>NC_142048.1:300000-600000 GCF_982192425.1 Myodes glareolus | reverse complement strand
CACTTCAATTCACTGTGCAAAGTGAATGGAGTGCTGCTTCACTTTCTAAATGCTGTCCTTTCAGAGAAAATCCCTTTCCTTTGAAAGTGCCTTAAGCTACTTACAAGCATTCAACAGAAATTCACATGCGTTCCTCTGAAAGAGAAGCAGTCTGTTCCAACACTTCAATTCACTGTGCGAAGTGAATGGAGTGTTGATTCACTTTCTAAATGCTGTCCATTCAGAGAAAATCACTTTCCTTTGAAAGTGCCTTAAGCTACTTACAAGCATTCACAAGAAACTCACATGCATTTTTCTGAAGGAGAAGCAGTTTGTTCCAACACTTCAATTCACTGTGCGAAGTGAATGGAGTGTTGCTTCACTTTCTAAATGCTGTTCTTTCAGAGAAAATCACTTTCCTTTGAAAGTTCCTTAAGCTAATTACAAGCATTCAACAGAAATTCACATGCGTTTCTCTGAAAGAGAAGCAGTCTGTTCCAACACTTCAATTCACTGTGCAAAGTGAATGGAGTGTTGCTTCACTTTCTAAATGCTGTCCTTTCAGAGAAAATCCCTTTCCTTTGAAAGTGCCTTAAGCTACTTACAAGCATTCAACAGAAATTCACATGCGTTCCTCTGAAAGAGAAGCAGTCTGTTCCAACACTTCAATTCACTGTGCGAAGTGAATGGAGTGTTGATTCACTTTCTAAATGCTGTCCATTCAGAGAAAATCACTTTCCTTTGAAAGTGCCTTAAGCTACTTACAAGCATTTAACAGAAATTCACATGCGTTTCTCTGAAAGAGAAGCAGTCTGTTCCAACACTTCAATTCACTGCGCGAAGTGAATGGAGTGTTGCTTCACTTTCTTTATGCTCTCCTTTTAGAGAAAATCACTCTCTTTTGAACCTGCCGTAAGCTACTTACAAGCATTCACAAGAAACTCACATCTGTTTCTCTGAAAGAGAAGCAGTCTGTTACAACACTTCAATTCACTGTGAGAAGTAAATGGAGAGTTCCTTCACATTCTAAATGCTGTAGTTTCAGAGAAAATCACTTTCCTTTGAAAGTGTCTTAAGCTACTTACAAGCATTCACAGGAAACTCAAATGTGTTTCTATGAAAGAGAAGCTGTCTGTTTCAATACTTCAATTCACTGTGCGAAGTGAATGGAGTGTTGCTTCACTTTCTAAATACTGTCCTTTCAGAGAAAATCACTTTCCTTTGAAAGTGCCTTAAGCTACTTACAAGCATTCAACAGAAATTCACATGCGTTTCTCTGAAAGAGAAGCAGTCTGTTCCAACACTTCAATTCACTCTGAGAAGTGAATGGAGTGTTGCTTCCCTTTCTAAATGCTGTCCTTTCAGAGAAAATCACTTTCCTTTGAAAGTGCCTTAAGCTACTTACAAACATTTAACAGAAATTCACATGCCTTTCTCTGAAAGAGAAGCAGTCTTTTCCAACACTTCAATTCACTGTGCGAAGTGAATGGAGTGTTGCTTCACTTTCTATATGCTCTCCTTTTAGAGAAAATCACTCTCTTTTGAAACTGCCTTAAGCTACTTACAAGCATTCACAAAAAACTCACATCTGTTTCTCTGAAAGAGAAGCAGTCTGTTCCAACACTTCAATTCACTGTGCGAAGTGAATGGAGTGTTGCTTCACTTTCTAAATGCTGTCCTTTCAGAGAAATTCACTTCCCTTTGAAACTGCCTTAAGCGACTTACAAGCATTCAAAAGAAACTCACATCTTTTTCTCTGAAAGAGAAGCAGTCTGTTCCAACACTTCAATTCACTGTGCGAAGTGAATGGAGTGTTGCTTCACTTTCTAAATGCTGTCCTTTCAGAGAAAATCACTTTCCTTTGAAAGTGCCTTAAGCTACTTACAAGCATTCAACAGAAATTCACATGCATTTCTCTGAAAGAGAAGCAGTCTGTTCCAACACTTCAATTCACTGTGCGAAGTGAATGGAGTGTTGCTTCACTTTCTAAATGCTGTCCTTTCAGAGAAATTCACTTTCCTTTGAAACTGCCTCAAGCGACTTACCAGCATTCACAAGAAACTCACATCTTTTTCTCTGAAAGAGAAGCAGTCTGTTCCAACACTTCAATTCACTGTGCGAAGTGAATGGAGTGTTGCTTCACTTTCTAAATGCTGTCCTTTCAGAGAAAATCCCTTTCCTTTGAAAGTGCCTTAAGCTACTCACAAGCATTCAACAGAAATTCACATGCGTTCCTCTGAAAGAGAAGCAGTCTGTTCCAACACTTCAATTCACTGTGCGAAGTGAATGGAGTGTTGATTCACTTTCTAAATGCTGTCCTTTCAGAGAAAATCACTTTCCTTTGAAAGTGCCTTAAGCTACTTACAAGCATTCACAAGAAACTCACATGCATTTTTCTGAAGGAGAAGCAGTCTGTTCCAACACTTCAATTCACTGTGCGAAGTGAATGGAGTGTTGCTTTACTTTCTAAATGCTGTCCTTTCAGAGAAAATCACTTTCCTTTGAAAGTGCCTTAAGCTACTTACAAGCATTTAACAGAAATTCACATGCGTTTCTCTGAAAGAGAAGCAGTCTGTTCCAACACTTCAATTCACTGCGCGAAGTGAATGGAGTGTTGCTTCACTTTCTTTATGCTCTCCTTTTAGAGAAAATCACTCTCTTTTGAACCTGCCGTAAGCTACTTACAAGCATTCACAAGAAACTCACATCTGTTTCTCTGATAGAGAAGCAGTCTGTTCCAACACTTTAATTCACTGTGAGAAGTAAATGGAGAGTTCCTTCACATTCTAAATGCTGTAGTTTCAGAGAAAATCACTTTCCTTTGAAAGTGTCTTAAGCTACTTACAAGCATTCACAGGAAACTCAAATGTGTTTCTAGGAAAGAGAAGCTGTCTGTTTCAACACTTCAATTCACTGTGCGAAGTGAATGGAGTGTTGCTTCACTTTCTAAATACTGTCCTTTCAGAGAAAATCACTTTCCTTTGAAAGTGCCTTAAGCTACTTACAAGCATTCAACAGAAATTCACATGCGTTTCTCTGAAAGAGAAGCAGTCTGTTCCAACACTTCAATTCACTGTGCGAAGTGAATGGAGTGTTGCTTCACTTTCTAAATGCTGTCCTTTCAGAGAAAATCACTTTCCTTTGAAAGTGCCTTAAGCTACTTACAAACATTTAACAGAAATTCACATGCCTTTCTCTGAAAGAGAAGCAGTCTGTTCCAACACTTCAATTCACTGTGCGAAGTGAATGGAGTGTTGCTTCACTTTCTATATGCTCTCCTTTTAGAGAAAATCACTCTCTTTTGAAACTGCCTTAAGCTAATTACAAGCATTCACAAAAAACTCACATCTGTTTCTCTGAAAGAGAAGCAGTCTGTTCCGACACTTCAATTCACTGGGCGAAGTGAATGGAGTATTGCTTCACTTTCTAAATGCTCTCCTTTTAGAGAAAATCACTCTCCTTTGAAACTGCCTTAAGCTACTTACAAGCATTCACAAGAAACTCACATCTGTTTCTCTGAAAGACAAGCAGTCTGTTCCAACACTTCAATTCACTGTGCGAAGTGAATGGTGTGTTGCTTCACTTTCTAAATTCTGTCCTTTCAGAGAAAATCACTTTCCTTTGAATGTGCCTTAAGCTACTTACAAGCATTCAACAGAAATTCACATGCATTTCTCTGAAAGAGAAGCAGTCTGTTCCAACACTTCAATTCACTGTGCAAAGTGAATGGAGTGTTGCTTCACTTTCTAAATGCTGTCCTTTCAGAGAAAATCACGTTCCTTTGAAAGTGCCTTAAGCTAATTACAAGCATTCAACAGAAATTCACATGTGTTTCTCTGAAAGACAAGCAGTCTGTTCCAACACTTCAATTCACTGTGCAAAGTGAATGGAGTGTTGCTTCACTTTCTAAATGCTGTCCTTTCAGAGAAAATCACTTTCCTTTGAACGTGCCTTAAGCTACTTACAAGCATTCAACAGAAATTCACATGTGTTTCTCTGAAAGAAAAGCAGTTTGTTCCAACACTTCAATTCACTGTGGGAAGTGAATGGAGTGTTGCTTCACTTTCTAAATGCTGTCCTTTCAGAGAAATTCACTTTCCTTTGAAACTGCCTTAAGCGACTTACAAGCCTTCAAAAGAAACTCACATCTTTTTCTCTGAAAGAGAAGCAGTCTGTTCCAACACTTCAATTCACTGTGCGAAGTGAATGGAGTGTTGCTTCACTTTCAAATGCTGTCCTTTCAGAGAAAACCACTTTCCTTTGAAAGTGCCTTAAGCTACTTACAAGCATTCAACATAAAATCACATGCGTTTCTCTGAAAGAGAAGCAGTCTGTTCCAACACTTCAATTCACTGTGCGAAGTGAATGGAGTGTTGCTTCACTTTCTAAATGCTGTCCTTTCAGAGAAATTCACTTTCCTTTGAAACTGCCTTAAGCGACTTACAAGGATTCACAAGAAACTCACATCTTTTTCTCTGAAAGAGAAGCAGTCTGTTCCAACACTTCAATTCAATGTGCGAAGTGAATGGAGTGTTCCTTCACATTCTAAATGCTGTAGTTTCAGAGAAAATCACTTTCCTTTGAAAGTGTCTTAAGCTACTTACAAGCATTCACGGGAAACTCAAATGTGTTTCTCTGAAAGAGAAGCAGTCTGTTCCAACACTTCAATTCACTGTGCGAAGTAAATGGAGTGTTGCTTCACTTTCTAAATGCTGTCCTTTCAGAGAAAATCACTTTCCTTTGAAAGTGCCTTAAGCTACTTACAAGCATTCACAAGAAACTCACATGCATTTTTCTGAAAGAGAAGCAGTCTGTTCCAACACTTCAATTCACTGTGCGAAGTGAATGGAGTTTTGCTCCACTTTCTAAATGCTGTCCTTTCGGAGAAAATCCCTTTCCTTTGAAAGTGCCTTAAGCTACTTACAAGCATTCAACAGAAATTCACATGCATTTCTCTGAAAGAGAAGCAGTCTGTTCCAACACTTCAGTTCACTGTGCGAAGTTAATGGAGTGTTGCTTCACTTTCTATATGCTCACCTTTTAGAGAAAATCACTTTCTTTTGAACCTGCCTTAAGCTACTTACAAGCATTCACAAGAAACTCACATTTGTTTCTCTGAAAGAGAAGCAGTCTGTTCCAACACTTCAATTCACTGTGCGAAGTAAATGGAGAGTTCCTTCACATTCTAAATGCTGTAGTTTCAGAGAAAATCACTTTCCTTTGAAAGTGTCTTAAGCTACTTACAAGCATTCACAGGAAACTCAAATGTGTTTCTATGAAAGAGAAGCTGTCTGTTTCAACACTTTCATTCACTCTGCGAAGTGAATGGAGTGTTGCTTCACTTTCTAAATACTGTCCTTTCAGAGAAAATCACTTTCCTTTGAAAGTGCCTTAAGCTACTTGCAAGCATTCAACAGAAATTCACATGCGTTTCTCTGAAAGAGAAGCAGTCTGTTCCAACACTTCAATTCACTCTGAGAAGTGAATGGAGTGTTGCTTCACTTTCTAAATGCTGTCCTTTCAGAGAAAATCACTTTCCTTTGAAAGTGCCTTAAGCTACTTACAAACATTTAACAGAAATTCACATGCCTTTCTCTGAAAGAGAAGCAGTCTGTTCCAACACTTCAATTCACTGTGCGAAGTGAATGGAGTGTTGCTTCACTTTCTATATGCTCTCCTTTTAGAGAAAATCACTCTCTTTTGAAACAGCCTTAAGCTACTTACAAGCATTCACAAAAAACTCACATGCGTTTCTCTGAAAGAGAAGCAGTCTGTTCCAACACTTCAATTCACTGTTCAAAGTGAATGGAGTGTTGCTTCATTTTCTAAATGCTGTCCTTTCAGAGAAAATCACTTTCGTTTGAAAGTGCCTTAAGCTAATTACAAGCATTCAACAGAAATTCACATGCGTTTCTCTGAAAGAGAAGCAGTCTGTTCCAACACTTCAATTCACTGTGCAAAGTGAATGGAGTGTTGCTTCACTTTCTAAATGCTGTCCTTTCAGAGAAAATCCCTTTCCTTTGAAAGTGCCTTAAGCTACTTACAAGCATTCAACAGAAATTCACATGCGTTCCTCTGAAAGAGAAGCAGTCTGTTCCAACACTTCAATTCACTGTGCGAAGTGAATGGAGTGTTGATTCACTTTCTAAATGCTGTCCTTTCAGAGAAAATCACTTTCCTTTGAAAGTGCCTTAAGCTACTTACAAGCATTCACAAGAAACTCACATGCATTTTTCTGAAGGAGAAGCAGTCTGTTCCAACACTTCAATTCACTGTGCGAAGTGAATGGAGTGTTGCTTCACTTTCTAAATGCTGTCCTTTCAGAGAAAATCACTTTCCTTTGAAAGTGCCTTAAGCTACTTACAAGCATTTAACAGAAATTCACATGCGTTTCTCTGAAAGAGAAGCAGTCTGTTCCAACACTTCAATTCACTGCGCGAAGTGAATGGAGTGTTGCTTCACTTTCTTTATGCTCTCCTTTTAGAGAAAATCACTCTCTTTTGAACCTGCCGTAAGCTACTTACAAGCATTCACAAGAAACTCACATCTGTTTCTTTGAAAGAGAAGCAGTCTATTACAACACTTCAATTCACTGTGAGAAGTAAATGGAGAGTTCCTTCACATTCTAAATGCTGTAGTTTCAGAGAAAATCACTTTCCTTTGAAAGTGTCTTAAGCTCCTTACAAGCATTCACAGGAAACTCAAATGTGTTTCTATGAAAGAGAAGCTGTCTGTTTCAATACTTCAATTCACTGTGCGAAGTGAATGGAGTGTTGCTTCACTTTCTAAATACTGTCCTTTCAGAGAAAATCACTTTCCTTTGAAAGTGCCTTAAGCTACTTACAAGCATTCAACAGAAATTCACATGCGTTTCTCTGAAAGAGAAGCAGTCTGTTCCAACACTTCAATTCACTCTGAGAAGTGAATGGAGTGTTGCTTCACTTTCTAAATGCTGTCCTTTCAGAGAAAATCACTTTCCTTTGAAAGTGCCTTAAGCTACTTACAAACATTTAACAGAAATTCACATGCCTTTCTCTGAAAGAGAAGCAGTCTGTTCCAACACTTCAATTCACTGGGCGAAGTGAATGGAGTGTTGCTTCACTTTCTATATGCTCTCCTTTTAGAGAAAATCACTCTCTTTTGAAACTGCCTTAAGCTACTTACAAGCATTCACAAAAAACTTTCATCTGTTTCTCTGAAAGAGAAGCAGTCTGTTCCAACACTTCAATTCACTGTGCGAAGTGAATGGAGTGTTGCCTCACTTTCTAAATGCTCTCCTTTTAGAGAAAATCACTCTCCTTTGAAACTGCCTTAAGCTACTTACAAGAATTCACAAGAAACTCACATCTGTTTCTCTGAAAGACAAGCAGTCTGTTCCAATACTTCAATTCACTGTGCGAAGTGAATGGTGTGTTGCTTCACTTTCTAAATGCTGTCCTTTCCGAGAAAATCACTTTCCTTTGAATGTGCCTTAAGCTACTTACAAGCATTCAACAGAAATTCACATGCATTTCTCTGAAAGAGAAGCAGTCTGTTCCAACACTTCAATTCACTGTGCAAAGTGAATGGAGTGTTGCTTCACTTTCTAAATGCTGTCCTTTCAGAGAAAATCACTTTCCTTTGAAAGTGCCTTAAGCTAATTACAAGCATTCAACAGAAATTCACATGCGTTTCTCTGAAAGACAAGCAGTCTGTTCCAACACTTCAATTCACTGTGCAAAGTGAATGGAGTGTTGCTTCACTTTCTAAATGCTGTCCTTTCAGAGAAAATCCCTTTCCTTTGAAAGTGCCTTAAGCTACTTACAAGCATTCAACAGAAATTCACATGCGTTCCTCTGAAAGAGAAGCAGTCTGTTCCAACACTTCAATTCACTGTGCGAAGTGAATGGAGTGTTGATTCACTTTCTAAATGCTGTCCTTTCAGAAAAAATCACTTTCCTTTGAAAGTGCCTTAAGCTACTTACAAGCATTCACAAGAAACTCACATGCATTTTCCTGAAGGAGAAGCAATTTGTTCCAACACTTCAATTCACTGTGCGAAGTGAATGGAGTGTTGCTTCACTTTCTAAATGCTGTCCTTTCAGAGAAAATCACTTTCCTTTGAAAGTGCCTTAAGCTACTTACAAGCATTTAACAGAAATTCACATGCGTTTCTCTGAAAGAGAAGCAGTCTGTTCCAACACTTCAATTCACTGCGCGAAGTGAATGGAGTGTTGCTTCACTTTCTTTATGCTCTCCTTTTAGAGAAAATCACTCTCTTTGGAACCTGCCTTAAGCTACTTACAAGCATTCACAAGAAACTCACATCTGTTTCTCTGAAAGAGAAGCAGTCTGTTCCAACACTTCAAGTCACTGTGAGAAGTAAATGGAGAGTTCCTTCACATTCTAAATGCTGTAGTTTCAGAGAAAATCACTTTCCTTTGAAAGTGTCTTAAGCTACTTACAAGCATTCACAGGAAACTCAAATGTGTTTCTATGAAAGAGAAGCTGTCTGTTTCAACACTTCAATTCACTGTGCGAAGTGAATGGAGTGTTGCTTCACTTTCTAAATACTGTCCTTTCAGAGAAAATCACTTTCCTTTGAAAGTGCCTTAAGCTACTTACAAGCATTCAACAGAAATTCACATGCGATTCTCTGAAAGAGAAGCAGTCTGTTCCAACACTTCAATTCACTGTGCGAAGTGAATGGAGTGTTGCTTCACTTTCTAAATGCTGTCCTTTCAGAGAAAATCACTTTCCTTTGAAAGTGCCTTAAGCTACTTACAAGCATTCAACAGAAATTCACATGCGTTCCTCTGAAAGAGAAGCAGTCTGTTCCAACACTTCAATTCACTGTGCGAAGTGAATGGAGTGTTGATTCACTTTCTAAATGCTGTCCTTTCAGAGAAAATCACTTTCCTTTGAAAGTGCCTTAAGCTACTTACAAGCATTCACAAGAAACTCACATGCATTTTTCTGAAGGAGAAGCAGTCTGTTCCAACACTTCAATTCACTGTGCGAAGTGAATGGAGTGTTGCTTCACTTTCTAAATGCTGTCCTTTCAGAGAAAATCACTTTCCTTTGAAAGTGCCTTAAGCTACTTACAAGCATTTAACAGAAATTCACATGCGTTTCTCTGAAAGAGAAGCAGTCTGTTCCAACACTTCAATTCACTGCGCGAAGTGAATGGAGTGTTGCTTCACTTTCTTTATGCTCTCCTTTTAGAGAAAATCACTCTCTTTTGAACCTGCCGTAAGCTACTTACAAGCATTCACAAGAAACTCACATCTGTTTCTCTGAAAGAGAAGCAGTCTGTTCCAACACTTCAATTCACTGTGAGAAGTAAATGGAGAGTTCCTTCACATTCTAAATGCTGTAGTTTCAGAGAAAATCACTTTCCTTTGAAAGTGTCTTAAGCTACTTACAAGCATTCACAGGAAACTCAAATGTGTTTCTATGAAAGAGAAGCTGTCTGTTTCAACACTTCAATTCACTGTGCGAAGTGAATGGAGTGTTGCTTCACTTTCTAAATACTGTCCTTTCAGAGAAAATCACTTTCCTTTGAAAGTGCCTTAAGCTACTTACAAGCATTCAACAGAAATTCACATGCGTTTCTCTGAAAGAGAAGCAGTCTGTTCCAACACTTCAATTCACTCTGAGAAGTGAATGGAGTGTTGCTTTACTTTCTAAATGCTGTACTTTCAGAGAAAATCACTTTCCTTTGAAAGTGCCTTAAGCTACTTACAAACATTTAACAGAAATTCACATGCCTTTCTCTGAAAGAGAAGCAGTCTGTTCCAACACTTCAATTCACTGTGCGAAGTGAATGGAGTGTTGCTTCACTTTCTATATGCTCTCCTTTTAGAGAAAATCACTCTCTTTTGAAACTGCCTTAAGCTACTTACAAGCATTCACAAGAAACTCACATCTGTTTCTCTGAAAGAGAAGCAGTCTGTTCCAACACTTCAATTCACTGTGCAAAGTAATTGGAGTGTTCCTTCACATTCTAAATGCTGTAGTTTCAGAGAAAATCACTTTCCTTTGATAGCGTCTTAAGCTACTTACAAGCATTCACAGGAAACTCAAATGTGTTTCTATGAAAGAGAAGCTGTCTGTTCCAAAACTTCAATTCACTGTGCGAAGTGAATGGAGTGTTGCTTCACTTTCTAAATACTGTCCTTTCAGAGAAAATCACTTTCCTTTGTAAGTGCCTTAAGCTACTTACAAGCATTTAACAGAAATTCACATGCGTTTCTCTGAAAGAGAAGCAGTCTGTTCCAACACTTCAATTCACTGTGCGAAGTGCATGGAGTGTTGCTTCAATTTCTATATGCTCTCCTTTTAGAGAAAATCACTCTCTTTTGAAACTGCCTTAAGCTACTTACAAGCATTCACAAGAAACTCACATCTGTTTCTCTGAAAGAGAAGCAGTCTGTTCCAACACTTCAATTCACTGTGCGAAGTGAATGGAGTATTGCTTCACTTTCTAAATGCTCTCCTTTTAGAGAAAATCACTCTCTTTTGCAACTGCCTTAAGCTACTTACAAGCATTCACAAGAAACTCACATCTGTTCCTCTGAAAGAGAAGCAGTCTGTTCCAACACTTCAATTCACTGTGCGAAGTGAATGGTGTGTTTTTTCACTTTCTAAATGCTGTCCTTTCAGAGAAAATCACTTTCCTTTGAATGTGCCTTAAGCTACTTACAAGCATTCAACAGAAATTCACATGCATTTCTCTGAAAGAGAAGCAGTCTGTTCCAACACCTCAATTCACTTTGCAAAGTGAATGGAGTGTTGCTTCACTTTCTAAATGCTGTCCTTTCAGAGAAAATCACTTTCCTTTGAAAGTGCCTTAAGCTTATTACAAGCATTCAACAGAAATTCACATGCGTTTCTCTGAAAGACAAGCAGTCTCTTCCAACACTTCAATTCACTGTGCCAAGAGAATGGAGTGTTGCTTCACTTTCTAAATGCTGTCCTTTCAGAGAAAATCACTTTCCTTTGAAAGTGCCTTAAGCTACTTACAAGCATTCAACAGAAATTCTCATGCGTTTCTCTGAAAGAGAAGCAGTCTGTTCCAACACTTCAATTCACTGTGCAAAGTGAATGGAGTGTTGCTTCACTTTCTAAATGCTGTCCTTTCAGAGAAAATCACTTTCCTTTGAAAGTGGCTTAAGCTAATTACAAGCATTCCACAGAAATTCACATGCATTTCTCTGAAAGAGAAGCAGTCTGTTCCAACAATTCAATTCACTGTGCGAAGTGAATGGAGTGTTCCTTCACATTCTAAATGCTGTAGTTTCAGAGAAAATCACTTTCCTTTGAGAGTGTCTTAAGCTACTTACAAGCATTCATGGGAAACTCAAATGTATTTCTATGAAAGAGAAGCTGTCTGTTCCAACACTTCAATTCACTGTGCGAAGTGAATGGAGTGTTGCTTCACTTTCTAAATGCTGTCCTTTCAGAGAAAATCACTTTCCTTTGAAAGTGCCTTAAGCTACTTACAAGCATTCAACAGAAATTCACATGCGTTTCTCTGAAAGAGAAGCAGTCTGTTCCAACACTTCAATTCACTGTGCGAAGTGAATGGAGTGTTGCTTCACTTTCTAAATGCTGTCCTTTCAGAGAAAATCACTTTCCTTTGAAAGTGCCTTAAGCTACTTACAAGCATTTAACAGATATTCACATGCGTTTCTCTGAAAGAGAAGCAGTCTGTTCCAACACTTCAATTCACTGTGCGAAGTGAATGGATTGTTGCTTCACTTTCTATATGCTCTCCTTTTAGAGAAAATCACTCTCTTTTGAAACTGCCTTAAGCTACTTACAAGCATTCACAAGAAAATCACATCTGTTTCTCTGAAAGAGAAGCAGTCTGTTCCAACACTTCAATTCACTTTGCGAATTGAATGGAGTGTTGCTTCACTTTCTAAATGCTGTCCTTTTAGAGAAAATCACTTTCCTTTGAAAGTGCCTTAAGCTACATACAAGCATTCAACAGAAATTCATATGCATTTCTCTGAAAGAGAAGCAGTCTGTTACAACACTTCAATTCACTGTGCGAAGTGAATGGAGTGTTCCTTCACTTTCTATATGCTCTCCTTTTATAGAAAATCACTCTCTTTTGAACCTGCCTTAAGCTACTTACAAGCATTCACAAGAAACTCACATCTGTTTCTCTGAAAGAGAAGCAGTCTGTTCCAACACTTCAATTCACTGTTCGAAGTGAATGGAGTGTTCCTTCACATTCTAAATGCTGTAGTTTCAGAGAAAATCACTTTCCTTTGAAAGTGTCTTAAGCTACTTACAAGCATTCACAAAAAACTCAAATGTGTTTCTATGAAATAGAAGGGGTCTGTTCCAACACTTCAATTCACTGTGCGAAGTGAATGGAGTGTTGCTTCACTTTCTAAATGCTGTCCTTTCAGAGAAAATCACTTTCCTTTGAAAGTGCCTTAAGCTAATTACAAGCATTCAACAGAAATTCACATGCGTTTCTCTGAAAGACAAGCAGTCTGTTCCAACACTTCAATTCACTGTGCAAAGTAATTGGAGTGTTCCTTCACATTCTAAATGCTGTAGTTTCAGAGAAAATCACTTTCCTTTGAAAGCGTCTTAAGCTACTTACAAGCATTCACAGGAAACACAAATGTGTTTCTATGAAAGAGAAGCTGTCTGTTCCAAAGCTTCAATTCACTGTGCGAAGTGAATGGAGTGTTGCTTCACTTTCTAAATACTGTCCTTTCAGAGAAAATCACTTTGCTTTGAAAGTGCCTTAAGCTACTTACAAGCATTCAACAGAAATTCACATGCGTTTCTCTGAAAGAGAAGCAGTCTGTTCCAACACTTCAATTCACTGTGAGAAGTGAATGGAGTGTTTCTTCACTTTCTAAATGCTGTCCTGTCAGAGAAACTCACTTTCCTTTGAAAGTGCCTTAAGCTACTTACAAGCATTCAACAGAAATTCACATGCGTTTCTCTGAAAGAGAAGCAGTCTGTTCCAACACTTCAATTCACTGTGCGAAGTGCATGGAGTGTTGCTTCACTTTCTATATGCTCTCCTTTTAGAGAAAATCACTCTCTTTTGAAACTGCCTTAAGCTACTTACAAGTATTCACAAGAAGCTCACATCTGTTTCTCTGAAAGAGAAGCAGTCTGTTCCAACACTTCAATTCACTGTGCGAAGTGAATGGAGTATTGCTTCACTTTCTAAATGCTCTCCTTTTAGAGAAAATCACTCTCTTTTGCAACTGCCTTAAGCTACTTACAAGCATTCACAAGAAACTCACATCTGTTCCTCTGAAAGAGAAGTAGTCTGTTCCAACACTTCAATTCACTGTGCGAAGTGAATGGTGTGTTTTTTCACTTTCTAAATGCTGTCCTTTCAGAGAAAATCACATTCCTTTGAATGTGCCTTAAGCTACTTACAAGCATTCAACAGAAATTCACGTGCATTTCTCTGAAAGACAAGCAGTCTGTTCCAACACTTCAATTCACTTTGCAAACTGAATGGAGTGTTGCTTCACATTCTAAATGCTGTCCTTTCAGAGAAAATCACTTTCCTTTGAAAGTGCCTTAAGCTAATTACAAGCATTCAACAGAAATTCACATGCGTTTCTCTGAAAGACAAGCAGTTTGTTCCAACACTTCAATTCCCTGTGCCAAGTGAATGGAGTGTTGCTTCTCTTTCTAAATGCTGTCCTTTCAGAGAAAATCACTTTCCTTTGAAAGTGCCTTAAGCTACTTACAAGTATTCAACAGAAATTCTCATGCGTTTCTCTGAAAGAGAAGCAGTCTCTTCCAACACTTCAATTCACTGTGCGAAGTGAATGGAGTGTTGCTTCACTTTCTAAATGCTGTCCTTTCAGAGAAAATCACTTTCCTTTGAAAGTGCCTTAAGCTACTTACAAGCATTCAACAGAAATTCACATGCGTTTCTCTGAAAGAAAAGCAGTCTGTTTCAACACTTCAATTCACTGTGCGAAGTGAATGGAGTGTTGCTTCACTTTCTAAATGCTGTCCTTTCAGAGAAAATCACTTTCCTTTGAAAGTGCCTTAAGCTACTTACAAGCGTTCACAAGAAACTCACATGCATTTTTCTGAAATAGAAGCAGTCTGTTCCAACACTTCAATTCACTGTGCGAAGTGAATGGAGTGTTCCTTCACTTTCTAAATGCTGTCCTTTCAGAGAAAATCACTTTCCTTTGAAAGTGCCTTAAGCTACTTACAAGCATTTAACAGATATTCACATGCGTTTCTTTGCAAGAGAAGCAGTCTGTTCCAACACTTCAATTCACTGTGCGAAGTGAATGGAGTGTTGCTTCACTTTCTATATGCTCTCCTTTTAGAGAAAATCACTCTCTTTTGAAACTGCCTTAAGCTACTTACAAGCATTCACAAGAAAATCACATCTGTTTCTCTGAAAGAGAAGCAGTCTGTTCCAACACTTCAATTCACTTTGCGAAGTGAATGGAGTGTTGCTTCACTTTCTAAATGCTGTCCTTTTAGAGAAAATCACTTTCCTTTGAAAGTGCCTTAAGCTACATACAAGCATTCAACAGAAATTCCTATGCATTTCTCTGAAAGAGAAGCAGTCTGTTCCAACACTTCAATTCACTGTGCGAAGTGAATGGAGTGTTCCTTCACTTTCTATATGCTCTCCTTTTAGAGAAAATCACTCTCTTTTGAACCTGCCTTAAGCTACTTACAAGCATTCACAAGAAACTCACATCTTTTTCTCTGAAAGAGAAGCAGTCTGTTCCAACACTTCAATTCACTGTGCGAAGTGAATGGAGTGTTCCTTCACATTCTAAATGCTGTAGTTTCAGAGAAAATCACTTTCCTTTGAAAGTGTCTTAAGCTACTTACAAGCATTCACGGGAAACTCAAATGTGTTTCTATGAAAGAGAAGCTGTCTGTTCCAACACTTCAATTCACTGTGCGAAGTGAATGGAGTGTTGCTTCACTTTCTAAATGCTGTCCTTTCAGAGAAAATCACGTTTATTTGAAAGTGCCTTAAGCTACTTACAAGCATTTAACAGAAATTCACATGCGTTTCTCTGGAAGAGAAGCAGTCTGTTCCAACACTTCAATTCACTGTGCGAAGTGAATGGAGTGTTGCTTCACTTTCTATATGCTCTACTTTTAGAGAAAATCACTCACTTTTGAAACTGCCATAAGCTACTTACAAGCATTCACAAGAAACTCACATCTGTTTCTCTGAAAGAGAAGCAGTCTGTTCCAACACTTCAATTCACTGTGCAAAGTGAATGGTGTGTTGCTTCACTTTCTAAATGCTGTCCTTTCAGAGAAAATCACTTTCCTTTGAATGTGCCTTAACCTACTTACAAGCATTCAACAGAAATTCACATGCATTTCTCTGAAAGACAAGCAGTCTGTTCCAACACCTCAATTCACTTTGCAAAGTGAATGGAGTGTTGCTTCACTTTCTAAATGCTGTCCTTTCAGAGAAAATCACTTTCCTTTGAAAGTGCCTTAAGCTAATTACAAGCATTCAACAGAAATTCACATGCATTTCTCTGAAAAAGAAGCAGTCTGTTCCAACACTTCAATTCACTGTGCAAAGTAATTGGAGTGTTCCTTCACATTCTAAATGCTGTAGTTTCAGAGAAAATCACTTTCCTTTGAAAGCGTCTTAAGCTACTTACAAGCATTCACAGGAAACTCAAATGTGTTTCTATGAAAGAGAAGCTGTCTGTTCCAAAGCTTCAATTCACTGTGCGAAGTGAATGGAATGTTGCTTCACTTTCTAAATGCTGTCCTTTCAGAGAAAATCACTTTCCTTTGAAAGTGCCTTAAGCTACTTACAAGCATTCAACAGAAATTCACATGCGTTTCTCTGAAAGAGAAGCAGTCTGTTCCAACACTTCAATTCACTGTGAGAAGTGAATGGAGTGTTGCTTCACTTTCTAAATGCTGTCCTGTCAGAGAAACTCACTTTCCTTTGAAAGTGCCTTAAGCTACTTACAAGCATTCAACAGAAATTCACATGCGTTTCTCTGAAAGAGAAGCAGTCTGTTCCAACACTTCAATTCACTGTGCGAAGTGCATGGAGTGTTGCTTCACTTTCTAAATGCTCTCCTTTTAGAGAAAATCACTCTCTTTTGCAACTGCCTTAAGCTACTTACAAGCATTCACAAGAAACTCACATCTGTTCCTCTGAAAGAGAAGTAGTCTGTTCCAACACTTCAATTCACTGTGCGAAGTGAATGGTGTGTTTTTACACTTTCTAAATGCTGTCCTTTCAGAGAAAATCACATTCCTTTGAATGTGCCTTAAGCTACTTACAAGCATTCAACAGAAATTCACGTGCATTTCTCTGAAAGACAAGCAGTCTGTTCCAACACTTCAATTCACTTTGCAAAGTGAATGGAGTGTTGCTTCACTTTCTAAATGCTGTCCTTTCAGAGAAAATCACTTTCCTTTGAAATTGCCTTAAGCTAATTACAAGCATTCAACAGAAATTCACATGCGTTTCTCTGAAAGACAAGCAGTTGTTCCAACACTTCAATTCCCTGTGCCAAGTGAATGGAGTGTTGCTTCACTTTCTAAATGCTGTCCTTTCAGAGAAAATCACTTTCCTTTGAAAGTGCCTTAAGCTACTTACAAGTATTCAACAGAAATTCACATGCGTTTCTCTGAAAGAGAAGCAGTCTGTTCCAACACTTCAATTCACTGTGCGAAGTGCATGGAGTGTTGCTTCACTTTCTATATGCTCTCCTTTTAGAGAAAATCACTCTCTTTTGAAACTGCCTTAAGCTACTTACAAGCATTCACAAGAAACTCACATCTGTTTTTCTGAAAGAGAAGCAGTCTGTTCCAACACTTAAATTCACTGTGCGAAGTGAATGGAGTATTGCTTCACTTTCTAAATGCTCTCCTTTTAGAGAAAATCACTCTCTTTTGCAACTGCCTTAAGCTACTTACAAGCATTAACAAGAAACTCACATTTGTTCCTCTGAAAGAGAAGCAGTCTGTTCCAACACTTCAATTCACTGTGCGAAGTGAATGGTGTGTTTTTTCACTTTCTAAATGCTGTCCTTTCAGAGAAAATCACTTTCCTTTGAATGTGCCTTAACCTACTTACAAGCATTCAACAGAAATTCACATGCATTTCTCTGAAAGACAAGCAGTCTGTTCCAACACCTCAATTCACTTTGCAAAGTGAATGGAGTGTTGCTTCACTTTCTAAATGCTGTCCTTTCAGAGAAAATCACTTTCCTTTGAAAGTGCCTTAAGCTAATTACAAGCATTCAACAGAAATTCACATGCATTTCTCTGAAAAAGAAGCAGTCTGTTCCAACACTTCAATTCACTGTGCAAAGTAATTGGAGTGTTCCTTCACATTCTAAATGCTGTAGTTTCAGAGAAAATCACTTTCCTTTGAAAGCGTCTAAAGCTACTTACAAGCATTCACAGGAAACTCAAATGTGTTTCTATGAAAGAGAAGCTGTCTGTTCCAAAGCTTCAATTCACTGTGCGAAGTGAATGGAATGTTGCTTCACTTTCTAAATGCTGTCCTTTCAGAGAAAATCACTTTCCTTTGAAAGTGCCTTAAGCTACTTACAAGCATTCAACAAAAATTCACATGCGTTTCTCTGAAAGAGAAGCAGTCTGTTCCAACACTTCAATTCACTGTGAGAAGTGAATGGAGTGTTGCTTCACTTTCTAAATGCTGTCCTGTCAGAGAAACTCACTTTCCTTTGAAAGTGCCTTAAGCTACTTACAAGCATTCAACAGAAATTCACATGCGTTTCTCTGAAAGAGAAGCAGTCTGTTCCAACACTTCAATTCACTGTGCGAAGTGCATGGAGTGTTGCTTCACTTTCTAAATGCTCTCCTTTTAGAGAAAATCACTCTCTTTTGCAACTGCCTTAAGCTACTTACAAGCATTCACAAGAAACTCACATCTGTTCCTCTGAAAGAGAAGTAGTCTGTTCCAACACTTCAATTCACTGTGCGAAGTGAATGGTGTGTTTTTACACTTTCTAAATGCTGTCCTTTCAGAGAAAATCACATTCCTTTGAATGTGCCTTAAGCTACTTACAAGCATTCAACAGAAATTCACGTGCATTTCTCTGAAAGACAAGCAGTCTGTTCCAACACTTCAATTCACTTTGCAAAGTGAATGGAGTGTTGCTTCACTTTCTAAATGCTGTCCTTTCAGAGAAAATCACTTTCCTTTGAAAGTGCCTTAAGCTAATTACAAGCATTCAACAGAAATTCACATGCGTTTCTCTGAAAGACAAGCAGTTTGTTCCAACACTTCAATTCCCTGTGCCAAGTGAATGGAGTGTTGCTTCACTTTCTAAATGCTGTCCTTTCAGAGAAAATCACTTTCCTTTGAAAGTGCCTTAAGCTACTTACAAGTATTCAACAGAAATTCTCATGCGTTTCTCTGAAAGAGAAGCAGTCTCTTCCAACACTTCAATTCACTGTGCGAAGTGAATGGAGTGTTGCTTCACTTTCTAAATGCTGTCCTTTCAGAGAAAATCACTTTCCTTTAAAAGTGCCTTAAGCTACTTACAAGCGTTCACAAGAAACTCACATGCATTTTTCTGAAAGAGAAGCAGTCTGTTCCAACACTTCAATTCACTGTGCGAAGTGAATGGAGTGTTCCTTCACTTTCTAAATGCTGTCCTTTCAGAGAAAATCACTTTCCTTTGAAAGTGCCTTAAGCTACTTACAAGCATTTAACAGATATTCACATGCTTTTTTCTGCAAGAGAAGCAGTCTGTTCCAACACTTCAATTCTTTGTGCGAAGTGAATGGAGTGTTGCTTCACTTTCTATATGCTCTCCTTTTAGAGAAAATCACTCTCTTTTGAAACTGCCTTAAGCTACTTACAAGCATTCACAAGAAAATCACATCTGTTTCTCTGAAAGAGAAGCAGTCTGTTCCAACACTTCAATTCACTTTGCGAAGTGAATGGAGTGTTGCTTCACTTTCTAAATGCTGTCCTTTTAGAGAAAATCACTTTCCTTTGAAAGTGCCTTAAGCTACATACAAGCATTCAACAGAAATTCCTATGCATTTCTCTGAAAGAGAAGCAGTCTGTTCCAACACTTCAATTCACTCTGAGAAGTGAATGGAGTGTTGCTTCACTTTCTATATGCTCTCCTTTTAGAGAAAATCACTCTCTTTTGAACCTGCCTTAAGCTACTTACAAGCATTCACAAGAAACTCACATCTTTTTCTCTGAAAGAGAAGCAGTCTGTTCCAACACTTCAATTCACTGTGCGAAGTGAATGGAGTGTTGCTTCACTTTCTATATGCTCTACTTTTAGAGAAAATCACTCATTTTTGAAACTGCCATAAGCTACTTACAAGCATTCACAAGAAACTCATATCTGTTTCTCTGAAAGAGAAGCAGTCTGTTCCAACACTTCAATTCACTGTGCAAAGTGAATGGTGTGTTGCTTCACTTTCTAAATGCTGTCCTTTCAGAGAAAATCACTTTCCTTTGAATGTGCCTTAACCTACTTACAAGCATTCAACAGAAATTCACATGCATTTCTCTGAAAGACAAGCAGTCTGTTTCAACACCTCAATTCACTTTGCAAAGTGAATGGAGTGTTGCTTCACTTTCTAAATGCTGTCCTTTCAGAGAAAATCACTTTCCTTTGAAAGTGCCTTAAGCTAATTACAAGCATTCAACAGAAATTCACATGCATTTCTCTGAAAAAGAAGCAGTCTGTTCCAACACTTCAATTCACTGTGCAAAGTAATTGGAGTGTTCCTTCACATTCTAAGTGCTGTAGTTTCAGAGAAAATCACTTTCCTTTGAAAGCGTCTTAAGCTACTTACAAGCATTCACAGGAAACTCAAATGTGTTTCTATGAAAGAGAAGCTGTCTGTTCCAAAGCTTCAATTCACTGTGCGAAGTGAATGGAATGTTGCTTCACTTTCTAAATGCTGTCCTTTCAGAGAAAATCACTTTCCTTTGAAAGTGCCTTAAGCTACTTACAAGCATTCAACAGAAATTCACATGTGTTTCTCTGAAAGAGAAGCAGTCTGTTCCAACACTTCAATTCACTGTGAGAAGTGAATGGAGTGTTGCTTCACTTTCTAAATGCTGTCCTGTCAGAGAAACTCACTTTCCTTTGAAAGTGCCTTAAGCTACTTACAAGCATTCAACAGAAATTCACATGCGTTTCTCTGAAAGAGAAGCAGTCTGTTCCAACACTTCAATTCACTGTGCGAAGTGCATGGAGTGTTGCTTCACTTTCTAAATGCTCTCCTTTTAGAGAAAATCACTCTCTTTTGCAACTGCCTTAAGCTACTTACAAGCATTCACAAGAAACTCACATCTGTTCCTCTGAAAGAGAAGTAGTCTGTTCCAACACTTCAATTCACTGTGCGAAGTGAATGGTGTGTTTTTACACTTTCTAAATGCTGTCCTTTCAGAGAAAATCACATTCCTTTGAATGTGCCTTAAGCTACTTACAAGCATTCAACAGAAATTCACGTGCATTTCTCTGAAAGACAAGCAGTCTGTTCCAACACTTCAATTCACTTTGCAAAGTGAATGGAGTGTTGCTTCACTTTCTAAATGCTGTCCTTTCAGAGAAAATCACTTTCCTTTGAAAGTGCCTTAAGCTAATTACAAGCATTCAACAGAAATTCACATGCGTTTCTCTGAAAGACAAGCAGTTGTTCCAACACTTCAATTCCCTGTGCCAAGTGAATGGAGTGTTGCTTCACTTTCTAAATGCTGTCCTTTCAGAGAAAATCACTTTCCTTTGAAAGTGCCTTAAGCTACTTACAAGTATTCAACAGAAATTCACATGCGTTTCTCTGAAAGAGAAGCAGTCTGTTCCAACACTTCAATTCACTGTGCGAAGTGCATGGAGTGTTGCTTCACTTTCTATATGCTCTCCTTTTAGAGAAAATCACTCTCTTTTGAAACTGCCTTAAGCTACTTACAAGCATTCACAAGAAACTCACATCTGTTTTTCTGAAAGAGAAGCAGTCTGTTCCAACACTTAAATTCACTGTGCGAAGTGAATGGAGTATTGCTTCACTTTCTAAATGCTCTCCTTTTAGAGAAAATCACTCTCTTTTGCAACTGCCTTAAGCTACTTACAAGCATTAACAAGAAACTCACATTTGTTCCTCTGAAAGAGAAGCAGTCTGTTCCAACACTTCAATTCACTGTGCGAAGTGAATGGTGTGTTTTTTCACTTTCTAAATGCTGTCCTTTCAGAGAAAATCACTTTCCTTTGAATGTGCCTTAACCTACTTACAAGCATTCAACAGAAATTCACATGCATTTCTCTGAAAGACAAGCAGTCTGTTCCAACACCTCAATTCACTTTGCAAAGTGAATGGAGTGTTGCTTCACTTTCTAAATGCTGTCCTTTCAGAGAAAATCACTTTCCTTTGAAAGTGCCTTAAGCTAATTACAAGCATTCAACAGAAATTCACATGCATTTCTCTGAAAAAGAAGCAGTCTGTTCCAACACTTCAATTCACTGTGCAAAGTAATTGGAGTGTTCCTTCACATTCTAAATGCTGTAGTTTCAGAGAAAATCACTTTCCTTTGAAAGCGTCTAAAGCTACTTACAAGCATTCACAGGAAACTCAAATGTGTTTCTATGAAAGAGAAGCTGTCTGTTCCAAAGCTTCAATTCACTGTGCGAAGTGAATGGAATGTTGCTTCACTTTCTAAATGCTGTCCTTTCAGAGAAAATCACTTTCCTTTGAAAGTGCCTTAAGCTACTTACAAGCATTCAACAAAAATTCACATGCGTTTCTCTGAAAGAGAAGCAGTCTGTTCCAACACTTCAATTCACTGTGAGAAGTGAATGGAGTGTTGCTTCACTTTCTAAATGCTGTCCTGTCAGAGAAACTCACTTTCCTTTGAAAGTGCCTTAAGCTACTTACAAGCATTCAACAGAAATTCACATGCGTTTCTCTGAAAGAGAAGCAGTCTGTTCCAACACTTCAATTCACTGTGCGAAGTGCATGGAGTGTTGCTTCACTTTCTAAATGCTCTCCTTTTAGAGAAAATCACTCTCTTTTGCAACTGCCTTAAGCTACTTACAAGCATTCACAAGAAACTCACATCTGTTCCTCTGAAAGAGAAGTAGTCTGTTCCAACACTTCAATTCACTGTGCGAAGTGAATGGTGTGTTTTTACACTTTCTAAATGCTGTCCTTTCAGAGAAAATCACATTCCTTTGAATGTGCCTTAAGCTACTTACAAGCATTCAACAGAAATTCACGTGCATTTCTCTGAAAGACAAGCAGTCTGTTCCAACACTTCAATTCACTTTGCAAAGTGAATGGAGTGTTGCTTCACTTTCTAAATGCTGTCCTTTCAGAGAAAATCACTTTCCTTTGAAAGTGCCTTAAGCTAATTACAAGCATTCAACAGAAATTCACATGCGTTTCTCTGAAAGACAAGCAGTTTGTTCCAACACTTCAATTCCCTGTGTCAAGTGAATGGAGTGTTGCTTCACTTTCTAAATGCTGTCCTTTCAGAGAAAATCACTTTCCTTTGAAAGTGCCTTAAGCTACTTACAAGTATTCAACAGAAATTCTCATGCGTTTCTCTGAAAGAGAAGCAGTCTCTTCCAACACTTCAATTCACTGTGCGAAGTGAATGGAGTGTTGCTTCACTTTCTAAATGCTGTCCTTTCAGAGAAAATCACTTTCCTTTAAAAGTGCCTTAAGCTACTTACAAGCGTTCACAAGAAACTCACATGCATTTTTCTGAAAGAGAAGCAGTCTGTTCCAACACTTCAATTCACTGTGCGAAGTGAATGGAGTGTTCCTTCACTTTCTAAATGCTGTCCTTTCAGAGAAAATCACTTTCCTTTGAAAGTGCCTTAAGCTACTTACAAGCATTTAACAGATATTCACATGCTTTTTTCTGCAAGAGAAGCAGTCTGTTCCAACACTTCAATTCACTGTGCGAAGTGAATGGAGTGTTGCTTCACTTTCTATATGCTCTCCTTTTAGAGAAAATCACTCTCTTTTGAAACTGCCTTAAGCTACTTACAAGCATTCACAAGAAAATCACATCTGTTTCTCTGAAAGAGAAGCAGTCTGTTCCAACACTTCAATTCACTTTGCGAAGTGAATGGAGTGTTGCTTCACTTTCTAAATGCTGTCCTTTTAGAGAAAATCACTTTCCTTTGAAAGTGCCTTAAGCTACATACAAGCATTCAACAGAAATTCCTATGCATTTCTCTGAAAGAGAAGCAGTCTGTTCCAACACTTCAATTCACTGTGCGAAGTGAATGGAGTGTTCCTTCACTTTCTATATGCTCTCCTTTTAGAGAAAATCACTCTCTTTTGAACCTGCCTTAAGCTACTTACAAGCATTCACAAGAAACTCACATCTTTTTCTCTGAAAGAGAAGCAGTCTGTTCCAACACTTCAATTCACTGTGCGAAGTGAATGGAGTGTTCCTTCACATTCTAAATGCTGTAGTTTCAGAGAAAATCACTTTCCTTTGAAAGTGTCTTAAGCTACTTACAAGCATTCACGGGAAACTCAAATGTGTTTCTATGAAAGAGAAGCTGTCTGTTCCAACATTTCAATTCACTGTGCGAAGTGAATGGAGTGTTGCTTCACTTTCTAAATGCTGTCCTTTCAGAGAAAATCACTTTCATTTGAAAGTGCCTTAAGCTACTTACAAGCAATTAACAGAAATTCACATGCGTTTCTCTGAAAGAGAAGCAGTCTGTTCCAACACTTCAATTCACTGTGCGAAGTGAATGGAGTGTTGCTTCACTTTCTATATGCTCTACTTTTAGAGAAAATCACTCATTTTTGAAACTGCCATAAGCTACTTACAAGCATTCACAAGAAACTCATATCTGTTTCTCTGAAAGAGAAGCAGTCTGTTCCAACACTTCAATTCACTGTGCAAAGTGAATGGTGTGTTGCTTCACTTTCTAAATGCTGTCCTTTCAGAGAAAATCACTTTCCTTTGAATGTGCCTTAAGCTACTTACAAGCATTCAACAGAAATTCACATGCATTTCTCTGAAAGACAAGCAGTCTGTTCCAACACTTCAATTCACTTTGCAAAGTGAATGGAGTGTTGCTTCACTTTCTAAATGCTGTCCTTTCAGAGAAAATCACTTTCCTTTGAAAGTGCCTTAAGCTAATTACAAGCATTAAACAGAAATTCACATGGTTTTCTCTTAAAGACAAGCAGTCTGTTCCAACACTTCAATTCACTGTGCAAAGTAATTGGAGTGTTCCTTCACATTCTAAATGCTGTAGTTTCAGAGAAAATCACTTTCCTTTGAAAGCGTCTTAAGCTACTTACAAGCATTCACAGGAAACTCAAATGTGTTTCTATGAAAGAGAAGCTGTCTGTTCCAACACTTCAATTCACTGTGAGAAGTGAATGGAGTGTTGCTTCACTTTCTAAATGCTGTCCTGTCAGAGAAAATCACTTTCCTTTGAAAGTGCCTTAAGCTACTTACAAGCATTCAACAGAAATTCACATGCGTTTCTCTGAAAGAGAAGCAGTCTGTTCCAACACTTCAATTCACTGTGCGAAGTGCATGGAGTGTTGCTTCACTTTCAATATGCTCTCCTTTTAGAGAAAATCACTCTCTTTTGAAACTGCCTTAAGCTACTTACAAGCATTCACAAGAAACTCACATCTGTTTCTCTGAAAGAGAAGCAGTCTGTTCCAACACTTCAATTCACTGTGCGAAGTGAATGGAGTATTGCTTCACTTTCTAAATGCTCTCCTTTTAGAGAAAATCACTCTCTTTTACAACTGCCTTAAGCTACTTACAAGCATTCACAAGAAACTCACATTTGTTCCTGTGAAAGAGAAGCAGTCTGTTCCAACACTTCAATTCACTGTGCGAAGTGAATGGTGTGTTTTTTCACTTGCTAAATGCTGTCCTTTCAGAGAAAATCACTTTCCTTTGAATGTGCCTTAAGCTACTTACAAGCATTCAACAGAAATTCACATGCATTTCTCTGAAAGAGAAGCAGTCTGTTCCAACACTTCAATTCACTTTGCAAAGTGAATGGAGTGTTGCTTCACTTTCTAAATGCTGTCCTTTCAGAGAAAATCACTTTCCTTTGAAAGTGCCTTAAGCTAATTACAAGCATTCAACAGAAATTCACATGCGTTTCTCTGAAAGACAAGCAGTCTGTTCCAACACTTCAGTTCCCTGTGCCAAGTGAATGGAGTGTTGCTTCACTTTCTAAATGCTGTCCTTTCAGAGAAAATCACTTTCCTTTGAAAGTGCCTTAAGCTACTTACAAGCATTCAACAGAAATTCTCATGCGTTTCTCTGAAGGAGATGCAGTCTCTTCCAACACTTCAATTCACTGTGCGAAGTGAATGGAGTGTTGCTTCACTTTCGAAATTCTGTCCTTTCAGAGAAAATCACTTTCCTTTGAAAGTGCCTTAAGCTACTTACAAGCATTCAACAGAAATTCACATGCGTTTCTCTGAAAGAGAAGCAGTCTGTTTCAACACATCAATTCACTGTGCGAAGTGAATGGAGTGTTGCTTCACTTTCTAAATGCTGTCCATTCAGAGAAAATCACTTTCCTTTGAAAGTGCCTTAAGCTACTTACAAGCGTTCACAAGAAACTCACATGCATTTTTCTGAAAGAGAAGCAGTCTGTTCCAACACTTCAATTCACTGTGCGAAGTGAATGGAGTGTTCCTTCACTTTTTAAATGCTGTCCTTTCAGAGAAAATCACTTTCCTTTGAAAGTGCCTTAAGCTACTTACAAGCATTCAACAGATATTCACATGCGTTTCTCTGAAAGAGAAGCAGTCTGTTCCAACACTTCAATTTACTGTGCGAAGTGAATGGAGTGTTGCTTCACTTTCTATATGCTCTCCTTTTAGAGAAAATCACTCTCTTTTGAAACTGCCTTAAGCTACTTACAAGCATTCACAAGAAAATCACATCTGTTTCTCTGAAAGAGAAGCAGTCTGTTCCAACACCTCAATTCATTTTGCGAAGTGAATGGAGTGTTGCTTCACTTTCTAAATGCTGTCCTTTTAGAGAAAATCACTTTCCTTTGAAAGTGCCTTAAGCTACATACAAGCATTCAACAGAAATTCATATGCATTTTTCTGAAAGAGAAGCAGTCTGTTCCAACACTTCAATTCACTGTGCGAAGTGAATGGAGTGTTCCTTCACTTTCTATATGCTCTCCTTTTAGAGAAAATCACTCTCTTTTGAACCTGCCTTAAGGTACTTACAAGCATTCACAAGAAACTCACATCTGTTTCTCTGAAAGAGAAGCAGTCTGTTCCAACACTTCAATTCACTGTTCGAAGTGAATGGAGTGTTCCCTCACATTCTAAATGCTGTAGTTTCAGAGAAAATTACTTTCCTTTGAAAGTGTCTTAAGCTACTTACAAGCATTCACAAAAAACTCAAATGTGTTTCTATGAAATAGAAGCTGTCTGTTCGAACACTTCAATTCACTGTGCGAAGTGAATGGAGTGTTGCTTCACTTTCTAAATACTGTCCTTTCAGAGAAAATCACTTTCCTTTGAAAGTGCCTTAAGCTACTTACAAGCATTCAACAGAAATTCACATGCGTTTCTCTGAAAGAGAAGCAGTCTGTTCCAACACTTCAATTCACTGTGCGAAGTGAATGGTGTGTTTTTTCACTTTCTAAATGCTGTCCTTTCAGAGAAAATCACTTTCCTTTGAATGTGCCTTAAGCTACTTACAAGCATTCAACAGAAATTCACATGCATTTCTCTGAAAGAGAAGCAGTCTGTTCCAACACTTCAAATCACTTTGCAAAGTGAATGGAGTGTTGCTTCACTTTCTAAATGCTGTCCTTTCAGAGAAAATCACTTTCCTTTGAAAGTGCCTTAAGCTAATTACAAGCATTCAACAGAAATTCACATGCGTTTCTCTGAAAGACAAGCAGTCTGTTCCAACACTTCAATTCCCTGTGCCAAGTGAATGGAGTGTTGCTTCACTTTCTAAATGCTGTCCTTTCAGAGAAAATCACTTTCCTTTGAAAGTGCCTTAAGCTACTTACAAGCATTCAACAGAAATTCTCATGCGTTTCTCTGAAAGAGAAGCAGTCTCTTCCAACACTTCAATTCACTGTGCGAAGTGAATGGAGTGTTGCTTCACTTTCGAAATTCTGTCCTTTCAGAGAAAATCACTTTCCTTTGAAAGTGCCTTAAGCTACTTAAAAGCATTCAACAGAAATTCACATGCGTTTCTCTGAAAGAGAAGCAGTCTGTTTTAACACTTCAATTCACTGTGCGAAGTGAATGGAGTGTTGCTTCACTTTCTAAATGCTGTCCTTTCAGAGAAAATCACTTTCCTTTGAAAGTGCCTTAAGCTACTTACAAGCGTTCACAAGAAACTCACATGCATTTTTCTGAAAGAGAAGCAGTCTGTTCCAACACTTCAATTCACTGTGCGAAGTGAATGGAGTGTTCCTTCACTTTTTAAATGCTGTCCTTTCAGAGAAAATCACTTTCCTTTGAAAGTGCCTTAAGCTACTTACAAGCATTCAACAGATATTCACATGCGTTTCTCTGAAAGAGAAGCAGTCTGTTCCAACACTTCAATTCACTGTGCGAAGTGAATGGAGTGTTGCTTCACTTTCTATATGCTCTCCTTTTAGAGAAAATCACTCTCTTTTGAAACTGCCTTAAGCTACTTACAAGCATTCACAAGAAAATCACATCTGTTTCTCTGAAAGAGAAGCAGTCTGTTCCAACACCTCAATTCACTTTGCGAAGTGAATGGAGTGTTGCTTCACTTTCTAAATGCTGTCCTTTTAGAGAAAATCACTTTCCTTTGAAAGTGCCTTAAGCTACATACAAGCATTCAACAGAAATTCATATGCATTTTTCTGAAAGAGAAGCAGTCTGTTCCAACACTTCAATTCACTGTGCGAAGAGAATGGAGTGTTCCTTCACTTTCTATATGCTCTCCTTTTAGAGAAAATCACTCACTTTTGAAACTGCCATAAGCTACTTACAAGCATTCACAAGAAACTCACATGCATTTTTCTGAAAGAGAAGCAGTCTGTTCCAACACTTCAATTCACTGTGCGAAGTGAATGGAGTGTTACTTCACTTTCCAAATGCTGTCCTTTCAGAGAAATTCACTTTCCTTTGAAACTGCCTTAAGCGACTTACAAGCATTCACAAGAAACTCACATCTTTTTCTCTGAAAGAGAAGCTGTCTGTTCCAACACTTCAATTCACTGTGCGAAGTGAATGGAGTGTTCCTTCACATTCTAAATGCTGTAGTTTCAGAGAAAATCACTTTCATTTGAAAGTGTCTTAAGCTACTTACAAGCATTCACGGGAAACTCAAATGTGTTTCTATGAAAGAGAAGCTGTCTGTTCCAACACTTCAATTCACTGTGCGAAGTGAATGGAGTGTTGTTTCACTTTCTAAATGCTGTCCTTTCAGAGAAAATCACTTTCCTTTGAAAGTGCCTTAAGCTACTTACAAGCATTTAACAGTAATTCACATGCGTTTCTCTGAAAGAGAAGCAGTCTGTTCCAACACTTCAATTCACTGTGTGAAGTGAATGGAGTGTTGCTTCACTTTCTATATGCTCTCCTTTTAGAGAAAGACACTCACTTTTGAATCTGCCTTAAGCTACTTACAAGCATTCACAAGAAACTCACATCTGTTTCTCTGAAAGAGAAGCAGTCTGTTCCAACACTTCAATTCATTGTGCGAAGTGAATGGTGTGTTGCTTCACTTTCTAAATGCTGTCCTTTCAGAGAAAATCACTTTCCTTTGAATGTGCCTTAAGCTACTTACAAGCATTCAACAGAAATTCACATGCATTTCTCTGAAAGACAAGCAGTCTGTTCAACACTTCAATTCACTTTGCAAAGTGAATGGAGTGTTGCTTCACTTTCTAAATGCTGTCCTTTCAGAGAAAATCACTTTCCTTTGAAAGTGCCTTAAGCTAATTACAAGCATTCAACAGAAATTCACATGCGTTTCTCTGAAAGAGAAGCAGTCGGTTCCAACACTTCAATTCACTTTTCAAAGTGAATGCAGTGTTGCTTCACTTTCCAAATGCTGTCCTTTCAGAGAAAATCACTTTCCTTTGAAAGTGCCTTAAGCTACTTACAAGCATTCAACAGAAATTCTCATGCATTTCTCTGAAAGAGAAGCAGTCTGTTCCAACACTTCAATTCACTGTGCGAAGTGAATGGAGTGTTCCTTCACATTCTAAATGCTGTAGTTTCAGAGAAAATCACTTTCCTTTGAAAGTGTCATAAGCTACTTACAAGCATTCACGGGAAACTCAAATGTGTTTCTATGAAAGAGAAGCTGTCTGTTCCAAAACTTCAATTCACTGTGCGAAGTGAATGGAGTGTTGCTTCACTTTCTAAATGCTGTCCTTTCAGAGAAAATCACTTTCCTTTGAAAGTGTCATAAGCTACTTACAAGCATTCACGGGAAACTCAAATGTGTTTCTATGAAAGAGAAGCTGTCTGTTCCAAAACTTCAATTCACTGTGCGAAGTGAATGGAGTGTTCCTTCACTTTCTATATGCTCTCCTTTTAGAGAAAATCACTCTCTTTTGAACCTGCCTTAAGGTACTTACAAGCATTCACAAGAAACTCACATCTGTTTCTCTGAAAGAGAAGCAGTCTGTTCCAACACTTCAATTCACTGTTCGAAGTGAATGGAGTGTTCCCTCACATTCTAAATGCTGTAGTTTCAGAGAAAATTACTTTCCTTTGAAAGTGTCTTAAGCTACTTACAAGCATTCACAAAAAACTCAAATGTGTTTCTATGAAATAGAAGCTGTCTGTTCGAACACTTCAATTCACTGTGCGAAGTGAATGGAGTGTTGCTTCACTTTCTAAATACTGTCCTTTCAGAGAAAATCACTTTCCTTTGAAAGTGCCTTAAGCTACTTACAAGCATTCAACAGAAATTCACATGCGTTTCTCTGAAAGAGAAGCAGTCTGTTCCAACACTTCAATTCACTGTGCGAAGTGAATGGTGTGTTTTTTCACTTTCTAAATGCTGTCCTTTCAGAGAAAATCACTTTCCTTTGAATGTGCCTTAAGCTACTTACAAGCATTCAACAGAAATTCACATGCATTTCTCTGAAAGAGAAGCAGTCTGTTCCAACACTTCAAATCACTTTGCAAAGTGAATGGAGTGTTGCTTCACTTTCTAAATGCTGTCCTTTCAGAGAAAATCACTTTCCTTTGAAAGTGCCTTAAGCTAATTACAAGCATTCAACAGAAATTCACATGCGTTTCTCTGAAAGACAAGCAGTCTGTTCCAACACTTCAATTCCCTGTGCCAAGTGAATGGAGTGTTGCTTCACTTTCTAAATGCTGTCCTTTCAGAGAAAATCACTTTCCTTTGAAAGTGCCTTAAGCTACTTACAAGCATTCAACAGAAATTCTCATGCGTTTCTCTGAAAGAGAAGCAGTCTCTTCCAACACTTCAATTCACTGTGCGAAGTGAATGGAGTGTTGCTTCACTTTCGAAATTCTGTCCTTTCAGAGAAAATCACTTTCCTTTGAAAGTGCCTTAAGCTACTTAAAAGCATTCAACAGAAATTCACATGCGTTTCTCTGAAAGAGAAGCAGTCTGTTTTAACACTTCAATTCACTGTGCGAAGTGAATGGAGTGTTGCTTCACTTTCTAAATGCTGTCCTTTCAGAGAAAATCACTTTCCTTTGAAAGTGCCTTAAGCTACTTACAAGCGTTCACAAGAAACTCACATGCATTTTTCTGAAAGAGAAGCAGTCTGTTCCAACACTTCAATTCACTGTGCGAAGTGAATGGAGTGTTCCTTCACTTTTTAAATGCTGTCCTTTCAGAGAAAATCACTTTCCTTTGAAAGTGCCTTAAGCTACTTACAAGCATTCAACAGATATTCACATGCGTTTCTCTGAAAGAGAAGCAGTCTGTTCCAACACTTCAATTCACTGTGCGAAGTGAATGGAGTGTTGCTTCACTTTCTATATGCTCTCCTTTTAGAGAAAATCACTCTCTTTTGAAACTGCCTTAAGCTACTTACAAGCATTCACAAGAAAATCACATCTGTTTCTCTGAAAGAGAAGCAGTCTGTTCCAACACCTCAATTCACTTTGCGAAGTGAATGGAGTGTTGCTTCACTTTCTAAATGCTGTCCTTTTAGAGAAAATCACTTTCCTTTGAAAGTGCCTTAAGCTACATACAAGCATTCAACAGAAATTCATATGCATTTTTCTGAAAGAGAAGCAGTCTGTTCCAACACTTCAATTCACTGTGCGAAGAGAATGGAGTGTTCCTTCACTTTCTATATGCTCTCCTTTTAGAGAAAATCACTCACTTTTGAAACTGCCATAAGCTACTTACAAGCATTCACAAGAAACTCACATGCATTTTTCTGAAAGAGAAGCAGTCTGTTCCAACACTTCAATTCACTGTGCGAAGTGAATGGAGTGTTACTTCACTTTCCAAATGCTGTCCTTTCAGAGAAATTCACTTTCCTTTGAAACTGCCTTAAGCGACTTACAAGCATTCACAAGAAATTCACATCTTTTTCTCTGAAAGAGAAGCTGTCTGTTCCAACACTTCAATTCACTGTGCGAAGTGAATGGAGTGTTCCTTCACATTCTAAATGCTGTAGTTTCAGAGAAAATCACTTTCATTTGAAAGTGTCTTAAGCTACTTACAAGCATTCACGGGAAACTCAAATGTGTTTCTATGAAAGAGAAGCTGTCTGTTCCAACACTTCAATTCACTGTGCGAAGTGAATGGAGTGTTGTTTCACTTTCTAAATGCTGTCCTTTCAGAGAAAATCACTTTCCTTTGAAAGTGCCTTAAGCTACTTACAAGCATTTAACAGTAATTCACATGCGTTTCTCTGAAAGAGAAGCAGTCTGTTCCAACACTTCAATTCACTGTGTGAAGTGAATGGAGTGTTGCTTCACTTTCTATATGCTCTCCTTTTAGAGAAAGACACTCACTTTTGAATCTGCCTTAAGCTACTTACAAGCATTCACAAGAAACTCACATCTGTTTCTCTGAAAGAGAAGCAGTCTGTTCCAACACTTCAATTCATTGTGCGAAGTGAATGGTGTGTTGCTTCACTTTCTAAATGCTGTCCTTTCAGAGAAAATCACTTTCCTTTGAATGTGCCTTAAGCTACTTACAAGCATTCAACAGAAATTCACATGCATTTCTCTGAAAGACAAGCAGTCTGTTCAACACTTCAATTCACTTTGCAAAGTGAATGGAGTGTTGCTTCACTTTCTAAATGCTGTCCTTTCAGAGAAAATCACTTTCCTTTGAAAGTGCCTTAAGCTAATTACAAGCATTCAACAGAAATTCACATGCGTTTCTCTGAAAGAGAAGCAGTCGGTTCCAACACTTCAATTCACTTTTCAAAGTGAATGCAGTGTTGCTTCACTTTCCAAATGCTGTCCTTTCAGAGAAAATCACTTTCCTTTGAAAGTGCCTTAAGCTACTTACAAGCATTCAACAGAAATTCTCATGCATTTCTCTGAAAGAGAAGCAGTCTGTTCCAACACTTCAATTCACTGTGCGAAGTGAATGGAGTGTTCCTTCACATTCTAAATGCTGTAGTTTCAGAGAAAATCACTTTCCTTTGAAAGTGTCATAAGCTACTTACAAGCATTCACGGGAAACTCAAATGTGTTTCTATGAAAGAGAAGCTGTCTGTTCCAAAACTTCAATTCACTGTGCGAAGTGAATGGAGTGTTGCTTCACTTTCTAAATGCTGTCCTTTCAGAGAAAATCACTTTCCTTTGAAAGTGCCTTAAGCTACATACAAGCATTCAACAGAAATTCATATGCATTTCTCTGAAAGAGAAGCAGTCTGTTCCAACACTTCAATTCACTGTGCGAAGTGAATGGAGTGTTCCTTCACTTTCTATATGCTCTCCTTTTAGAGAAAATCACTCTCTTTGGAACCTGCCTTAAGCTACTTACAAGCATTCACAAGAAACTCACATCTGTTTCTCTGAAAGAGAAGCAGTCTGTTCCAACACTTCAATTCACTGTGCGAAGTGAATGGAGTGTTGCTTCACTTTCTAAATGCTGTCCTTTCAGAGAAAATCACTTTCCTTTGAAAGTGACTTAAGCTACTTACAAGCATTTAACAGAAATTCACATGCGTTTCTCTGAAAGAGAAGCAGTCTGTTCCAACACTTCAATTCATTGTGCGAAGTGAATGGAGTGTTGTTTCACTTTCTATATGCTCTCCTTTTAGAGAAAATCACTCACTTTTGAAACTGCCATAAGCTACTTACAAGCATTCACAAGAAACTCACATCTGTTTCTCTGAAAGAGAAGCAGTCTGTTCCAACACTTCAATTCACTGTGCGAAGTGAATGTTGTGTTGCTTCACTTTCTAAATGCTGTCCTTTCAGAGAAAATCAATTTCCTTTGAATGTGCCTTAAGCTACTTACAAGCATTCAACAGAAATTCACATGCATTTCTCTGAAAGACAAGCAGTCTGTTCCAACACTTCAATTCACTTTGCAAAGTGAATGGAGTGTTCCTTCACTTTCTAAATGCTGTCCTTTCAGAGAAAATCACTTTCCTTTGAAAGTGCCTTAAGCTAATTACAAGCATTCAACAGAAATTCACATGCTTTTCTCTGAAAGACAAGCAGTCTGTTCCAACACTTCAATTCACTGTGCAAAGTAATTGGAGTGTTCCTTCACATTCTAAATGCTGTAGTTTCAGAGAAAATCACTTTCCTTTGAAAGCGTCTTAAGCTACTTACAAGCATTCACAAAAAACTCACATCTGTTTCTCTGAAAGAGAAGCAGTCTGTTCCAACACTTCAATTCACTGTTCGAAGTGAATGGAGTGTTCCTTCACATTCTAAATGCTGTAGTTTCAGAGAAAATTACTTTCCTTTGAAAGTGTCTTAAGCTACTTACAAGCATTCACAAAAAACTCAAATGTGTTTCTATGAAATAGAAGCTGTCTGTTCCAACACTTCAATTCACTGTGCGAAGTGAATGGAGTGTTGCTTCACTTTCCAAATACTGTCCTTTCAGAGAAAATCACTTTCCTTTGAAAGTGCCTTAAGCTACTTACAAGCATTCAACAGAAACTCACATGTGTTTCTCTGAAAGAGGAGCAGTCTGTTCCAACACTTCAATTCACTGTGCGAAGTGAATGGAGTGTTGCTTCACTTTCCAAATGGTGTCCTTTCAGAGAAATTCACTTTCCTTTGAAACTGCCTTAAGCGACTTACAAGCATTCACAAGAAACTCACATCTTTTTCTCTGAAAGAGAAGCAGTCTGTTCCAACACTTCAATTCACTGTGCGAAGTGAATGGAGTGTTCCTTCACATTCTAAATGCTGTAGTTTCAGAGAAAATCACTTTCCTTTGAAAGTGTCTTAAGCTACTTACAAGCATTCACGGGAAACTCAAATGTGTTTCTATGAAAGAGAAGCTGTCTGTTCCAAAGCTTCATTTCACTGTGCGAAGTGAATGGAATGTTGCTTCACTTTCTAAATGCTGTCCTTTCAGAGAAAATCACTTTCCTTTGAAAGTGCCTTAAGCTACTTACAAGCATTCAACAGAAATTCACATGCGTTTCTCTGAAAGAGAAGCAGTCTGTTCCAACACTTCAATTCACTGTGAGAAGTGAATGGAGTGTTGCTTCACTTTCTAAATGCTGTCCTGTCAGAGAAACTCACTTTCCTTTGAAAGTGCCTTAAGCTACTTACAAGCATTCAACAGAAATTCACATGCGTTTCTCTGAAAGAGAAGCAGTCTGTTCCAACACTTCAATTCACTGTGCGAAGTGCATGGAGTGTTGCTTCACTTTCTAAATGCTCTCCTTTTAGAGAAAATCACTCTCTTTTGCAACTGCCTTAAGCTACTTACAAGCATTCACAAGAAACTCACATCTGTTCCTCTGAAAGAGAAGTAGTCTGTTCCAACACTTCAATTCACTGTGCGAAGTGAATGGTGTGTTTTTACACTTTCTAAATGCTGTCCTTTCAGAGAAAATCACATTCCTTTGAATGTGCCTTAAGCTACTTACAAGCATTCAACAGAAATTCACGTGCATTTCTCTGAAAGACAAGCAGTCTGTTCCAACACTTCAATTCACTTTGCAAAGTGAATGGAGTGTTGCTTCACTTTCTAAATGCTGTCCTTTCAGAGAAAATCACTTTCCTTTGAAAGTGCCTTAAGCTAATTACAAGCATTCAACAGAAATTCACATGCGTTTCTCTGAAAGACAAGCAGTTGTTCCAACACTTCAATTCCCTGTGCCAAGTGAATGGAGTGTTGCTTCACTTTCTAAATGCTGTCCTTTCAGAGAAAATCACTTTCCTTTGAAAGTGCCTTAAGCTACTTACAAGTATTCAACAGAAATTCACATGCGTTTCTCTGAAAGAGAAGCAGTCTGTTCCAACACTTCAATTCACTGTGCGAAGTGCATGGAGTGTTGCTTCACTTTCTATATGCTCTCCTTTTAGAGAAAATCACTCTCTTTTGAAACTGCCTTAAGCTACTTACAAGCATTCACAAGAAACTCACATCTGTTTTTCTGAAAGAGAAGCAGTCTGTTCCAACACTTAAATTCACTGTGCGAAGTGAATGGAGTATTGCTTCACTTTCTAAATGCTCTCCTTTTAGAGAAAATCACTCTCTTTTGCAACTGCCTTAAGCTACTTACAAGCATTAACAAGAAACTCACATTTGTTCCTCTGAAAGAGAAGCAGTCTGTTCCAACACTTCAATTCACTGTGCGAAGTGAATGGTGTGTTTTTTCACTTTCTAAATGCTGTCCTTTCAGAGAAAATCACTTTCCTTTGAATGTGCCTTAACCTACTTACAAGCATTCAACAGAAATTCACATGCATTTCTCTGAAAGACAAGCAGTCTGTTCCAACACCTCAATTCACTTTGCAAAGTGAATGGAGTGTTGCTTCACTTTCTAAATGCTGTCCTTTCAGAGAAAATCACTTTCCTTTGAAAGTGCCTTAGCTAATTACAAGCATTCAACAGAAATTCACATGCATTTCTCTGAAAAAGAAGCAGTCTGTTCCAACACTTCAATTCACTGTGCAAAGTAATTGGAGTGTTCCTTCACATTCTAAATGCTGTAGTTTCAGAGAAAATCACTTTCCTTTGAAAGCGTCTAAAGCTACTTACAAGCATTCACAGGAAACTCAAATGTGTTTCTATGAAAGAGAAGCTGTCTGTTCCAAAGCTTCAATTCACTGTGCGAAGTGAATGGAATGTTGCTTCACTTTCTAAATGCTGTCCTTTCAGAGAAAATCACTTTCCTTTGAAAGTGCCTTAAGCTACTTACAAGCATTCAACAAAAATTCACATGCGTTTCTCTGAAAGAGAAGCAGTCTGTTCCAACACTTCAATTCACTGTGAGAAGTGAATGGAGTGTTGCTTCACTTTCTAAATGCTGTCCTGTCAGAGAAACTCACTTTCCTTTGAAAGTGCCTTAAGCTACTTACAAGCATTCAACAGAAATTCACATGCGTTTCTCTGAAAGAGAAGCAGTCTGTTCCAACACTTCAATTCACTGTGCGAAGTGCATGGAGTGTTGCTTCACTTTCTAAATGCTCTCCTTTTAGAGAAAATCACTCTCTTTTGCAACTGCCTTAAGCTACTTACAAGCATTCACAAGAAACTAACATCTGTTCCTCTGAAAGAGAAGTAGTCTGTTCCAACACTTCAATTCACTGTGCGAAGTGAATGGTGTGTTTTTACACTTTCTAAATGCTGTCCTTTCAGAGAAAATCACATTCCTTTGAATGTGCCTTAAGCTACTTACAAGCATTCAACAGAAATTCACGTGCATTTCTCTGAAAGACAAGCAGTCTGTTCCAACACTTCAATTCACTTTGCAAAGTGAATGGAGTGTTGCTTCACTTTCTAAATGCTGTCCTTTCAGAGAAAATCACTTTCCTTTGAAAGTGCCTTAAGCTAATTACAAGCATTCAACAGAAATTCACATGCGTTTCTCTGAAAGACAAGCAGTTTGTTCCAACACTTCAATTCCCTGTGCCAAGTGAATGGAGTGTTGCTTCACTTTCTAAATGCTGTCCTTTCAGAGAAAATCACTTTCCTTTGAAAGTGCCTTAAGCTACTTACAAGTATTCAACAGAAATTCTCATGCGTTTCTCTGAAAGAGAAGCAGTCTCTTCCAACACTTCAATTCACTGTGCGAAGTGAATGGAGTGTTGCTTCACTTTCTAAATGCTGTCCTTTCAGAGAAAATCACTTTCCTTTAAAAGTGCCTTAAGCTACTTACAAGCGTTCACAAGAAACTCACATGCATTTTTCTGAAAGAGAAGCAGTCTGTTCCAACACTTCAATTCACTGTGCGAAGTGAATGGAGTGTTCCTTCACTTTCTAAATGCTGTCCTTTCAGAGAAAATCACTTTCCTTTGAAAGTGCCTTAAGCTACTTACAAGCATTTAACAGATATTCACATGCTTTTTTCTGCAAGAGAAGCAGTCTGTTCCAACACTTCAATTCACTGTGCGAAGTGAATGGAGTGTTGCTTCACTTTCTATATGCTCTCCTTTTAGAGAAAATCACTCTCTTTTGAAACTGCCTTAAGCTACTTACAAGCATTCACAAGAAAATCACATCTGTTTCTCTGAAAGAGAAGCAGTCTGTTCCAACACTTCAATTCACTTTGCGAAGTGAATGGAGTGTTGCTTCACTTTCTAAATGCTGTCCTTTTAGAGAAAATCACTTTCCTTTGAAAGTGCCTTAAGCTACATACAAGCATTCAACAGAAATTCCTATGCATTTCTCTGAAAGAGAAGCAGTCTGTTCCAACACTTCAATTCACTGTGCGAAGTGAATGGAGTGTTCCTTCACTTTCTATATGCTCTCCTTTTAGAGAAAATCACTCTCTTTTGAACCTGCCTTAAGCTACTTACAAGCATTCACAAGAAACTCACATCTTTTTCTCTGAAAGAGAAGCAGTCTGTTCCAACACTTCAATTCACTTTGCAAAGTGAATGGAGTGTTGCTTCACTTTCTAAATGCTGTCCTTTCAGAGAAAATCACTTTCCTTTGAAAGTGTCTTAAGCTACTTACAAGCATTCACGGGAAACTCAAATGTGTTTCTATGAAAGAGAAGCTGTCTGTTCCAACATTTCAATTCACTGTGCGAAGTGAATGGAGTGTTGCTTCACTTTCTAAATGCTGTCCTTTCAGAGAAAATCACTTTCATTTGAAAGTGCCTTAAGCTACTTACAAGCAATTAACAGAAATTCACATGCGTTTCTCTGAAAGAGAAGCAGTCTGTTCCAACACTTCAATTCACTGTGCGAAGTGAATGGAGTGTTGCTTCACTTTCTATATGCTCTACTTTTAGAGAAAATCACTCATTTTTGAAACTGCCATAAGCTACTTACAAGCATTCACAAGAAACTCATATCTGTTTCTCTGAAAGAGAAGCAGTCTGTTCCAACACTTCAATTCACTGTGCAAAGTGAATGGTGTGTTGCTTCACTTTCTAAATGCTGTCCTTTCAGAGAAAATCACTTTCCTTTGAATGTGCCTTAAGCTACTTACAAGCATTCAACAGAAATTCACATGCATTTCTCTGAAAGACAAGCAGTCTGTTCCAACACTTCAATTCACTTTGCAAAGTGAATGGAGTGTTGCTTCACTTTCTAAATGCTGTCCTTTCAGAGAAAATCACTTTCCTTTGAAAGTGCCTTAAGCTAATTACAAGCATTAAACAGAAATTCACATGGTTTTCTCTTAAAGACAAGCAGTCTGTTCCAACACTTCAATTCACTGTGCAAAGTAATTGGAGTGTTCCTTCACATTCTAAATGCTGTAGTTTCAGAGAAAATCACTTTCCTTTGAAAGCGTCTTAAGCTACTTACAAGCATTCACAGGAAACTCAAATGTGTTTCTATGAAAGAGAAGCTGTCTGTTCCAACACTTCAATTCACTGTGAGAAGTGAATGGAGTGTTGCTTCACTTTCTAAATGCTGTCCTGTCAGAGAAAATCACTTTCCTTTGAAAGTGCCTTAAGCTACTTACAAGCATTCAACAGAAATTCACATGCGTTTCTCTGAAAGAGAAGCAGTCTGTTCCAACACTTCAATTCACTGTGCGAAGTGCATGGAGTGTTGCTTCACTTTCAATATGCTCTCCTTTTAGAGAAAATCACTCTCTTTTGAAACTGCCTTAAGCTACTTACAAGCATTCACAAGAAACTCACATCTGTTTCTCTGAAAGAGAAGCAGTCTGTTCCAACACTTCAATTCACTGTGCGAAGTGAATGGAGTATTGCTTCACTTTCTAAATGCTCTCCTTTTAGAGAAAATCACTCTCTTTTACAACTGCCTTAAGCTACTTACAAGCATTCACAAGAAACTCACATTTGTTCCTGTGAAAGAGAAGCAGTCTGTTCCAACACTTCAATTCACTGTGCGAAGTGAATGGTGTGTTTTTTCACTTGCTAAATGCTGTCCTTTCAGAGAAAATCACTTTCCTTTGAATGTGCCTTAAGCTACTTACAAGCATTCAACAGAAATTCACATGCATTTCTCTGAAAGAGAAGCAGTCTGTTCCAACACTTCAATTCACTTTGCAAAGTGAATGGAGTGTTGCTTCACTTTCTAAATGCTGTCCTTTCAGAGAAAATCACTTTCCTTTGAAAGTGCCTTAAGCTAATTACAAGCATTCAACAGAAATTCACATGCGTTTCTCTGAAAGACAAGCAGTCTGTTCCAACACTTCAGTTCCCTGTGCCAAGTGAATGGAGTGTTGCTTCACTTTCTAAATGCTGTCCTTTCAGAGAAAATCACTTTCCTTTGAAAGTGCCTTAAGCTACTTACAAGCATTCAACAGAAATTCTCATGCGTTTCTCTGAAGGAGATGCAGTCTCTTCCAACACTTCAATTCACTGTGCGAAGTGAATGGAGTGTTGCTTCACTTTCGAAATTCTGTCCTTTCAGAGAAAATCACTTTCCTTTGAAAGTGCCTTAAGCTACTTACAAGCATTCAACAGAAATTCACATGCGTTTCTCTGAAAGAGAAGCAGTCTGTTTCAACACATCAATTCACTGTGCGAAGTGAATGGAGTGTTGCTTCACTTTCTAAATGCTGTCCATTCAGAGAAAATCACTTTCCTTTGAAAGTGCCTTAAGCTACTTACAAGCGTTCACAAGAAACTCACATGCATTTTTCTGAAAGAGAAGCAGTCTGTTCCAACACTTCAATTCACTGTGCGAAGTGAATGGAGTGTTCCTTCACTTTTTAAATGCTGTCCTTTCAGAGAAAATCACTTTCCTTTGAAAGTGCCTTAAGCTACTTACAAGCATTCAACAGATATTCACATGCGTTTCTCTGAAAGAGAAGCAGTCTGTTCCAACACTTCAATTTACTGTGCGAAGTGAATGGAGTGTTGCTTCACTTTCTATATGCTCTCCTTTTAGAGAAAATCACTCTCTTTTGAAACTGCCTTAAGCTACTTACAAGCATTCACAAGAAAATCACATCTGTTTCTCTGAAAGAGAAGCAGTCTGTTCCAACACCTCAATTCATTTTGCGAAGTGAATGGAGTGTTGCTTCACTTTCTAAATGCTGTCCTTTTAGAGAAAATCACTTTCCTTTGAAAGTGCCTTAAGCTACATACAAGCATTCAACAGAAATTCATATGCATTTTTCTGAAAGAGAAGCAGTCTGTTCCAACACTTCAATTCACTGTGCGAAGTGAATGGAGTGTTCCTTCACTTTCTATATGCTCTCCTTTTAGAGAAAATCACTCTCTTTTGAACCTGCCTTAAGGTACTTACAAGCATTCACAAGAAACTCACATCTGTTTCTCTGAAAGAGAAGCAGTCTGTTCCAACACTTCAATTCACTGTTCGAAGTGAATGGAGTGTTCCCTCACATTCTAAATGCTGTAGTTTCAGAGAAAATTACTTTCCTTTGAAAGTGTCTTAAGCTACTTACAAGCATTCACAAAAAACTCAAATGTGTTTCTATGAAATAGAAGCTGTCTGTTCGAACACTTCAATTCACTGTGCGAAGTGAATGGAGTGTTGCTTCACTTTCTAAATACTGTCCTTTCAGAGAAAATCACTTTCCTTTGAAAGTGCCTTAAGCTACTTACAAGCATTCAACAGAAATTCACATGCGTTTCTCTGAAAGAGAAGCAGTCTGTTCCAACACTTCAATTCACTGTGCGAAGTGAATGGTGTGTTTTTTCACTTTCTAAATGCTGTCCTTTCAGAGAAAATCACTTTCCTTTGAATGTGCCTTAAGCTACTTACAAGCATTCAACAGAAATTCACATGCATTTCTCTGAAAGAGAAGCAGTCTGTTCCAACACTTCAAATCACTTTGCAAAGTGAATGGAGTGTTGCTTCACTTTCTAAATGCTGTCCTTTCAGAGAAAATCACTTTCCTTTGAAAGTGCCTTAAGCTAATTACAAGCATTCAACAGAAATTCACATGCGTTTCTCTGAAAGACAAGCAGTCTGTTCCAACACTTCAATTCCCTGTGCCAAGTGAATGGAGTGTTGCTTCACTTTCTAAATGCTGTCCTTTCAGAGAAAATCACTTTCCTTTGAAAGTGCCTTAAGCTACTTACAAGCATTCAACAGAAATTCTCATGCGTTTCTCTGAAAGAGAAGCAGTCTCTTCCAACACTTCAATTCACTGTGCGAAGTGAATGGAGTGTTGCTTCACTTTCGAAATTCTGTCCTTTCAGAGAAAATCACTTTCCTTTGAAAGTGCCTTAAGCTACTTAAAAGCATTCAACAGAAATTCACATGCGTTTCTCTGAAAGAGAAGCAGTCTGTTTTAACACTTCAATTCACTGTGCGAAGTGAATGGAGTGTTGCTTCACTTTCTAAATGCTGTCCTTTCAGAGAAAATCACTTTCCTTTGAAAGTGCCTTAAGCTACTTACAAGCGTTCACAAGAAACTCACATGCATTTTTCTGAAAGAGAAGCAGTCTGTTCCAACACTTCAATTCACTGTGCGAAGTGAATGGAGTGTTCCTTCACTTTTTAAATGCTGTCCTTTCAGAGAAAATCACTTTCCTTTGAAAGTGCCTTAAGCTACTTACAAGCATTCAACAGATATTCACATGCGTTTCTCTGAAAGAGAAGCAGTCTGTTCCAACACTTCAATTCACTGTGCGAAGTGAATGGAGTGTTGCTTCACTTTCTATATGCTCTCCTTTTAGAGAAAATCACTCTCTTTTGAAACTGCCTTAAGCTACTTACAAGCATTCACAAGAAAATCACATCTGTTTCTCTGAAAGAGAAGCAGTCTGTTCCAACACCTCAATTCACTTTGCGAAGTGAATGGAGTGTTGCTTCACTTTCTAAATGCTGTCCTTTTAGAGAAAATCACTTTCCTTTGAAAGTGCCTTAAGCTACATACAAGCATTCAACAGAAATTCATATGCATTTTTCTGAAAGAGAAGCAGTCTGTTCCAACACTTCAATTCACTGTGCGAAGAGAATGGAGTGTTCCTTCACTTTCTATATGCTCTCCTTTTAGAGAAAATCACTCACTTTTGAAACTGCCATAAGCTACTTACAAGCATTCACAAGAAACTCACATGCATTTTTCTGAAAGAGAAGCAGTCTGTTCCAACACTTCAATTCACTGTGCGAAGTGAATGGAGTGTTACTTCACTTTCCAAATGCTGTCCTTTCAGAGAAATTCACTTTCCTTTGAAACTGCCTTAAGCGACTTACAAGCATTCACAAGAAACTCACATCTTTTTCTCTGAAAGAGAAGCTGTCTGTTCCAACACTTCAATTCACTGTGCGAAGTGAATGGAGTGTTCCTTCACATTCTAAATGCTGTAGTTTCAGAGAAAATCACTTTCATTTGAAAGTGTCTTAAGCTACTTACAAGCATTCACGGGAAACTCAAATGTGTTTCTATGAAAGAGAAGCTGTCTGTTCCAACACTTCAATTCACTGTGCGAAGTGAATGGAGTGTTGTTTCACTTTCTAAATGCTGTCCTTTCAGAGAAAATCACTTTCCTTTGAAAGTGCCTTAAGCTACTTACAAGCATTTAACAGTAATTCACATGCGTTTCTCTGAAAGAGAAGCAGTCTGTTCCAACACTTCAATTCACTGTGTGAAGTGAATGGAGTGTTGCTTCACTTTCTATATGCTCTCCTTTTAGAGAAAGACACTCACTTTTGAATCTGCCTTAAGCTACTTACAAGCATTCACAAGGAACTCACATCTGTTTTCTCTGAAAGAGAAGCAGTCTGTTCCAACACTTCAATTCATTGTGCGAAGTGAATGGTGTGTTGCTTCACTTTCTAAATGCTGTCCTTTCAGAGAAAATCACTTTCCTTTGAATGTGCCTTAAGCTACTTACAAGCATTCAACAGAAATTCACATGCATTTTCTCTGAAAGGACAAGCAGTCTGTTCAACACTTCAATTCACTTTGCAAAGTGAATGGAGTGTTGCTTCACTTTCTAAATGCTGTCCTTTCAGAGAAAATCACTTTCCTTTGAAAGTGCCTTAAGCTAATTACAAGCATTCAACAGAAATTCACATGCGTTTCTCTGAAAGAGAAGCAGTCGGTTCCAACACTTCAATTCACTTTTCAAAGTGAATGCAGTGTTGCTTCACTTTCCAAATGCTGTCCTTTCAGAGAAAATCACTTTCCTTTGAAAGTGCCTTAAGCTACTTACAAGCATTCAACAGAAATTCTCATGCATTTCTCTGAAAGAGAAGCAGTCTGTTCCAACACTTCAATTCACTGTGCGAAGTGAATGGAGTGTTCCTTCACATTCTAAATGCTGTAGTTTCAGAGAAAATCACTTTCCTTTGAAAGTGTCATAAGCTACTTACAAGCATTCACGGGAAACTCAAATGTGTTTCTATGAAAGAGAAGCTGTCTGTTCCAAAACTTCAATTCACTGTGCGAAGTGAATGGAGTGTTGCTTCACTTTCTAAATGCTGTCCTTTCAGAGAAAATCACTTTCCTTTGAAAGTGTCATAAGCTACTTACAAGCATTCACGGGAAACTCAAATGTGTTTCTATGAAAGAGAAGCTGTCTGTTCCAAAACTTCAATTCACTGTGCGAAGTGAATGGAGTGTTCCTTCACTTTCTATATGCTCTCCTTTTAGAGAAAATCACTCTCTTTTGAACCTGCCTTAAGGTACTTACAAGCATTCACAAGAAACTCACATCTGTTTCTCTGAAAGAGAAGCAGTCTGTTCCAACACTTCAATTCACTGTTCGAAGTGAATGGAGTGTTCCCTCACATTCTAAATGCTGTAGTTTCAGAGAAAATTACTTTCCTTTGAAAGTGTCTTAAGCTACTTACAAGCATTCACAAAAAACTCAAATGTGTTTCTATGAAATAGAAGCTGTCTGTTCGAACACTTCAATTCACTGTGCGAAGTGAATGGAGTGTTGCTTCACTTTCTAAATACTGTCCTTTCAGAGAAAATCACTTTCCTTTGAAAGTGCCTTAAGCTACTTACAAGCATTCAACAGAAATTCACATGCGTTTCTCTGAAAGAGAAGCAGTCTGTTCCAACACTTCAATTCACTGTGCGAAGTGAATGGTGTGTTTTTTCACTTTCTAAATGCTGTCCTTTCAGAGAAAATCACTTTCCTTTGAATGTGCCTTAAGCTACTTACAAGCATTCAACAGAAATTCACATGCATTTCTCTGAAAGAGAAGCAGTCTGTTCCAACACTTCAAATCACTTTGCAAAGTGAATGGAGTGTTGCTTCACTTTCTAAATGCTGTCCTTTCAGAGAAAATCACTTTCCTTTGAAAGTGCCTTAAGCTAATTACAAGCATTCAACAGAAATTCACATGCGTTTCTCTGAAAGACAAGCAGTCTGTTCCAACACTTCAATTCCCTGTGCCAAGTGAATGGAGTGTTGCTTCACTTTCTAAATGCTGTCCTTTCAGAGAAAATCACTTTCCTTTGAAAGTGCCTTAAGCTACTTACAAGCATTCAACAGAAATTCTCATGCGTTTCTCTGAAAGAGAAGCAGTCTGTTTTAACACTTCAATTCACTGTGCGAAGTGAATGGAGTGTTGCTTCACTTTCTAAATGCTGTCCTTTCAGAGAAAATCACTTTCCTTTGAAAGTGCCTTAAGCTACTTACAAGCGTTCACAAGAAACTCACATGCATTTTTCTGAAAGAGAAGCAGTCTGTTCCAACACTTCAATTCACTGTGCGAAGTGAATGGAGTGTTCCTTCACTTTTTAAATGCTGTCCTTTCAGAGAAAATCACTTTCCTTTGAAAGTGCCTTAAGCTACTTACAAGCATTCAACAGATATTCACATGCGTTTCTCTGAAAGAGAAGCAGTCTGTTCCAACACTTCAATTCACTGTGCGAAGTGAATGGAGTGTTGCTTCACTTTCTATATGCTCTCCTTTTAGAGAAAATCACTCTCTTTTGAAACTGCCTTAAGCTACTTACAAGCATTCACAAGAAAATCACATCTGTTTCTCTGAAAGAGAAGCAGTCTGTTCCAACACCTCAATTCACTTTGCGAAGTGAATGGAGTGTTGCTTCACTTTCTAAATGCTGTCCTTTTAGAGAAAATCACTTTCCTTTGAAAGTGCCTTAAGCTACATACAAGCATTCAACAGAAATTCATATGCATTTTTCTGAAAGAGAAGCAGTCTGTTCCAACACTTCAATTCACTGTGCGAAGAGAATGGAGTGTTCCTTCACTTTCTATATGCTCTCCTTTTAGAGAAAATCACTCACTTTTGAAACTGCCATAAGCTACTTACAAGCATTCACAAGAAACTCACATGCATTTTTCTGAAAGAGAAGCAGTCTGTTCCAACACTTCAATTCACTGTGCGAAGTGAATGGAGTGTTACTTCACTTTCCAAATGCTGTCCTTTCAGAGAAATTCACTTTCCTTTGAAACTGCCTTAAGCGACTTACAAGCATTCACAAGAAACTCACATCTTTTTCTCTGAAAGAGAAGCTGTCTGTTCCAACACTTCAATTCACTGTGCGAAGTGAATGGAGTGTTCCTTCACATTCTAAATGCTGTAGTTTCAGAGAAAATCACTTTCATTTGAAAGTGTCTTAAGCTACTTACAAGCATTCACGGGAAACTCAAATGTGTTTCTATGAAAGAGAAGCTGTCTGTTCCAACACTTCAATTCACTGTGCGAAGTGAATGGAGTGTTGTTTCACTTTCTAAATGCTGTCCTTTCAGAGAAAATCACTTTCCTTTGAAAGTGCCTTAAGCTACTTACAAGCATTTAACAGTAATTCACATGCGTTTCTCTGAAAGAGAAGCAGTCTGTTCCAACACTTCAATTCACTGTGTGAAGTGAATGGAGTGTTGCTTCACTTTCTATATGCTCTCCTTTTAGAGAAAATCACTCACTTTTGAATCTGCCTTAAGCTACTTACAAGCATTCACAAGAAACTCACATCTGTTTCTCTGAAAGAGAAGCAGTCTGTTCCAACACTTCAATTCATTGTGCGAAGTGAATGGTGTGTTGCTTCACTTTCTAAATGCTGTCCTTTCAGAGAAAATCACTTTCCTTTGAATGTGCCTTAAGCTACTTACAAGCATTCAACAGAAATTCACATGCATTTCTCTGAAAGACAAGCAGTCGGTTCCAACACTTCAATTCACTTTTCAAAGTGAATGCAGTGTTGCTTCACTTTCTAAATGCTGTCCTTTCAGAGAAAATCACTTTCCTTTGAAAGTGCCTTAAGCTACTTACAAGCATTCAACAGAAATTCTCATGCATTTCTCTGAAAGAGAAGCAGTCTGTTCCAACACTTCAATTCACTGTGCGAAGTGAATGGAGTGTTCCTTCACATTCTAAATGCTGTAGTTTCAGAGAAAATCACTTTCCTTTGAAAGTGTCATAAGCTACTTACAAGCATTCACGGGAAACTCAAATGTGTTTCTATGAAAGAGAAGCTGTCTGTTCCAAAACTTCAATTCACTGTGCGAAGTGAATGGAGTGTTGCTTCACTTTCTAAATGCTGTCCTTTCAGAGAAAATCACTTTCCTTTGAAAGTGCCTTAAGCTACATACAAGCATTCAACAGAAATTCATATGCATTTCTCTGAAAGAGAAGCAGTCTGTTCCAACACTTCAATTCACTGTGCGAAGTGAATGGAGTGTTCCTTCACTTTCTATATGCTCTCCTTTTAGAGAAAATCACTCTCTTTGGAACCTGCCTTAAGCTACTTACAAGCATTCACAAGAAACTCACATCTGTTTCTCTGAAAGAGAAGCAGTCTGTTCCAACACTTCAATTCACTGTTCGAAGTGAATGGAGTGTTCCTTCACATTCTAAATGCTGTAGTTTCAGAGAAAATCACTTTCATTTGAAAGTGTCTTAAGCTACTTACAAGCATTCACGGGAAACTCAAATGTGTTTCTATCAAAGATAAGTGTCTGTTCCAACACTTCAATTCACTGTGCGAAGTGAATGGAGTGTTGCTTCACTTTCTAAATGCTGTCCTTTCAGAGAAAATCACTTTCCTTTGAAAGTGACTTAAGCTACTTACAAGCATTTAACAGAAATTCACATGCGTTTCTCTGAAAGAGAAGCAGTCTGTTCCAACACTTCAATTCATTGTGCGAAGTGAATGGAGTGTTGTTTCACTTTCTATATGCTCTCCTTTTAGAGAAAATCACTCACTTTTGAAACTGCCATAAGCTACTTACAAGCATTCACAAGAAACTCACATCTGTTTCTCTGAAAGAGAAGCAGTCTGTTCCAACACTTCAATTCACTGTGCGAAGTGAATGTTGTGTTGCTTCACTTTCTAAATGCTGTCCTTTCAGAGAAAATCACTTTCCTTTGAATGTGCCTTAAGCTACTTACAAGCATTCAACAGAAATTCACATGCATTTCTCTGAAAGACAAGCAGTCTGTTCCAACACTTCAATTCACTTTGCAAAGTGAATGGAGTGTTCCTTCACTTTCTAAATGCTGTCCTTTCAGAGAAAATCACTTTCCTTTGAAAGTGCCTTAAGCTAATTACAAGCATTCAACAGAAATTCACATGCTTTTCTCTGAAAGACAAGCAGTCTGTTCCAACACTTCAATTCACTGTGCAAAGTAATTGGAGTGTTCCTTCACATTCTAAATGCTGTAGTTTCAGAGAAAATCACTTTCCTTTGAAAGCGTCTTAAGCTACTTACAAGCATTCACAAAAAACTCACATCTGTTTCTCTGAAAGAGAAGCAGTCTGTTCCAACACTTCAATTCACTGTTCGAAGTGAATGGAGTGTTCCTTCACATTCTAAATGCTGTAGTTTCAGAGAAAATTACTTTCCTTTGAAAGTGTCTTAAGCTACTTACAAGCATTCACAAAAAACTCAAATGTGTTTCTATGAAATAGAAGCTGTCTGTTCCAACACTTCAATTCACTGTGCGAAGTGAATGGAGTGTTGCTTCACTTTCCAAATACTGTCCTTTCAGAGAAAATCACTTTCCTTTGAAAGTGCCTTAAGCTACTTACAAGCATTCAACAGAAACTCACATGTGTTTCTCTGAAAGAGGAGCAGTCTGTTCCAACACTTCAATTCACTGTGCGAAGTGAATGGAGTGTTGCTTCACTTTCCAAATGGTGTCCTTTCAGAGAAATTCACTTTCCTTTGAAACTGCCTTAAGCGACTTACAAGCATTCACAAGAAACTCACATCTTTTTCTCTGAAAGAGAAGCAGTCTGTTCCAACACTTCAATTCACTGTGCGAAGTGAATGGAGTGTTCCTTCACATTCTAAATGCTGTAGTTTCAGAGAAAATCACTTTCCTTTGAAAGTGTCTTAAGCTACTTACAAGCATTCACGGGAAACTCAAATGTGTTTCTATGAAAGAGAAGCTGTCTGTTCCAACACTTCAATTCACTGTGCGAAGTGAATGGAGTGTTGCTTCACTTTCTAAATGCTGTCCTTTCAGAGAAAATCACTTTCCTTTGAAAGTGCCTTAAGCTACTTACAAGCATTTAACAGTAATTCACATGCGTTTCTCTGAAAGACAAGCAGTCTGTTCCAACACTTCAATTCACTGTGTGAAGTGAATGGAGTGTTGCTTCACTTTCTATATGCTCTCCTTTTAGAGAAAATCACTCACTTTTGAATCTGACTTAAGCTACTTACAAGCATTCACAAGAAACTCACATCTGTTTCTCTGAAAGAGAAGCAGTCTGTTCCAACACTTCAATTCATTGTGCGAAGTGAATGGTGTGTTGCTTCACTTTCTAAATGCTGTCCTTTCAGAGAAAATCACTTTCCTTTGAATGTGCCTTAAGCTACTTACAAGCATTCAACAGAAATTCACATGCATTTCTCTGAAAGACAAGCAGTCTGTTCCAACACTTCAATTCACTTTTCAAAGTGAATGCAGTGTTGCTTCACTTTCTAAATGCTGTCCTTTCAGAGAAAATCACTTTCCTTTGAAAGTGCCTTAAGCTACTTACAAGCATTCAACAGAAATTCTCATGCATTTCTCTGAAAGAGAAGCAGTCTGTTCCAACACTTCAATTCACTGTGCGAAGTGAATGAAGTGTTCCTTCACATTCTAAATGCTGTAGTTTCAGAGAAAATCACTTTCCTTTGAACGTGTCATAAGCTATTTACAAGCATTCACGGGAAACTCTAATGTGTTTCTATGAAAGAGAAGCTGTCTGTTCCAAAACTTCAATTCACTGTGCGAAGTGAATGGAGTGTTGCTTCACTTTCTAAATGCTGTCCTTTCAGAGAAAATCACTTTCCTTTGAAAGTGCCTTAAGCTACATACAAGCATTCAACAGAAATTCATATGCATTTCTCTGAAAGAGAAGCAGTCTGTTCCAACACTTCAATTCACTGTGCGAAGTGAATGGAGTGTTCCTTCACTTTCTATATGCTCTCCTTTTAGAGAAAATCACTCTCTTTGGAACCTGCCTTAAGCTACTTACAAGCATTCACAAGAAACTCACATCTGTTTCTCTGAAAGAGAAGCAGTTTGTTCCAACACTTCAATTCACTGTTCGAAGTGAATGGAGTGTTCCTTCACATTCTAAATGCTGTAGTTTCAGAGAAAATCACTTTCATTTGAAAGTGTCTTAAGCTACTTACAAGCATTCACAAAAAACTCAAATGTGTTTCTATGAAATAGAAGCTGTCTGTTCCAACACTTCAATTCACTGTGCGAAGTGAATGGAGTGTTGCTTCACTTTCTAAATGCTGTCCTTTCAGAGAAAATCACTTTCCTTTGAAAGTGCCTTAAGCTACATACAAGCATTCAACAGAAATTCACATGCGTTTCTCTGAAAGACAAGCAGTCTGTTCCAACACTTCAATTCCCTGTGCCAAGTGAATGGAGTGTTGCTTCACTTTCTAAATGCTGTCCTTTCAGAGAAAATCACTTTCCTTTGAAAGTGCCTTAAGCTACTTACAAGCATTCAACAGAAATTCTCATGCGTTTCTCTGAAAGAGAAGCAGTCTGTTCCAACACTTCAATTCACTGTGCGAAGTGAATGGAGTGTCGCTTCACTTTCTAAATGCTGTCCTTTTAGAGAAAATCACTTTCCTTTGAAAGTGCCTTAAGCTACATACAAGCATTCAACAGAAATTCATATGCATTTCTCTGAAAGAGAAGCAGTCTGTTCCAACACTTCAATTCACTGTGCGAAGTGAATGGAGTGTTGCTTCACTTTCTAAATGCTGTCCTTTCAGAGAAAATCACTTTCCTTTGAAAGTGCCTTAAGCTACTTACAAGCATTCTTCAGAAATTCACATGCGTTTCTCTGAAAGAGAAGCAGTCTGTTTCAACACTTCAATTCACTGTGCGAAGTGAATGGAGTGTTGCTTCACTTTCTATATGCTCTCCTTTTAGAGAAAATCACTCTCTTTTGAACCTGCCTTAAGCTACTTACAAGCATTCACAAGAAACTCACATCTGTTTCTCTGAAAGAGAAGCAGTCTGTTCCAACACTTCAATTCACTGTTCGAAGTGAATGGAGTGTTCCTTCACATTCTAAATGCTGTAGTTTCAGAGAAAATTACTTTCCTTTGAAAGTGTCTTAAGCTACTTACAAGCATTCACAAAAAACTCAAATGTGTTTCTATGAAATAGAAGCTGTCTGTTCCAACACTTCAATTCACTGTGCGAAGTGAATGGAGTGTTGCTTCACTTACCAAATACTGTCCTTTCAGAGAAAATCACTTTCCTTTGAAAGTGCCTTAAGCTACTTACAAGCATTCAACAGAAACTCACATGTGTTTCTCTGAAAGAGGAGCAGTCTGTTCCAACACTTCAATTCACTGTGCGAAGTGAATGGAGTGTTGCTTCACTTTCCAAATGCTGTCCTTTCAGAGAAATTCACTTTCCTTTGAAACTGCCTTAAGCGACTTACAAGCATTCACAAGAAACTCACATCTTTTTCTCTGAAAGAGAAGCAGTCTGTTCCAACACTTCAATTCACTGTGCGAAGTGAATGGAGTGTTCCTTCACATTCTAAATGCTGTAGTTTCAGAGAAAATCACTTTCCTTTGAAAGTGTCTTAAGCTACTTACAAGCATTCACGGGAAACTCAAATGTGTTTCTATGAAAGAGAAGCTGTCTGTTCCAACACTTCAATTCACTGTGCGAAGTGAATGGAGTGTTGTTTCACTTTCTAAATGCTGTCCTTTCAGAGAAAATCACTTTCCTTTGAAAGTGACTTAAGCTACTTACAAGCATTTAACAGTAATTCACATGCGTTTCTCTGAAAGAGAAGCAGTCTGTTCCAACACTTCAATTCACTGTGTGAAGTGAATGGAGTGTTGCTTCACTTTCTATATGCTCTCCTTTTAGAGAAAATCACTCACTTTTGAATCTGCCTTAAGCTACTTACAAGCATTCACAAGAAACTCACATCTGTTTCTCTGAAAGAGAAGCAGTCTGTTCCAACACTTCAATTCATTGTGCGAAGTGAATGGTGTGTTGCTTCACTTTCTAAATGCTGTCCTTTCAGAGAAAATCACTTTCCTTTGAATGTGCCTTAAGCTACTTACAAGCATTCAACAGAAATTCACATGCATTTCTCTGAAAGACAAGCAGTCTGTTCCAACACTTCAATTCACTTTGCAAAGTGAATGGAGTGTTGCTTCACTTTCTAAATGCTGTCCTTTCAGAGAAAATCACTTTCCTTTGAAAGTGCCTTAAGCTAATTACAAGCATTCAACAGAAATTCACATACGTTTCTCTGAAAGAGAAGCAGTCGGTTCCAACACTTCAATTCACTTTTCAAAGTGAATGCAGTGTTGCTTCACTTTCTAAATGCTGTCCTTTCAGAGAAAATCACTTTCCTTTGAAAGTGCCTTAAGCTACTTACAAGCATTCAACAGAAATTCTCATGCATTTCTCTGTAAGAGAAGCAGTCTGTTCCAACACTTCAATTCACTGTGCGAAGTGAATGGAGTGTTCCTTCACATTCTAAATGCTGTAGTTTCAGAGAAAATCACTTTCCTTTGAAAGTGTCATAAGCTACTTACAAGCATTCACGGGAAACTCAAATGTGTTTCTATGAAAGAGAAGCTGTCTGTTCCAAAACTTCAATTCACTGTGCGAAGTGAATGGAGTGTTGCTTCACTTTCTAAATGCTGTCCTTTCAGAGAAAATCACTTTCCTTTGAAAGTGCCTTAAGCTTCATACAAGCATTCAACAGAAATTCATATGCATTTCTCTGAAAGAGAAGCAGTCTGTTCCAACACTTCAATTCACTGTGCGAAGTGAATGGAGTGTTCCTTCACTTTCTATATGCTCTCCTTTTAGAGAAAATCACTCTCTTTGGAACCTGCCTTAAGCTACTTACAAGCATTCACAAGAAACTCACATCTGTTTCTCTGAAAGAGAAGCAGTCTGTTCCAACACTTCAATTCACTGTTCGAAGTGAATGGAGTGTTCCTTCACATTCTAAATGCTGTAGTTTCAGAGAAAATCACTTTCATTTGAAAGTGTCTTAAGCTACTTACAAGCATTCACGGGAAACTCAAATGTGTTTCTATGAAAGAGAAGCTGTCTGTTCCAACACTTCAATTCACTGTGCGAAGTGAATGGAGTGTTGCTTCACTTTCTAAATGCTGTCCTTTCAGAGAAAATCACTTTCCTTTGAAAGTGACTTAAGCTACTTACAAGCATTTAACAGAAATTCACATGCGTTTCTCTGAAAGAGAAGCAGTCTGTTCCAACACTTCAATTCATTGTGCGAAGTGAATGGAGTGTTGTTTCCCCTTCTATATGCTCTCCTTTTAGAGAAAATCACTCACTTTTGAAACTGCCATAAGCTACTTACAAGCATTCACAAGAAACTCACATCTGTTTCTCTGAAAGAGAAGCAGTCTGTTCCAACACTTCAATTCACTGTGCGAAGTGAATGTTGTGTTGCTTCACTTTCTAAATGCTGTCCTTTCAGAGAAAATCACTTTCCTTTGAATGTGCCTTAAGCTATTTACAAGCTTTCAACAGAAATTCACATGCATTTCTCTGAAAGACAAGCAGTCTGTTCCAACACTTCAATTCACTTTGCAAAGTGAATGGAGTGTTCCTTCACTTTCTAAATGCTGTCCTTTCAGAGAAAATCACTTTCCTTTGAAAGTGCCTTAAGCTAATTACAAGCATTCAACAGAAATTCACATGCTTTTCTCTGAAAGACAAGCAGTCTGTTCCAACTCTTCAATTCACTGTGCAAAGTAATTGGAGTGTTCCTTCACATTCTAAATGCTGTAGTTTCAGAGAAAATCACTTTCCTTTGAAAGCGTCTTAAGCTACTTACAAGCATTCACAAAAAACTCACATCTGTTTCTCTGAAAGAGAAGCAGTCTGTTCCAACACTTCAATTCACTGTTCGAAGTGAATGGAGTGTTCATTCACATTCTAAATGCTGTAGTTTCAGAGAAAATTACTTTCCTTTGAAAGTGTCTTAAGCTACTTACAAGCATTCACAAAAAACTCAAATGTGTTTCTATGAAATAGAAGCTGTCTGTTCCAACACTTCAATTCACTGTGCGAAGTGAATGGAGTGTTGCTTCACTTTCCAAATACTGTCCTTTCAGAGAAAATCACTTTCCTTTGAAAGTGCCTTAAGCTACTTACAAGCATTCAACAGAAACTCACATGTGTTTCTCTGAAAGAGGAGCAGTCTGTTCCAACACTTCAATTCACTGTGCGAAGTGAATGGAGTGTTGCTTCACTTTCCAAATGCTGTCCTTTCAGAGAAATTCACTTTCCTTTGAAACTGCCTTAAGCGACTTACAAGCATTCACAAGAAACTCACATCTTTTTCTCTGAAAGAGAAGCAGTCTGTTCCAACACTTCAATTCACTGTGCGAAGTGAATGGAGTGTTCCTTCACATTCTAAATGCTGTAGTTTCAGAGAAAATCACTTTCCTTTGAAAGTGTCTTAAGCTACTTACAAGCATTCACGGGAAACTCAAATGTGTTTCTATGAAAGAGAAGCTGTCTGTTCCAACACTTCAATTCACTGTGCGAAGTGAATGGAGTGTTGCTTCACTTTCTAAATGCTGTCCTTTCAGAGAAAATCACTTTCCTTTGAAAGTGCCTTAAGCTACTTACAAGCATTTAACAGTAATTCACATGCGTTTCTCTGAAAGAGAAGCAGTCTGTTCCAACACTTCAATTCACTGTGTGAAGTGAATGGAGTGTTGCTTCACTTTCTATATGCTCTCCTTTTAGAGAAAATCACTCACTTTTGAATCTGCCTTAAGCTACTTACAAGCATTCACAAGAAACTCACATCTGTTTCTCTGAAAGAGAAGCAGTCTGTTCCAACACTTCAATTCATTGTGCGAAGTGAATGGTGTGTTGCTTCACTTTCTAAATGCTGTCCTTTCAGAGAAAATCACTTTCCTTTGAATGTGCCTTAAGCTACTTACAAGCATTCAACAGAAATTCACATGCATTTCTCTGAAAGACAAGCAGTCTGTTCCAACACTTCAATTCACTTTTCAAAGTGAATGCAGTGTTGCTTCACTTTCTAAATGCTGTCCTTTCAGAGAAAATCACTTTCCTTTGAAAGTGCCTTAAGCTACTTACAAGCATTCAACAGAAATTCTCATGCATTTCTCTGAAAGAGAAGCAGTCTGTTCCAACACTTCAATTCACTGTGCGAAGTGAATGGAGTGTTCCTTCACATTCTAAATGCTGTAGTTTCAGAGAAAATCACTTTCCTTTGAACGTGTCATAAGCTATTTACAAGCATTCACGGGAAACTCTAATGTGTTTCTATGAAAGAGAAGCTGTCTGTTCCAAAACTTCAATTCACTGTGCGAAGTGAATGGAGTGTTGCTTCACTTTCTAAATGCTGTCCTTTCAGAGAAAATCACTTTCCTTTGAAAGTGCCTTAAGCTACATACAAGCATTCAACAGAAATTCATATGCATTTCTCTGAAAGAGAAGCAGTCTGTTCCAACACTTCAATTCACTGTGCGAAGTGAATGGAGTGTTCCTTCACTTTCTATATGCTCTCCTTTTAGAGAAAATCACTCTCTTTGGAACCTGCCTTAAGCTACTTACAAGCATTCACAAGAAACTCATATCTGTTTCTCTGAAAGAGAAGCAGTTTGTTCCAACACTTCAATTCACTGTTCGAAGTGAATGGAGTGTTCCTTCACATTCTAAATGCTGTAGTTTCAGAGAAAATCACTTTCATTTGAAAGTGTCTTAAGCTACTTACAAGCATTCACAAAAAACTCAAATGTGTTTCTATGAAATAGAAGCTGTCTGTTCCAACACTTCAATTCACTGTGCGAAGTGAATGGAGTGTTGCTTCACTTTCTAAATGCTGTCCTTTCAGAGAAAATCACTTTCCTTTGAAAGTGCCTTAAGCTACATACAAGCATTCAACAGAAATTCACATGCGTTTCTCTGAAAGACAAGCAGTCTGTTCCAACACTTCAATTCCCTGTGCCAAGTGAATGGAGTGTTGCTTCACTTTCTAAATGCTGTCCTTTCAGAGAAAATCACTTTCCTTTGAAAGTGCCTTAAGCTACTTACAAGCATTCAACAGAAATTCTCATGCGTTTCTCTGAAAGAGAAGCAGTCTGTTCCAACACTTCAATTCACTGTGCGAAGTGAATGGAGTGTCGCTTCACTTTCTAAATGCTGTCCTTTCAGAGAAAATCACTTTCCTTTGAAAGTGCCTTAACTACTTACAAGCATTCTTCAGAAATTCACATGCGTTTCTCTGAAAGAGAAGCAGTCTGTTTCAACACTTCAATTCACTGTGCGAAGTGAATGGAGTGTTGCTTCACTTTCCAAATGCTGTCCTTTCAGAGAAATTCACTTTCCTTTGAAACTGCCTTAAGCGACTTACAAGCATTCACAAGAAACTCACATCTTTTTCTCTGAAAGAGAAGCAGTCTGTTCCAACACTTCAATTCACTGTGCGAAGTGAATGGAGTGTTCCTTCACATTCTAAATGCTGTAGTTTCAGAGAAAATCACTTTCCTTTGAAAGTGTCTTAAGCTACTTACAAGCATTCACGGGAAACTCAAATGTGTTTCTATGAAAGAGAAGCTGTCTGTTCCAACACTTCAATTCACTGTGCGAAGTGAATGGAGTGTTGCTTCACTTTCTAAATGCTGTCCTTTCAGAGAAAATCACTTTCCTTTGAAAGTGCCTTAAGCTACTTACAAGCATTTAACAGTAATTCACATGCGTTTCTCTGAAAGAGAAGTAGTCTGTTCCAACACTTCAATTCACTGTGTGAAGTGAATGGAGTGTTGCTTCACTTTCTATATGCTCTCCTTTTAGAGAAAATCACTCACTTTTGAATCTGCCTTAAGCTACTTACAAGCATTCACAAGAAACTCACATCTGTTTCTCTGAAAGAGAAGCAGTCTGTTCCAACACTTCAATTCATTGTGCGAAGTGAATGGTGTGTTGCTTCACTTTCTAAATGCTGTCCTTTCAGAGAAAATCACTTTCCTTTGAATGTGCCTTAAGCTACTTACAAGCATTCAACAGAAATTCACATGCATTTCTCTGAAAGACAAGCAGTCTGTTCCAACACTTCAATTCACTTTGCAAAGTGAATGGAGTGTTGCTTCACTTTCTAAATGCTGTCCTTTCAGAGAAAATCACTTTCCTTTGAAAGTGCCTTAAGCTAATTACAAGCATTCAACAGAAATTCACATGCGTTTCTCTGAAAGAGAAGCAGTCTGTTCCAACACTTCAATTCACTTTTCAAAGTGAATGCAGTGTTGCTTCACTTTCTAAATGCTGTCCTTTCAGAGAAAATCACTTTCCTTTGAAAGTGCCTTAAGCTACTTACAAGCATTCAACAGAAATTCTCATGCATTTCTCTGAAAGAGAAGCAGTCTGTTCCAACACTTCAATTCACTGTGCGAAGTGAATGGAGTGTTCCTTCACATTCTAAATGCTGTAGTTTCAGAGAAAATCACTTTCCTTTGAACGTGTCATAAGCTACTTACAAGCATTCACGGGAAACTCAAATGTGTTTCTATGAAAGAGAAGCTGTCTGTTCCAAAACTTCAATTCACTGTGCGAAGTGAATGGAGTGTTGCTTCACTTTCTAAATGCTGTCCTTTCAGAGAAAATCACTTTCCTTTGAAAGTGCCTTAAGCTACATACAAGCATTCAACAGAAATTCATATGCATTTCTCTGAAAGAGAAGCAGTCTGTTCCAACACTTCAATTCACTGTGCGAAGTGAATGGAGTGTTCCTTCACTTTCTATATGCTCTCCTTTTAGAGAAAATCACTCTCTTTGGAACCTGCCTTAAGCTACTTACAAGCATTCACAAGAAACTCACATCTGTTTCTCTGAAAGAGAAGCAGTCTGTTCCAACACTTCAATTCACTGTTCGAAGTGAATGGAGTGTTCCTTCACATTCTAAATGCTGTAGTTTCAGAGAAAATCACTTTCCTTTGAAAGTGCCTTAAGCTACTTACAAGCATTCACAAAAAACTCAAATGTGTTTCTATGAAATAGAAGCTGTCTGTTCCAACACTTCAATTCACTGTGCGAAGTGAATGGAGTGTTGCTTCACTTTCTAAATGCTGTCCTTTCAGAGAAAATCACTTTCCTTTGAAAGTGCCTTAAGCTACATACAAGCATTCAACAGAAATTCACATGCGTTTCTCTGAAAGACAAGCAGTCTGTTCCAACACTTCAATTCCCTGTGCCAAGTGAATGGAGTGTTGCTTCACTTTCTAAATGCTGTCCTTTCAGAGAAAATCACTTTCCTTTGAAAGTGCCTTAAGCTACTTACAAGCATTCAACAGAAATTCTCATGCGTTTCTCTGAAAGAGAAGCAGTCTGTTCCAACACTTCAATTCACTGTGCGAAGTGAATGGAGTGTTGCTTCACTTTCTAAATGCTGTCCTTTTAGAGAAAATCACTTTCCTTTGAAAGTGCCTTAAGCTACATACAAGCATTCAACAGAAATTCATATGCATTTCTCTGAAAGAGAAGCAGTCTGTTCCAACACTTCAATTCACTGTGCGAAGTGAATGGAGTGTTGCTTCACTTTCTAAATGCTGTCCTTTCAGAGAAAATCACTTTCCTTTGAAAGTGCCTTAAGCTACTTACAAGCATTCTTCAGAAATTCACATGCGTTTCTCTGAAAGAGAAGCAGTCTGTTTCAACACTTCAATTCACTGTGCGAAGTGAATGGAGTGTTGCTTCACTTTCTATATGCTCTCCTTTTAGAGAAAATCACTCTCTTTTGAAACTGCCTTAAGCTACTTACAAGCATTCACAAGAAAATCACATCTGTTTCTCTGAAAGAGAAGCAGTCTGTTCCAACACTTCAATTCACTGTTCGAAGTGAATGGAGTGTTCCTTCACATTCTAAATGCTGTAGTTTCAGAGAAAATTACTTTCCTTTGAAAGTGTCTTAAGCTACTTACAAGCATTCACAAAAAACTCAAATGTGTTTCTATGAAATAGAAGCTGTCTGTTCCAACACTTCAATTCACTGTGCGAAGTGAATGGAGTGTTGCTTCACTTTCCAAATACTGTCCTTTCAGAGAAAATCACTTTCCTTTGAAAGTGCCTTAAGCTACTTACAAGCATTCAACAGAAACTCACATGTGTTTCTCTGAAAGAGGAGCAGCCTGTTCCAACACTTCAATTCACTGTGCGAAGTGAATGGAGTGTTGCTTCACTTTCCAAATGCTGTCCTTTCAGAGAAATTCACTTTCCTTTGAAACTGCCTTAAGCGACTTACAAGCATTCACAAGAAACTCACATCTTTTTCTCTGAAAGAGAAGCAGTCTGTTCCAACACTTCAATTCACTGTGCGAAGTGAATGGAGTGTTCCTTCACATTCTAAATGCTGTAGTTTCAGAGAAAATCACTTTCCTTTGAAAGTGTCTTAAGCTACTTACAAGCATTCACGGGAAACTCAAATGTGTTTCTATGAAAGAGAAGCTGTCTGTTCCAACACTTCAATTCACTGTGCGAAGTGAATGGAGTGTTGCTTCACTTTCTAAATGCTGTCCTTTCAGAGAAAATCACTTTCCTTTGAAAGTGCCTTAAGCTACTTACAAGCATTTAACAGTAATTCACATGCGTTTCTCTGAAAGAGAAGTAGTCTGTTCCAACACTTCAATTCACTGTGTGAAGTGAATGGAGTGTTGCTTCACTTTCTATATGCTCTCCTTTTAGAGAAAATCACTCACTTTTGAATCTGCCTTAAGCTACTTACAAGCATTCACAAGAAACTCACATCTGTTTCTCTGAAAGAGAAGCAGTCTGTTCCAACACTTCAATTCATTGTGCGAAGTGAATGGTGTGTTGCTTCACTTTCTAAATGCTGTCCTTTCAGGGAAAATCACTTTCCTTTGAATGTGCCTTAAGCTACTTACAAGCATTCAACAGAAATTCACATGCATTTCTCTGAAAGACAAGCAGTCTGTTCCAACACTTCAATTCACTTTGCAAAGTGAATGGAGTGTTGCTTCACTTTCTAAATGCTGTCCTTTCAGAGAAAATCACTTTCCTTTGAAAGTGCCTTAAGCTAATTACAAGCATTCAACAGAAATTCACATGCGTTTCTCTGAAAGAGAAGCAGTCTGTTCCAACACTTCAATTCACTTTTCAAAGTGAATGCAGTGTTGCTTCACTTTCTAAATGCTGTCCTTTCAGAGAAAATCACTTTCCTTTGAAAGTGCCTTAAGCTACTTACAAGCATTCAACAGAAATTCTCATGCATTTCTCTGAAAGAGAAGCAGTCTGTTCCAACACTTCAATTCACTGTGCGAAGTGAATGGAGTGTTCCTTCACATTCTAAATGCTGTAGTTTCAGAGAAAATCACTTTCCTTTGAAAGTGTCATAAGCTGCTTACAAGCATTCACGGGAAACTCAAATGTGTTTCTATGAAAGAGAAGCTGTCTGTTCCAACACTTCAATTCACTGTGCGAAGTGAATGGAGTGTTGCTTCACTTTCTATATGCTCTCCTTTTAGAGAAAATCACTCTCTTTTGAAACTGCCTTAAGCTACTTACAAGCATTCACAAGAAACTCACATCTGTTTCTCTGAAAGAGAAGCAGTCTGTTCCAACACTTCAATTCACTGTGCGAAGTGAATGGAGTATTGCTTCACTTTCTAAATGCTGTCCTTTCAGAGAAAATCACTTGCCTTTGAAAGTGCCTTAAGCTACATACAAGCATTCAACAGAAATTCACATGCGTTTCTCTGAAAGACAAGCAGTCTGTTCCAACACTTCAATTCCCTGTGCCAAGTGAATGGAGTGTTGCTTCACTTTCTAAATGCTGTCCTTTCAGAGAAAATCACTTTCCTTTGAAAGTGCCTTAAGCTACTTACAAGCATTCAACAGAAATTCTCATGCGTTTCTCTGAAAGAGAAGCAGTCTGTTCCAACACTTCAATTCACTGTGCGAAGTGAATGGAGTGTTGCTTCACTTTCTAAATGCTGTCCTTTTAGAGAAAATCACTTTCCTTTGAAAGTGCCTTAAGCTACATACAAGCATTCAACAGAAATTCATATGCATTTCTCTTAAAGAGAAGCAGTCTGTTCCAACACTTCAATTCACTGTGCGAAGTGAATGGAGTGTTGCTTCACTTTCTAAATGCTGTCCTTTCAGAGAAAATCACTTTCCTTTGAAAGTGCCTTAAGCTACTTACAAGCATTCTTCAGAAATTCACATGCGTTTCTCTGAAAGAGAAGCAGTCTGTTTCAACACTTCAATTCACTGTGCGAAGTGAATGGAGTGTTGCTTCACTTTCTATATGCTCTCCTTTTAGAGAAAATCACTCTCTTTTGAAACTGCCTTAAGCTACTTACAAGCATTCACAAGAAAATCACATCTGTTTCTCTGAAAGAGAAGCAGTCTGTTCCAACACTTCAATTCACTGTTCGAAGTGAATGGAGTGTTCCTTCACATTCTAAATGCTGTAGTTTCAGAGAAAATTACTTTCCTTTGAAAGTGTCTTAAGCTACTTACAAGCATTCACAAAAAACTCAAATGTGTTTCTATGAAATAGAAGCTGTCTGTTCCAACACTTCAATTCACTGTGCGAAGTGAATGGAGTGTTGCTTCACTTTCCAAATACTGTCCTTTCAGAGAAAATCACTTTCCTTTGAAAGTGCCTTAAGCTACTTACAAGCATTCAACAGAAACTCACATGTGTTTCTCTGAAAGAGGAGCAGTCTGTTCCAACACTTCAATTCACTGTGCGAAGTGAATGGAGTGTTGCTTCACTTTCCAAATGCTGTCCTTTCAGAGAAATTCACTTTCCTTTGAAACTGCCTTAAGCGACTTACAAGCATTCACAAGAAACTCACATCTTTTTCTCTGAAAGAGAAGCAGTCTGTTCCAACACTTCAATTCACTGTGCGAAGTGAATGGAGTGTTCCTTCACATTCTAAATGCTGTAGTTTCAGAGAAAATCACTTTCCTTTGAAAGTGTCTTAAGCTACTTACAAGCATTCACGGGAAACTCAAATGTGTTTCTATGAAAGAGAAGCTGTCTGTTCCAACACTTCAATTCACTGTGCGAAGTGAATGGAGTGTTGCTTCACTTTCTAAATGCTGTCCTTTCAGAGAAAATCACTTTCCTTTGAAAGTGCCTTAAGCTACTTACAAGCATTTAACAGTAATTCACATGCGTTTCTCTGAAAGAGAAGTAGTCTGTTCCAACACTTCAATTCACTGTGTGAAGTGAATGGAGTGTTGCTTCACTTTCTATATGCTCTCCTTTTAGAGAAAATCACTCACTTTTGAATCTGCCTTAAGCTACTTACAAGCATTCACAAGAAACTCACATCTGTTTCTCTGAAAGAGAAGCAGTCTGTTCCAACACTTCAATTCATTGTGCGAAGTGAATGGTGTGTTGCTTCACTTTCTAAATGCTGTCCTTTCAGGGAAAATCACTTTCCTTTGAATGTGCCTTAAGCTACTTACAAGCATTCAACAGAAATTCACATGCATTTCTCTGAAAGACAAGCAGTCTGTTCCAACACTTCAATTCACTTTTCAAAGTGAATGGAGTGTTGCTTCACTTTCTAAATGCTGTCCTTTCAGAGAAAATCACTTTCCTTTGAAAGTGCCTTAAGCTACTTACAAGCATTCAACAGAAATTCTCATGCATTTCTCTGAAAGAGAAGCAGTCTGTTCCAACACTTCAATTCACTGTGCGAAGTGAATGGAGTGTTCCTTCACATTCTAAATGCTGTAGTTTCAGAGAAAATCACTTTCCTTTGAAAGTGTCATAAGCTGCTTACAAGCATTCACGGGAAACTCAAATGTGTTTCTATGAAAGAGAAGCTGTCTGTTCCAACACTTCAATTCACTGTGCGAAGTGAATGGAGTGTTGCTTCACTTTCTATATGCTCTCCTTTTAGAGAAAATCACTCTCTTTTGAAACTGCCTTAAGCTACTTACAAGCATTCACAAGAAACTCACATCTGTTTCTCTGAAAGAGAAGCAGTCTGTTCCAACACTTCAATTCACTGTGCGAAGTGAATGGAGTATTGCTTCACTTTCTAAATGCTGTCCTTTCAGAGAAAATCACTTGCCTTTGAAAGTGCCTTAAGCTACATACAAGCATTCAACAGAAATTCACATGCGTTTCTCTGAAAGACAAGCAGTCTGTTCCAACACTTCAATTCCCTGTGCCAAGTGAATGGAGTGTTGCTTCACTTTCTAAATGCTGTAGTTTCAGAGAAAATCACTTTCCTTTGAAAGTGCCTTAAGCTACTTACAAGCATTCAACAGAAATTCTCATGCGTTTCTCTGAAAGAGAAGCAGTCTGTTCCAACACTTCAATTCACTGTGCGAAGTGAATGGAGTGTTGCTTCACTTTCTAAATGCTGTCCTTTTAGAGAAAATCACTTTCCTTTGAAAGTGCCTTAAGCTACATACAAGCATTCAACAGAAATTCATATGCATTTCTCTGAAAGAGAAGCAGTCTGTTCCAACACTTCAATTCACTGTTCGAAGTGAATGGAGTGTTCCTTCACATTCTAAATGCTGTAGTTTCAGAGAAAATTACTTTCCTTTGAAAGTGTCTTAAGCTACTTACAAGCATTCACAAAAAACTCAAATGTGTTTCTATGAAATAGAAGCTGTCTGTTCCAACACTTCAATTCACTGTGCGAAGTGAATGGAGTGTTGCTTCACTTTCCAAATACTGTCCTTTCAGAGAAAATCACTTTCCTTTGAAAGTGCCTTAAGCTACTTACAAGCATTCAACAGAAACTCACATGTGTTTCTCTGAAAGAGGAGCAGTCTGTTCCAACACTTCAATTCACTGTGCGAAGTGAATGGAGTGTTGCTTCACTTTCCATATGCTCTCCTTTCAGAGAAATTAACTTTCCTTTGAAACTGCCTTAAGCGACTTACAAGCATTCACAAGAAACTCAAATGTGTTTCTATGAAATAGAAGCTGTCTGTTCCAACACTTCAATTCACTGTGCGAAGTGAATGGAGTGTTGCTTCACTTTCTAAATACTGTCCTTTCAGAGAAAATCACTTTCCTTTGAAAGTGCCTTAAGCTACTTACAAGCATTCAACAGAAATTCACATGCGCTTCTCTGAAAGAGAAGCAGTCTGTTCCAACACTTCAATTCACTGTGCGAAGTGAATGGAGTGTTCCTTCACATTCTAAATGCTGTAGTTTCAGAGAAAATCACTTTCCTTTGAAAGTGTCTTAAGCTACTTACAAGCATTCACGGGAAACTCAAATGTGTTTCTATGAAAGAGAAGCTGTCTGTTCCAACACTTCAATTCACTGTGCGAAGTGAATGGAGTGTTGCTTCACTTTCTAAGTGCTGTCCTTTCAGAGAAAATCACTTTCCTTTGAAAGTGCCTTAAGCTACGTACAAGCATTTAACAGAAACTCACATGCGTTTCTCTGAAAGAGAAGCAGTCTGTTCCAACACTTCAATTCACTGTGCGAAGTGAATGGAGTGTTGCTTCACTTTCTAAATGCTGTCCTTTCAGAGAAAATCCCTTTCCTTTGAAAGTGCCTAAAGCTACTCACAAGCATTCAACAGAAATTCACATGCGTTCCTCTGAAAGAGAAGCAGTCTGTTCCAACACTTCAATTCACTGTGCGAAGTGAATGGAGTGTTGATTCACTTACTAAATGCTGTCCTTTCAGAGAAAATCACTTTCCTTTGAAAGTGCCTTAAGCTACTTACAAGCATTCACAAGAAACTCACATGCATTTTTCTGAAGGAGAAGCAGTCTGTTCCAACACTTCAATTCACTGTGCGAAGTGAATGGAGTGTTGCTTTACTTTCTAAATGCTGTCCTTTCAGAGAAAATCACTTTCCTTTGAAAGTGCCTTAAGCTACTTACAAGCATTTAACAGAAATTCACATGCGTTTCTCTGAAAGAGAAGCAGTCTGTTCCAACACTTCAATTCACTGCGCGAAGTGAATGGAGTGTTGCTTCACTTTCTTTATGCTCTCCTTTTAGAGAAAATCACTCTCTTTTGAACCTGCCGTAAGCTACTTACAAGCATTCACAAGAAACTCACATCTGTTTCTCTGATAGAGAAGCAGTCTGTTCCAACACTTTAATTCACTGTGAGAAGTAAATGGAGAGTTCCTTCACATTCTAAATGCTGTAGTTTCAGAGAAAATCACTTTCCTTTGAAAGTGTCTTAAGCTACTTACAAGCATTCACAGGAAACTCAAATGTGTTTCTATGAAAGAGAAGCTGTCTGTTTCAACACTTCAATTCACTGTGCGAAGTGAATGGAGTGTTGCTTCACTTTCTAAATACTGTCCTTTCAGAGAAAATCACTTTCCTTTGAAAGTGCCTTAAGCTACTTACAAGCATTCAACAGAAATTCACATTCGTTTCTCTGAAAGAGAAGCAGTCTGTTCCAACACTTCAATTCACTGTGCGAAGTGAATGGAGTGTTGCTTCACTTTCTAAATGCTGTCCTTTCAGAGAAAATCACTTTCCTTTGAAAGTGCCTTAAGCTACTTACAAACATTTAACAGAAATTCACATGCCTTTCTCTGAAAGAGAAGCAGTCTGTTCCAACACTTCAATTCACTGTGCGAAGTGAATGGAGTGTTGCTTCACTTTCTATATGCTCTCCTTTTAGAGAAAATCACTCTCTTTTGAAACTGCCTTAAGCTAATTACAAGCATTCACAAAAAACTCACATCTGTTTCTCTGAAAGAGAAGCAGTCTGTTCCGACACTTCAATTCACTGGGCGAAGTGAATGGAGTATTGCTTCACTTTCTAAATGCTCTCCTTTTAGAGAAAATCACTCTCCTTTGAAACTGCCTTAAGCAACTTACAAGCATTCACAAGAAACTCACATCTGTTTCTCTGAAAGACAAGCAGTCTGTTCCAACACTTCAATTCACTGTGCGAAGTGAATGGTGTGTTGCTTCACTTTCTAAATGCTGTCCTTTCAGAGAAAATCACTTTCCTTTGAATGTGCCTTAAGCTACTTACAAGCATTCAACAGAAATTCACATGCATTTCTCTGAAAGAGAAGCAGTCTGTTCCAACACTTCAATTCACTGTGCAAAGTGAATGGAGTGTTGCTTCACTTTCTAAATGCTGTCCTTTCAGAGAAAATCACGTTCCTTTGAAAGTGCCTTAAGCTAATTACAAGCATTCAACAGAAATTCACATGTGTTTCTCTGAAAGACAAGCAGTCTGTTCCAACACTTCAATTCACTGTGCAAAGTGAATGGAGTGTTGCTTCACTTTCTAAATGCTGTCCTTTCAGAGAAAATCACTTTCCTTTGAACGTGCCTTAAGCTACTTACAAGCATTCAACAGAAATTCACATGTGTTTCTCTGAAAGAAAAGCAGTTTGTTCCAACACTTCAATTCACTGTGGGAGGTGAATGGAGTGTTGCTTCACTTTCTAAAGGCTGTCCTTTCAGAGAAATTCACTTTCCTTTGAAACTGCATTAAGCGAATTACAAGCATTCAAAAGAAACTCACATCTTTTTCTCTGAAAGAGAAGCAGTCTGTTCCAACACTTCAATTCACTGTGCGAAGTGAATGGAGTGTTGCTTCACTTTCTAAATGCTGTCCTTTCAGAGAAAACCACTTTCCTTTGAAAGTGCCTTAAGCTACTTACAAGCATTCAACATAAATTCACATGCGTTTCTCTGAAAGAGAAGCAGTCTGTTCCAACACTTCAATTCACTGTGCGAAGTGAATGGAGTGTTGCTTCACTTTCTAAATGCTGTCCTTTCAGAGAAATTCACTTTCCTTTGAAACTGCCTTAAGCGACTTACAAGGATTCACAAGAAACTCACATCTTTTTCTCTGAAAGAGAAGCAGTCTGTTCCAACACTTCAATTCAATGTGCGAAGTGAATGGAGTGTTCCTTCACATTCTAAATGCTGTAGTTTCAGAGAAAATCACTTTCCTTTGAAAGTGCCTTAAGCTACTTACAAGCATTCACGGGAAACTCAAATGTGTTTCTCTGAAAGAGAAGCAGTCTGTTCCAACACTTCAATTCACTCTGCGAAGTAAATGGAGTGTTGCATCACTTTCTAAATGCTGTCCTTTCAGAGAAAATCACTTTCCTTTGAAAGTGCCTTAAGCTACTTACAAGCATTCACAAGAAACTCACATGCATATTTCTGAAAGAGAAGCAGTCTGTTCCAACACTTCAATTCACTGTGCGAAGTGAATGGAGTTTTGCTCCACTTTCTAAATGCTGTCCTTTCGGAGAAAATCCCTTTCCTTTGAAAGTGCCTTAAGCTACTTACAAGCATTCAACAGAAATTCACATGCATTTCTCTGAAAGAGAAGCAGTCTGTTCCAACACTTCAGTTCACTGTGCGAAGTGAATGGAGTGTTGCTTCACTTTCTATATGCTCACCTTTTAGAGAAAATCATTTTCTTTTGAACCTGCCTTAAGCTACTTACAAGCATTCACAAGAAACTCACATTTGTTTCTCTGAAAGAGAAGCAGTCTGTTCCAACACTTCAATTCACTGTGCGAAGTAAATGGAGAGTTCCTTCACATTCCAAATGCTGTAGTTTCAGAGAAAATCACTTTCCTTTGAAAGTGTCTTAAGCTACTTACAAGCATTCACAGGAAACTCAAATGTGTTTCTATGAAAGAGAAGCTGTCTGTTTCAACACTTTCATTCACTCTGCGAAGTGAATGGAGTGTTGCTTCACTTTCTAAATACTGTCCTTTCAGAGAAAATCACTTTCCTTTGAAAGTGCCTTAAGCTACTTGCAAGCATTCAACAGAAATTCACATGCGTTTCTCTGAAAGAGAAGCAGTCTGTTCCAACACTTCAATTCACTGTGCGAAGTGAATGGAGTGTTGCTTCACTTTCTAAATGCTGTCCTTTCAGAGAAATTCACTTTCCTTTGAAAGTGCCTTAAGCTACTTACAAACATTTAACAGAAATTCACATGCCTTTCTCTGAAAGAGAAGCAGTCTGTTCCAACACTTCAATTCACTGTGCGAAGTGAATGGAGTGTTGCTTCACTTTCTATATGCTCTCCTTTTAGAGAAAATCACTCTCTTTTGAAACAGCCTTAAGCTACTTACAAGCATTCACAAAAAACTCACATGCGTTTCTCTGAAAGAGAAGCAGTCTGTTCCAACACTTCAATTCACTGTTGAAAGTGAATGGAGTGTTGCTTCATTTTCTAAATGCTGTCCTTTCAGAGAAAATCACTTTCGTTTGAAAGTGCCTTAAGCTAATTACAAGCATTCAACAGAAATTCACATGCGTTTCTCTGAAAGAGAAGCAGTCTGTTCCAACACTTCAATTCACTGTGCAAAGTGAATGGAGTGTTGCTTCACTTTCTAAATGCTGTCCTTTCAGAGAAAATCCCTTTCCTTTGAAAGTGCCTTAAGCTACTTACAAGCATTCAACAGAAATTCACATGCGTTCCTCTGAAAGAGAAGCAGTCTGTTCCAACACTTCAATTCACTGTGCGAAGTGAATGGAGTGTTGATTCACTTTCTTTATGCTCTCCTTTTAGAGAAAATCACTCTCTTTTGAACCTGCCGTAAGCTACTTACAAGCATTCACAAGAAACTCACATCTGTTTCTCTGAAAGAGAAGCAGTCTATTACAACACTTCAATTCACTGTGAGAAGTAAATGGAGAGTTCCTTCACATTCTAAATGCTGTAGTTTCAGAGAAAATCACTTTCCTTTGAAAGTGTCTTAAGCTCCTTACAAGCATTCACAGGAAACTCAAATGTGTTTCTATGAAAGAGAAGCTGTCTGTTTCAATACTTCAATTCACTGTGCGAAGTGAATGGAGTGTTGCTTTACTTTCTAAATACTGTCCTTTCAGAGAAAATCACTTTCCTTTGAAAGTGCCTTAAGCTACTTACAAGCATTCAACAGAAATTCACATGCGTTTCTCTGAAAGAGAAGCAGTCTGTTCCAACACTTCAATTCACTCTGAGAAGTGAATGGAGTGTTGCTTCACTTTCTAAATGCTGTCCTTTCAGAGAAAATCACTTTCCTTTGAAAGTGCCTTAAGCTACTTACAAACATTTAACAGAAATTCACATGCCTTTCTCTGAAAGAGAAGCAGTCTGTTCCAACACTTCAATTCACTGTGCAAAGTGAATGGAGTGTTGCTTCACTTTCTATATGCTCTCCTTTTAGAGAAAATCACTCTCTTTTGAAACTGCCTTAAGCTACTTACAAGCATTCACAAAAAACTTTCATCTGTTTCTCTGAAAGAGAAGCAGTCTGTTCCAACACTTCAATTCACTGTGCGAAGTGAATGGTGTGTTGCTTCACTTTCTAAATGCTGTCCTTTCCGAGAAAATCACTTTCCTTTGAATGTGCCTTAAGCTACTTACAAGCATTCAACAGAAATTCACATGCATTTCTCTGAAAGAGAAGCAGTCTGTTCCAACACTTCAATTCACTGTGCAAAGTGAATGGAGTGTTGCTTCACTTTCTAAATGCTGTCCTTTCAGAGAAAATCACTTTCCTTTGAAAGTGCCTTAAGCTAATTACAAGCATTCAACAGAAATTCACATGCGTTTCTCTGAAAGACAAGCAGTCTGTTCCAACACTTCAATTCACTGTGCAAAGTGAATGGAGTGTTGCTTCACTTTCTAAATGCTGTCCTTTCAAAGAAAATCCCTTTCCTTTGAAAGTGCCTTAAGCTACTTACAAGCATTCAACAGAAATTCACATGCGTTCCTCTGAAAGAGAAGCAGTCTGTTCCAACACTTCAATTCACTGTGCGAAGTGAATGGAGTGTTGATTCACTTTCTAAATGCTGTCCTTTCAGAAAAAATCACTTTCCTTTGAAAGTGCCTTAAGCTACTTACAAGCATTCACAAGAAACTCACATGCATTTTTCTGAAGGAGAAGCAATTTGTTCCAACACTTCAATTCACTGTGCGAAGTGAATGGAGTGTTGCTTCACTTTCTAAATGCTGTCCTTTCAGAGAAAATCACTTTCCTTTGAAAGTGCCTTAAGCTACTTACAAGCATTTAACAGAAATTCACATGCGTTTCTCTGAAAGAGAAGCAGTCTGTTCCAACACTTCAATTCACTGCGCGAAGTGAATGGAGTGTTGCTTCACTTTCTTTATGCTCTCCTTTTAGAGAAAATCACTCTCTTTGGAACCTGCCTTAAGCTACTTACAAGCATTCACAAGAAACTCACATCTGTTTCTCTGAAAGAGAAGCAGTCTGTTCCAACACTTCAAGTCACTGTGAGAAGTAAATGGAGAGTTCCTTCACATTCTAAATGCTGTAGTTTCAGAGAAAATCACTTTCCTTTGAAAGTGTCTTAAGCTACTTACAAGCATTCACAGGAAACTCAAATGTGTTTCTATGAAAGAGAAGCTGTCTGTTTCAACACTTCAATTCACTGTGTGAAGTGAATGGAGTGTTGCTTCACTTTCTAAATACTGTCCTTTCAGAGAAAATCACTTTCCTTTGAAAGTGCCTTAAGCTACTTACAAGCATTCAACAGAAATTCACATGCGTTTCTCTGAAAGAGAAGCAGTCTGTTCCAACACTTCAATTCACTGTGCGAAGTGAATGGAGTGTTGCTTCACTTTCTAAATGCTGTCCTTTCAGAGAAAATCACTTTCCTTTGAAAGTGCCTTAAGCTACTTACAAGCATTCAACAGAAATTCACATGCGTTCCTCTGAAAGAGAAGCAGTCTGTTCCAACACTTCAATTCACTGTGCGAAGTGAATGGAGTGTTGATTCACTTTCTAAATGCTGTCCTTTCAGAGAAAATCACTTTCCTTTGAAAGTGCCTTAAGCTACTTACAAGCATTCACAAGAAACTCACATGCATTTTTCTGAAGGAGAAGCAGTCTGTTCCAACACTTCAATTCACTGTGCGAAGTGAATGGAGTGTTGCTTCACTTTCTAAATGCTGTCCTTTCAGAGAAAATCACTTTCCTTTGAAAGTGCCTTAAGCTACTTACAAGCATTTAAGAGAAATTCACATGCGTTTCTCTGAAAGAGAAGCAGTCTGTTCCAACACTTCAATTCACTGCGCGAAGTGAATGGAGTGTTGCTTCACTTTCTTTATGCTCTCCTTTTAGAGAAAATCACTCTCTTTTGAACCTGCCGTAAGCTACTTACAAGCATTCACAAGAAACTCACATCTGTTTCTCTGAAAGAGAAGCAGTCTGTTCCAACACTTCAATTCACTGTGAGAAGTAAATGGAGAGTTCCTTCACATTCTAAATGCTGTAGTTTCAGAGAAAATCACTTTCCTTTGAAAGTGTCTTAAGCTACTTACAAGCATTCACAGGAAACTCAAATGTGTTTCTATGAAAGAGAAGCTGTCTGTTTCAACACTTCAATTCACTGTGCGAAGTGAATGGAGTGTTGCTTCACTTTCTAAATACTGTCCTTTCAGAGAAAATCACTTTCCTTTGAAAGTGCCTTAAGCTACTTACAAGCATTCAACAGAAATTCACATGCGTTTCTCTGAAAGAGAAGCAGTCTGTTCCAACACTTCAATTCACTCTGAGAAGTGAATGGAGTGTTGCTTTACTTTCTAAATGCTGTACTTTCAGAGAAAATCACTTTCCTTTGAAAGTGCCTTAAGCTACTTACAAACATTTAACAGAAATTCACATGCCTTTCTCTGAAAGAGAAGCAGTCTGTTCCAACACTTCAATTCACTGTGCGAAGTGAATGGAGTGTTGCTTCACTTTCTATATGCTCTCCTTTTAGAGAAAATCACTCTCTTTTGAAACTGCCTTAAGCTACTTACAAGCATTCACAAGAAACTCACATCTGTTTCTCTGAAAGAGAAGCAGTCTGTTCCAACACTTCAATTCACTGTGCAAAGTAATTGGAGTGTTCCTTCACATTCTAAATGCTGTAGTTTCAGAAAAAATCACTTTCCTTTGAAAGCGTCTTAAGCTACTTACAAGCATTCACAGGAAACTCAAATGTGTTTCTATGAAAGAGAAGCTGTCTGTTCCAAAACTTCAATTCACTCTGCGAAGTGAATGGAGTGTTGCTTCACTTTCTAAATACTGTCCTTTCAGAGAAAATCACTTTCCTTTGTAAGTGCCTTAAGCTACTTACAAGCATTTAACAGAAATTCACATGCGTTTCTCTGAAAGAGAAGCAGTCTGTTCCAACACTTCAATTCACTGTGCGAAGTGCATGGAGTGTTGCTTCAATTTCTATATGCTCTCCTTTTAGAGAAAATCACTCTCTTTTGAAACTGCCTTAAGCTACTTACAAGCATTCACAAGAAACTCACATCTGTTTCTCTGAAAGAGAAGCAGTCTGTTCCAACACTTCAATTCACTGTGCGAAGTGAATGGAGTATTGCTTCACTTTCTAAATGCTCTCCTTTTAGAGAAAATCACTCTCTTTTGCAACTGCCTTAAGCTACTTACAAGCATTCACAAGAAACTCACATCTGTTCCTCTGAAAGAGAAGCAGTCTGTTCCAACACTTCAATTCACTGTGCGAAGTGAATGGTGTGTTTTTTCACTTTCTAAATGCTGTCCTTTCAGAGAAAATCACTTTCCTTTGAATGTGCCTTAAGCTACTTACAAGCATTCAACAGAAATTCACATGCATTTCTCTGAAAGAGAAGCAGTCTGTTCCAACACCTCAATTCACTTTGCAAAGTGAATGGAGTGTTGCTTCACTTTCTAAATGCTGTCCTTTCAGAGAAAATCACTTTCCTTTGAAAGTGCCTTAAGCTAATTACAAGCATTCAACAGAAATTCACATGCGTTTCTCTGAAAGACAAGCAGTCTGTTCCAACACTTCAATTCACTGTGCCAAGTGAATGGAGTGTTGCTTCACTTTCTAAATGCTGTCCTTTCAGAGAAAATCACTTTCCTTTGAAAGTGCCTTAAGCTACTTACAAGCATTCAACAGAAATTCTCATGCGTTTCTCTGAAAGAGAAGCAGTCTGTTCCAACACTTCAATTCACTGTGCAAAGTGAATGGAGTGTTGCTTCACTTTCTAAATGCTGTCCTTTCAGAGAAAATCACTTTCCTTTGAAAGTGGCTTAAGCTACTTACAAGCATTCCACAGAAATTCACATGCATTTCTCTGAAAGAGAAGCAGTCTGTTCCAACAATTCAATTCACTGTGCGAAGTGAATGGAGTGTTCCTTCACATTCTAAATGCTGTAGTTTCAGAGAAAATCACTTTCCTTTGAGAGTGTCTTAAGCTACTTACGAGGATTCATGGGAAACTCAAATGTATTTCTATGAAAGAGAAGCTGTCTGTTCCAACACTTCAATTCACTGTGCGAAGTGAATGGAGTGTTGCTTCACTTTCTAAATGCTGTCCTTTCAGAGAAAATCACTTTCCTTTGAAAGTGCCTTAAGCTACTTACAAGCATTCAACAGAAATTCACATGCGTTTCTCTGAAAGAGAAGCAGTCTGTTCCAACACTTCAATTCACTGTGCGAAGTGAATGGAGTGTTGCTTCACTTTCTAAATGCTGTCCTTTCAGAGAAAATCACTTTCCTTTGAAAGTGCCTTAAGCTACTTACAAGCATTTAACAGATATTCACATGCGTTTCTCTGAAAGAGAAGCAGTCTGTTCCAACACTTCAATTCACTGTGCGAAGTGAATGGAGTGTTGCTTCACTTTCTATATGCTCTCCTTTTAGAGAAAATCACTCTCTTTTGAAACTGCCTTAAGCTACTTACAAGCATTCACAAGAAAATCACATCTGTTTCTCTGAAAGAGAAGCAGTCTGTTCCAACATTTCAATTCACTTTGCGAATTGAATGGAGTGTTGCTTCACTTTCTAAATGCTGTCCTTTTAGAGAAAATCACTTTCCTTTGAAAGTGCCTTAAGCTACATACAAGCATTCAACAGAAATTCATATGCATTTCTCTGAAAGAGAAGCAGTCTGTTCCAACACTTCAATTCACTGTGCGAAGTGAATGGAGTGTTCCTTCACTTTCTATATGCTCTCCTTTTATAGAAAATCACTCTCTTTTGAACCTGCCTTAAGCTACTTACAAGCATTCACAAGAAACTCACATCTGTTTCTCTGAAAGAGAAGCAGTCTGTTCCAACACTTCAATTCACTGTTCGAAGTGAATGGAGTGTTCCTTCACATTCTAAATGCTGTAGTTTCAGAGAAAATCACTTTCCTTTGAAAGTGTCTTAAGCTACTTACAAGCATTCACAAAAAACTCAAATGTGTTTCTATGAAATAGAAGGGGTCTGTTCCAACACTTCAATTCACTGTGCGAAGTGAATGGAGTGTTGCTTCACTTTCTAAATGCTGTCCTTTCAGAGAAAATCACTTTCCTTTGAAAGTGCCTTAAGCTAATTACAAGCATTCAACAGAAATTCACATGCGTTTCTCTGAAAGACAAGCAGTCTGTTCCAACACTTCAATTCACTGTGCAAAGTAATTGGAGTGTTCCTTCACATTCTAAATGCTGTAGTTTCAGAGAAAATCACTTTCCTTTGAAAGCGTCTTAAGCTACTTACAAGCATTCACAGGAAACTCAAATGTGTTTCTATGAAAGAGAAGCTGTCTGTTCCAAAGCTTCAATTCACTGTGCGAAGTGAATGGAGTGTTGCTTCACTTTCTAAATACTGTCCTTTCAGAGAAAATCACTTTCCTTTGAAAGTGCCTTAAGCTACTTACAAGCATTCAACAGAAATTCACATGCGTTTCTCTGAAAGAGAAGCAGTCTGTTCCAACACTTCAATTCACTGCGCGAAGTGAATGGAGTGTTGCTTCACTTTCTTTATGCTCTCCTTTTAGAGAAAATCACTCTCTTTGGAACCTGCCTTAAGCTACTTACAAGCATTCACAAGAAACTCACATCTGTTTCTCTGAAAGAGAAGCAGTCTGTTCCAACACTTCAAGTCACTGTGAGAAGTAAATGGAGAGTTCCTTCACATTCTAAATGCTGTAGTTTCAGAGAAAATCACTTTCCTTTGAAAGTGTCTTAAGCTACTTACAAGCATTCACAGGAAACTCAAATGTGTTTCTATGAAAGAGAAGCTGTCTGTTTCAACACTTCAATTCACTGTGCGAAGTGAATGGAGTGTTGCTTCACTTTCTAAATACTGTCCTTTCAGAGAAAATCACTTTCCTTTGAAAGTGCCTTAAGCTACTTACAAGCATTCAACAGAAATTCACATGCGTTTCTCTGAAAGAGAAGCAGTCTGTTCCAACACTTCAATTCACTGTGCGAAGTGAATGGAGTGTTGCTTCACTTTCTAAATGCTGTCCTTTCAGAGAAAATCACTTTCCTTTGAAAGTGCCTTAAGCTACTTACAAGCATTCAACAGAAATTCACATGCGTTCCTCTGAAAGAGAAGCAGTCTGTTCCAACACTTCAATTCACTGTGCGAAGTGAATGGAGTGTTGATTCACTTTCTAAATGCTGTCCTTTCAGAGAAAATCACTTTCCTTTGAAAGTGCCTTAAGCTACTTACAAGCATTCACAAGAAACTCACATGCATTTTTCTGAAGGAGAAGCAGTCTGTTCCAACACTTCAATTCACTGTGCGAAGTGAATGGAGTGTTGCTTCACTTTCTAAATGCTGTCCTTTCAGAGAAAATCACTTTCCTTTGAAAGTGCCTTAAGCTACTTACAAGCATTTAACAGAAATTCACATGCGTTTCTCTGAAAGAGAAGCAGTCTGTTCCAACACTTCAATTCACTGCGCGAAGTGAATGGAGTGTTGCTTCACTTTCTTTATGCTCTCCTTTTAGAGAAAATCACTCTCTTTTGAACCTGCCGTAAGCTACTTACAAGCATTCACAAGAAACTCACATCTGTTTCTCTGAAAGAGAAGCAGTCTGTTCCAACACTTCAATTCACTGTGAGAAGTAAATGGAGAGTTCCTTCACATTCTAAATGCTGTAGTTTCAGAGAAAATCACTTTCCTTTGAAAGTGTCTTAAGCTACTTACAAGCATTCACAGGAAACTCAAATGTGTTTCTATGAAAGAGAAGCTGTCTGTTTCAACACTTCAATTCACTGTGCGAAGTGAATGGAGTGTTGCTTCACTTTCTAAATACTGTCCTTTCAGAGAAAATCACTTTCCTTTGAAAGTGCCTTAAGCTACTTACAAGCATTCAACAGAAATTCACATGCGTTTCTCTGAAAGAGAAGCAGTCTGTTCCAACACTTCAATTCACTCTGAGAAGTGAATGGAGTGTTGCTTTACTTTCTAAATGCTGTACTTTCAGAGAAAATCACTTTCCTTTGAAAGTGCCTTAAGCTACTTACAAACATTTAACAGAAATTCACATGCCTTTCTCTGAAAGAGAAGCAGTCTGTTCCAACACTTCAATTCACTGTGCGAAGTGAATGGAGTGTTGCTTCACTTTCTATATGCTCTCCTTTTAGAGAAAATCACTCTCTTTTGAAACTGCCTTAAGCTACTTACAAGCATTCACAAGAAACTCACATCTGTTTCTCTGAAAGAGAAGCAGTCTGTTCCAACACTTCAATTCACTGTGCAAAGTAATTGGAGTGTTCCTTCACATTCTAAATGCTGTAGTTTCAGAAAAAATCACTTTCCTTTGAAAGCGTCTTAAGCTACTTACAAGCATTCACAGGAAACTCAAATGTGTTTCTATGAAAGAGAAGCTGTCTGTTCCAAAACTTCAATTCACTCTGCGAAGTGAATGGAGTGTTGCTTCACTTTCTAAATACTGTCCTTTCAGAGAAAATCACTTTCCTTTGTAAGTGCCTTAAGCTACTTACAAGCATTTAACAGAAATTCACATGCGTTTCTCTGAAAGAGAAGCAGTCTGTTCCAACACTTCAATTCACTGTGCGAAGTGCATGGAGTGTTGCTTCAATTTCTATATGCTCTCCTTTTAGAGAAAATCACTCTCTTTTGAAACTGCCTTAAGCTACTTACAAGCATTCACAAGAAACTCACATCTGTTTCTCTGAAAGAGAAGCAGTCTGTTCCAACACTTCAATTCACTGTGCGAAGTGAATGGAGTATTGCTTCACTTTCTAAATGCTCTCCTTTTAGAGAAAATCACTCTCTTTTGCAACTGCCTTAAGCTACTTACAAGCATTCACAAGAAACTCACATCTGTTCCTCTGAAAGAGAAGCAGTCTGTTCCAACACTTCAATTCACTGTGCGAAGTGAATGGTGTGTTTTTTCACTTTCTAAATGCTGTCCTTTCAGAGAAAATCACTTTCCTTTGAATGTGCCTTAAGCTACTTACAAGCATTCAACAGAAATTCACATGCATTTCTCTGAAAGAGAAGCAGTCTGTTCCAACACCTCAATTCACTTTGCAAAGTGAATGGAGTGTTGCTTCACTTTCTAAATGCTGTCCTTTCAGAGAAAATCACTTTCCTTTGAAAGTGCCTTAAGCTAATTACAAGCATTCAACAGAAATTCACATGCGTTTCTCTGAAAGACAAGCAGTCTGTTCCAACACTTCAATTCACTGTGCCAAGTGAATGGAGTGTTGCTTCACTTTCTAAATGCTGTCCTTTCAGAGAAAATCACTTTCCTTTGAAAGTGCCTTAAGCTACTTACAAGCATTCAACAGAAATTCTCATGCGTTTCTCTGAAAGAGAAGCAGTCTGTTCCAACACTTCAATTCACTGTGCAAAGTGAATGGAGTGTTGCTTCACTTTCTAAATGCTGTCCTTTCAGAGAAAATCACTTTCCTTTGAAAGTGGCTTAAGCTACTTACAAGCATTCCACAGAAATTCACATGCATTTCTCTGAAAGAGAAGCAGTCTGTTCCAACAATTCAATTCACTGTGCGAAGTGAATGGAGTGTTCCTTCACATTCTAAATGCTGTAGTTTCAGAGAAAATCACTTTCCTTTGAGAGTGTCTTAAGCTACTTACGAGCATTCATGGGAAACTCAAATGTATTTCTATGAAAGAGAAGCTGTCTGTTCCAACACTTCAATTCACTGTGCGAAGTGAATGGAGTGTTGCTTCACTTTCTAAATGCTGTCCTTTCAGAGAAAATCACTTTCCTTTGAAAGTGCCTTAAGCTACTTACAAGCATTCAACAGAAATTCACATGCGTTTCTCTGAAAGAGAAGCAGTCTGTTCCAACACTTCAATTCACTGTGCGAAGTGAATGGAGTGTTGCTTCACTTTCTAAATGCTGTCCTTTCAGAGAAAATCACTTTCCTTTGAAAGTGCCTTAAGCTACTTACAAGCATTTAACAGATATTCACATGCGTTTCTCTGAAAGAGAAGCAGTCTGTTCCAACACTTCAATTCACTGTGCGAAGTGAATGGAGTGTTGCTTCACTTTCTATATGCTCTCCTTTTAGAGAAAATCACTCTCTTTTGAAACTGCCTTAAGCTACTTACAAGCATTCACAAGAAAATCACATCTGTTTCTCTGAAAGAGAAGCAGTCTGTTCCAACATTTCAATTCACTTTGCGAATTGAATGGAGTGTTGCTTCACTTTCTAAATGCTGTCCTTTTAGAGAAAATCACTTTCCTTTGAAAGTGCCTTAAGCTACATACAAGCATTCAACAGAAATTCATATGCATTTCTCTGAAAGAGAAGCAGTCTGTTCCAACACTTCAATTCACTGTGCGAAGTGAATGGAGTGTTCCTTCACTTTCTATATGCTCTCCTTTTATAGAAAATCACTCTCTTTTGAACCTGCCTTAAGCTACTTACAAGCATTCACAAGAAACTCACATCTGTTTCTCTGAAAGAGAAGCAGTCTGTTCCAACACTTCAATTCACTGTTCGAAGTGAATGGAGTGTTCCTTCACATTCTAAATGCTGTAGTTTCAGAGAAAATCACTTTCCTTTGAAAGTGTCTTAAGCTACTTACAAGCATTCACAAAAAACTCAAATGTGTTTCTATGAAATAGAAGGGGTCTGTTCCAACACTTCAATTCACTGTGCGAAGTGAATGGAGTGTTGCTTCACTTTCTAAATGCTGTCCTTTCAGAGAAAATCACTTTCCTTTGAAAGTGCCTTAAGCTAATTACAAGCATTCAACAGAAATTCACATGCGTTTCTCTGAAAGACAAGCAGTCTGTTCCAACACTTCAATTCACTGTGCAAAGTAATTGGAGTGTTCCTTCACATTCTAAATGCTGTAGTTTCAGAGAAAATCACTTTCCTTTGAAAGCGTCTTAAGCTACTTACAAGCATTCACAGGAAACTCAAATGTGTTTCTATGAAAGAGAAGCTGTCTGTTCCAAAGCTTCAATTCACTGTGCGAAGTGAATGGAGTGTTGCTGCACTTTCTAAATACTGTCCTTTCAGAGAAAATCACTTTCCTTTGAAAGTGCCTTAAGCTACTTACAAGCATTCAACAGAAATTCACATGCGTTTCTCTGAAAGAGAAGCAGTCTGTTCCAACACTTCAATTCACTGTGAGAAGTGAATGGAGTGTTGCTTCACTTTCTAAATGCTGTCCTGTCAGAGAAACTCACTTTCCTTTGAAAGTGCCTTAAGCTACTTACAAGCATTCAACAGAAATTCACATGCGTTTCTCTGAAAGAGAAGCAGTCTGTTCCAACACTTCAATTCACTGTGCGAAGTGCATGGAGTATTGCTTCACTTTCTATATGCTCTCCTTTTAGAGAAAATCACTCTCTTTTGAAACTGCCTTAAGCTACTTACAAGTATTCACAAGAAACTCACATCTGTTTCTCTGAAAGAGAAGCAGTCTGTTCCAACACTTCAATTCACTGTGCGAAGTGAATGGAGTATTGCTTCACTTTCTAAATGCTCTCCTTTTAGAGAAAATCACTCTCTTTTGCAACTGCCTTAAGCTACTTACAAGCATTCACAAGAAACTCACATCTGTTCCTCTGAAAGAGAAGTAGTCTGTTCCAACACTTCAATTCACTGTGCGAAGTGAATGGTGTGTTTTTTCATTTTCTAAATGCTGTCCTTTCAGAGAAAATCACATTCCTTTGAATGTGCCTTAAGCTACTTACAAGCATTCAACAGAAATTCACGTGCATTTCTCTGAAAGACAAGCAGTCTGTTCCAACACTTCAATTCACTTTGCAAAGTGAATGGAGTGTTGCTTCACTTTCTAAATGCTGTCCTTTCAGAGAAAATCACTTTCCTTTGAAAGTGCCTTAAGCTAATTACAAGCATTCAACAGAAATTCACATGCGTTTCTCTGAAAGACAAGCAGTTTGTTCCAACACTTCAATTCCCTGTGCCAAGTGAATGGAGTGTTGCTTCTCTTTCTAAATGCTGTCCTTTCAGAGAAAATCACTTTCCTTTGAAAGTGCCTTAAGCTACTTACAAGTATTCAACAGAAATTCTCATGCGTTTCTCTGAAAGAGAGGCAGTCTCTTCCAACACTTCAATTCACTGTGCGAAGTGAATGGAGTGTTGCTTCACTTTCTAAATGCTGTCCTTTCAGAGAAAATCACTTTCCTTTGAAAGTGCCTTAAGCTACTTACAAGCATTCAACAGAAATTCACATGCGTTTCTCTGAAAGAGAAGCAGTCTGTTTCAACACTTCAATTCACTGTGCGAAGTGAATGGAGTGTTGCTTCACTTTCTAAATGCTGTCCTTTCAGAGAAAATCACTTTCCTTTGAAAGTGCCTTAAGCTACTTACAAGCGTTCACAAGAAACTCACATGCATTTTTCTGAAAGAGAAGCAGTCTGTTCCAACACTTCAATTCACTGTGCGAAGTGAATGGAGTGTTCCTTCACTTTCTAAATGCTGTCCTTTCAGAGAAAATCACTTTCCTTTGAAAGTGCCTTAAGCTACTTACAAGCATTTAACAGATATTCACATGCGTTTCTCTGCAAGAGAAGCAGTCTGTTCCAACTCTTCAATTCACTGTGCGAAGTGAATGGAGTGTTGCTTCACTTTCTATATGCTCTCCTTTTAGAGAAAATCACTCTCTTTTGAAACTGCCTTAAGCTACTTACAAGCATTCACAAGAAAATCACATCTGTTTCTCTGAAAGAGAAGCAGTCTGTTCCAACACTTCAATTCACTTTGCGAAGTGAATGGAGTGTTGCTTCACTTTCTAAATGCTGTCCTTTTAGAGAAAATCACTTTCCTTTGAAAGTGCCTTAAGCTACATACAAGCATTCAACAGAAATTCCTATGCATTTCTCTGAAAGAGAAGCAGTCTGTTCCAACACTTCAATTCACTGTGCGAAGTGAATGGAGTGTTCCTTCACTTTCTATATGCTCTCCTTTTAGAGAAAATCACTCTCTTTTGAACCTGCCTTAAGCTACTTACAAGCATTCACAAGAAACTCACATCTTTTTCTCTGAAAGAGAAGCAGTCTGTTCCAACACTTCAATTCACTGTGCGAAGTGAATGGAGTGTTCCTTCACATTCTAAATGCTGTAGTTTCAGAGAAAATCACTTATCTTTGAAAGTGTCTTAAGCTACTTACAAGCATTCACGGGAAACTCAAATGTGTTTCTATGAAAGAGAAGCTGTCTGTTCCAACACGTCAATTCACTGTGCGAAGTGAATGGAGTGTTGCTTCACTTTCTAAATGCTGTCCTTTCAGAGAAAATCACTTTCATTTGAAAGTGCCTTAAGCTACTTACAAGCATTTAACAGAAATTCACATGCGTTTCTCTGGAAGAGAAGCAGTCTGTTCCAAAACTTCAATTCACTGTGCGAAGTGAATGGAGTGTTGCTTCACTTTCTATATGCTCTACTTTTAGAGAAAATCACTCACTTTTGAAACTGCCATAAGCTACTTACAAGCATTCACAAGAAACTCACATCTGTTTCTCTGAAAGAGAAGCAGTCTGTTCCAACACTTCAATTCACTGTGCAAAGTGAATGGTGTGTTGCTTCACTTTCTAAATGCTGTCCTTTCAGAGAAAATCACTTTCCTTTGAATGTGCCTTAAGCTACTTACAAGCATTCAACAGAAATTCACATGCATTTCTCTGAAAGACAAGCAGTCTGTTCCAACACTTCAATTCACTGTGCAAAGTAATTGGAGTGTTCCTTCACATTCTAAATGCTGTAGTTTCAGAGAAAATCACTTTCCTTTGAAAGCGTCTTAAGCTACTTACAAGCATTCACAGGAAACTCAAATGTGTTTCTATGAAAGAGAAGCTGTCTGTTCCAAAACTTCAATTCACTGTGCGAAGTGAAAGGAGTGTTGCTTCACTTTCTAAATACTGTCCTTTCAGAGAAAATCACTTTCCTTTGAAAGTGCCTTAAGCTGCTTACAAGCATTCAACAGAAATTCACATGCGTTTCTCTGAAAGAGAAGCAGTCTGTTCCAACACTTCAATTCACTGTGAGAAGTGAATGGAGTGTTGCTTCACTTTCTAAATGCTGTCCTGTCAGAGAAAATCACTCTCCTTTGAAAGTGCCTTAAGCTACCTACAAGCATTCAACAGAAATTCACATGCGTTTCTCTGAAAGAGAAGCAGTCTGTTCCAACAGTTCAATTCACTGTGCGAAATGCATGGAGTGTTGCTTCACTTTCTATATGCTCTCCTTTTAGAGAAAATCACTCTCTTTTGAAACTGCCTTAAGCTACTTACAAGTATTCACAAGAAACTCACATCTGTTTCTCTGAAAGAGAAGCAGTCTGTTCCAACACTTCAATTCACTGTGCGAAGTGAATGGAGTATTGCTTCACTTTCTAAATGCTCTCCTTTTAGAGAAAATCACTCTCTTTTGCAACTGCCTTAAGCTACTTACAAGCATTCACAAGAAACTCACATTTGTTCCTCTGAAAGAGAAGCAGTCTGTTCCAACACTTCAATTCACTGTGCGAAGTGAATGGTGTGTTTTTTCATTTTCTAAATGCTGTCCTTTCAGAGAAAATCACTTTCCTTTGAATGTGCCTTAACCTACTTACAAGCATTCAACAGAAATTCACATGCATTTCTCTGAAAGACAAGCAGTCTGTTCCAACACCTCAATTCACTTTGCAAAGTGAATGGAGTGTTGCTTCACTTTCTAAATGCTGTCCTTTCAGAGAAAATCACTTTCCTTTGAAAGTGCCTTAAGCTACTTACAAGTATTCAACAGAAATTCTCATGCGTTTCTCTGAAAGAGAAGCAGTCTCTTCCAACACTTCAATTCACTGTGCGAAGTGAATGGAGTGTTGCTTCACTTTCTAAATGCTGTCCTTTCAGAGAAAATCACTTTCCTTTGAAAGTGCCTTAAGCTACTTACAAGCATTCAACAGAAATTCACATGCGTTTCTCTGAAAGAGAAGCAGTCTGTTTCAACACTTCAATTCACTGTGCGAAGTGAATGGAGTGTTGCTTCACTTTCTAAATGCTGTCCTTTCAGAGAAAATCACTTTCCTTTGAAAGTGCCTTAAGCTACTTACAAGCGTTCACAAGAAACTCACATGCATTTTTCTGAAAGAGAAGCAGTCTGTTCCAACACTTCAATTCACTGTGCGAAGTGAATGGAGTGTTCCTTCACTTTCTAAATGCTGTCCTTTCAGAGAAAATCACTTTCCTTTGAAAGTGCCTTAAGCTACTTACAAGCATTTAACAGATATTCACATGCGTTTCTCTGCAAGAGAAGCAGTCTGTTCCAACACTTCAATTCACTGTGCGAAGTGAATGGAGTGTTGCTTCACTTTCTATATGCTCTCCTTTTAGAGAAAATCACTCTCTTTTGAAACTGCCTTAAGCTACTTACAAGCATTCACAAGAAAATCACATCTGTTTCTCTGAAAGAGAAGCAGTCTGTTCCAACTCTTTAATTCACTTTGCGAAGTGAATGGAGTGTTGCTTCACTTTCTAAATGCTGTCCTTTTAGAGAAAATCACTTTCCTTTGAAAGTGCCTTAAGCTACATACAAGCATTCAACAGAAATTCCTATGCATTTCTCTGAAAGAGAAGCAGTCTTTTCCAACACTTCAATTCACTGTGCGAAGTGAATGGAGTGTTCCTTCACTTTCTATATGCTCTCCTTTTAGAGAAAATCACTCTCTTTTGAACCTGCCTTAAGCTACTTACAAGCATTCACAAGAAACTCACATCTTTTTCTCTGAAAGAGAAGCAGTCTGTTCCAACACTTCAATTCACTGTGCGAAGTGAATGGAGTGTTCCTTCACATTCTAAATGCTGTAGTTTCAGAGAAAATCACTTTCCTTTGAAAGTGTCTTAAGCTACTTACAAGCATTCACGGGAAACTCAAAAGTGTTTCTATGAAAGAGAAGCTGTCTGTTCCAACACTTCAATTCACTGTGCGAAGTGAATGGAGTGTTGCTTCACTTTCTAAATGCTGTCCTTTCAGAGAAAATCACGTTCATTTGAAAGTGCCTTAAGCTACTTACAAGCATTTAACAGAAATTCACATGCGTTTCTCTGGAAGAGAAGCAGTCTGTTCCAACACTTCAATTCACTGTGCGAAGTGAATGGAGTGTTGCTTCACTTTCTATATGCTCTACTTTTAGAGAAAATCACTCACTTTTGAAACTGCCATAAGCTACTTACAAGCATTCACAAGAAACTCACATCTGTTTCTCTGAAAGAGAAGCAGTCTGTTCCAACACTTCAATTCACTGTGCAAAGTGAATGGTGTGTTGCTTCACTTTCTAAATGCTGTCCTTTCAGAGAAAATCACTTTCCTTTGAATGTGCCTTAAGCTACTTACAAGCATTCAACAGAAATTCACATGCATTTCTCTGAAAGACAAGCAGTCTGTTCCAACACTTCAATTCACTTTGCAAAGTGAATGGAGTGTTGCTTCACTTTCTAAATGCTGTCCTTTCAGAGAAAATCACTTTCCTTTGAAAGTGCCTTAAGCTAATTACAAGCATTCAACAGAAATTCACATGGTTTTCTCTGAAAGACAGCAGTCTGTTCCAACACTTCAATTCACTGTGCAAAGTAATTGGAGTGTTCCTTCACATTCTAAATGCTGTAGTTTCAGAGAAAATCACTTTCCTTTGAAAGCGTCTTAAGCTACTTACAAGCATTCACAGGAAACTCAAATGTGTTTCTATGAAAGAGAAGCTGTCTGTTCCAAAACTTCAATTCACTGTGCGAAGTGAATGGAGTGTTGCTTCACTTTCTAAATACTGTCCTTTCAGAGAAAATCACTTTCCTTTGAAAGTGCCTTAAGCTACTTACAAGCATTCAACAGAAATTCACATGCGTTTCTCTGAAAGAGAAGCAGTCTGTTCCAACACTTCAATTCACTGTGAGAAGTGAATGGAGTGTTGCTTCACTTTCTAAATGCTGTCCTGTCAGAGAAAATCACTTTCCTTTGAAAGTGCCTTAAGCTACTTACAAGCATTCAACAGAAATTCACATGCGTTTCTCTGAAAGAGAAGCAGTCTGTTCCAACACTTCAATTCACTGTGCGAAGTGAATGGTGTGTTTTTTCACTTTCTAAATGCTGTCCTTTCAGAGAAAATCACTTTCCTTTGAATGTGCCTTAAGCTACTTACAAGCATTCAACAGAAATTCACATGCATTTCTCTGAAAGAGAAGCAGTCTGTTCCAACACTTCAAATCACTTTGCAAAGTGAATGGAGTGTTGCTTCACTTTCTAAATGCTGTCCTTTCAGAGAAAATCACTTTCCTTTGAAAGTGCCTTAAGCTAATTACAAGCATTCAACAGAAATTCACATGCGTTTCTCTGAAAGACAAGCAGTCTGTTCCAACACTTCAATTCCCTGTGCCAAGTGAATGGAGTGTTGCTTCACTTTCTAAATGCTGTCCTTTCAGAGAAAATCACTTTCCTTTGAAAGTGCCTTAAGCTACTTACAAGCATTCAACAGAAATTCTCATGCGTTTCTCTGAAAGAGAAGCAGTCTCTTCCAACACTTCAATTCACTGTGCGAAGTGAATGGAGTGTTGCTTCACTTTCGAAATTCTGTCCTTTCAGAGAAAATCACTTTCCTTTGAAAGTGCCTTAAGCTACTTAAAAGCATTCAACAGAAATTCACATGCGTTTCTCTGAAAGAGAAGCAGTCTGTTTTAACACTTCAATTCACTGTGCGAAGTGAATGGAGTATTGCTTCACTTTCTAAATGCTGTCCTTTCAGAGAAAATCACTTTCCTTTGAAAGTGCCTTAAGCTACTTACAAGCGTTCACAAGAAACTCACATGCATTTTTCTGAAAGAGAAGCAGTCTGTTCCAACACTTCAATTCACTGTGCGAAGTGAATGGAGTGTTCCTTCACTTTTTAAATGCTGTCCTTTCAGAGAAAATCACTTTCCTTTGAAAGTGCCTTAAGCTACTTACAAGCATTCAACAGATATTCACATGCGTTTCTCTGAAAGAGAAGCAGTCTGTTCCAACACTTCAATTCACTGTGCGAAGTGAATGGAGTGTTGCTTCACTTTCTATATGCTCTCCTTTTAGAGAAAATCACTCTCTTTTGAAACTGCCTTAAGCTACTTACAAGCATTCACAAGAAAATCACATCTGTTTCTCTGAAAGAGAAGCAGTCTGTTCCAACACCTCAATTCACTTTGCGAAGTGAATGGAGTGTTGCTTCACTTTCTAAATGCTGTCCTTTTAGAGAAAATCACTTTCCTTTGAAAGTGCCTTAAGCTACATACAAGCATTCAACAGAAATTAATATGCATTTTTCTGAAAGAGAAGCAGTCTGTTCCAACACTTCAATTCACTGTGCGAAGAGAATGGAGTGTTCCATCACTTTCTATATGCTCTCCTTTTAGAGAAAATCACTCTCTTTTGAACCTGCCTTAAGGTACTTACAAGCATTCACAAGAAACTCACATCTGTTTCTCTGAAAGAGAAGCAGTCTGTTCCAACACTTCAATTCACTGTTCGAAGTGAATGGAGTGTTCCCTCACATTCTAAATGCTGTAGTTTCAGAGAAAATTACTTTCCTTTGAAAGTGTCTTAAGCTACTTACAAGCATTCACAAAAAACTCAAATGTGTTTCTATGAAATAGAAGCTGTCTGTTCGAACACTTCAATTCACTGTGCGAAGTGAATGGAGTGTTGCTTCACTTTCTAAATACTGTCCTTTCAGAGAAAATCACTTTCCTTTGAAAGTGCCTTAAGCTACTTAAAAGCATTCAACAGAAATTCACATGCGTTTCTCTGAAAGAGAAGCAGTCTGTTTTAACACTTCAATTCACTGTGCGAAGTGAATGGAGTGTTGCTTCACTTTCTATATGCTCTCCTTTTAGAGAAAATCACTCACTTTTGAAACTGCCATAAGCTACTTACAAGCATTCACAAGAAACTCACATGCATTTTTCTGAAAGAGAAGCAGTCTGTTCCAACACTTCAATTCACTGTGCGAAGTGAATGGAGTGTTACTTCACTTTCCAAATGCTGTCCTTTCAGAGAAATTCACTTTCCTTTGAAACTGCCTTAAGCGACTTACAAGCATTCACAAGAAACTCACATCTTTTTCTCTGAAAGAGAAGCTCTCTGTTCCAACACTTCAATTCACTGTGCGAAGTGAATGGAGTGTTCCTTCACATTCTAAATGCTGTAGTTTCAGAGAAAATCACTTTCCTTTGAAAGTGTCTTAAGCTACTTACAAGCATTCACGGGAAACTCAAATGTGTTTCTATGAAAGAGAAGCTGTCTGTTCCAACACTTCAATTTACTGTGCGAAGTGAATGGAGTGTTGTTTCACTTTCTAAATGCTGTCCTTTCAGAGAAAATCACTTTCCTTTGAAAGTGCCTTAAGCTACTTACAAGCATTTAACAGTAATTCACATGCGTTTCTCTGAAAGAGAAGCAGTCTGTTCCAACACTTCAATTCACTGTGTGAAGTGAATGGAGTGTTGCTTCACTTTCTATATGCTCTCCTTTTAGAGAAAATCACTCACTTTTGAATTTGCCTTAAGCTACTTACAAGCATTCACAAGAAACTCACATCTGTTTCTCTGAAAGAGAAGCAGTCTGTTCCAACACTTCAATTCATTGTGCGAAGTGAATGGTGTGTTGCTTCACTTTCTAAATGCTGTCCTTTCAGAGAAAATCACTTTCCTTTGAATGTGCCTTAAGCTACTTACAAGCATTCAACAGAAATTCACATGCATTTCTCTGAAAGACAAGCAGTCTGTTCAACACTTCAATTCACTTTGCAAAGTGAATGGAGTGTTGCTTCACTTTCTAAATGCTGTCCTTTCAGAGAAAATCACTTTCCTTTGAAAGTGCCTTAAGCTAATTACAAGCATTCAACAGAAATTCACATGCGTTTCTCTGAAAGAGAAGCAGTCGGTTCCAACACTTCAATTCACTTTTCAAAGTGAATGCAGTGTTGCTTCACTTTCTAAATGCTGTCCTTTCAGAGAAAATCACTTTCCTTTGAAAGTGCCTTAAGCTACTTACAAGCATTCAACAGAAATTCTCATGCATTTCTCTGAAAGAGAAGCAGTCTGTTCCAACACTTCAATTCACTGTGCGAAGTGAATGGAGTGTTCCTTCACATTCTAAATGCTGTAGTTTCAGAGAAAATCACTTTCCTTTGAAAGTGTCATAAGCTACTTACAAGCATTCACGGGAAACTCAAATGTGTTTCTATGAAAGAGAAGCTGTCTGTTCCAAAACTTCAATTCACTGTGCGAAGTGAATGGAGTGTTGCTTCACTTTCTAAATGCTGTCCTTTCAGAGAAAATCACTTTCCTTTGAAAGTGCCTTAAGCTACATACAAGCATTCAACAGAAATTCATATGCATTTCTCTGAAAGAGAAGCAGTCTGTTCCAACACTTCAATTCACTGTGCGAAGTGAATGGAGTGTTCCTTCACTTTCTATATGCTCTCCTTTTAGAGAAAATCACTCTCTTTGGAACCTGCCTTAAGCTACTTACAAGCATTCACAAGAAACTCACATCTGTTTCTCTGAAAGAGAAGCAGTCTGTTCCAACACTTCAATTCACTGTGCGAAGTGAATGTTGTGTTGCTTCACTTTCTAAATGCTGTCCTTTCAGAGAAAATCACTTTCCTTTGAATGTGCCTTAAGCTACTTACAAGCATTCAACAGAAATTCACATGCATTTCTCTGAAAGACAAGCAGTCTGTTCCAACACTTCAATTCACTTTGCAAAGTGAATGGAGTGTTCCTTCACTTTCTAAATGCTGTCCTTTCAGAGAAAATCACTTTCCTTTGAAAGTGCCTTAAGCTAATTACAAGCATTCAACAGAAATTCACATGCTTTTCTCTGAAAGACAAGCAGTCTGTTCCAACACTTCAATTCACTGTGCAAAGTAATTGGAGTGTTCCTTCACATTCTAAATGCTGTAGTTTCAGAGAAAATCACTTTCCTTTGAAAGCGTCTTAAGCTACTTACAAGCATTCACAAAAAACTCACATCTGTTTCTCTGAAAGAGAAGCAGTCTGTTCCAACACTTCAATTCACTGTTCGAAGTGAATGGAGTGTTCCTTCACATTCTAAATGCTGTAGTTTCAGAGAAAATTACTTTCCTTTGAAAGTGTCTTAAGCTACTTACAAGCATTCACAAAAAACTCAAATGTGTTTCTATGAAATAGAAGCTGTCTGTTCCAACACTTCAATTCACTGTGCGAAGTGAATGGAGTGTTGCTTCACTTTCCAAATACTGTCCTTTCAGAGAAAATCACTTTCCTTTGAAAGTGCCTTAAGCTAATTACAAGCATTCAACAGAAATTCACATGCGTTTCTCTGAAAGACAAGCAGTCTGTTCCAACACTTCAATTCCCTGTGCCAAGTGAATGGAGTGTTGCTTCACTTTCTAAATGCTGTCCTTTCAGAGAAAATCACTTTCCTTTGAAAGTGCCTTAAGCTACTTACAAGCATTCAACAGAAATTCTCATGCGTTTCTCTGAAAGAGAAGCAGTCTCTTCCAACACTTCAATTCACTGTGCGAAGTGAATGGAGTGTTGCTTCACTTTCGAAATTCTGTCCTTTCAGAGAAAATCACTTTCCTTTGAAAGTGCCTTAAGCTACTTAAAAGCATTCAACAGAAATTCACATGCGTTTCTCTGAAAGAGAAGCAGTCTGTTTTAACACTTCAATTCACTGTGCGAAGTGAATGGAGTATTGCTTCACTTTCTAAATGCTGTCCTTTCAGAGAAAATCACTTTCCTTTGAAAGTGCCTTAAGCTACTTACAAGCGTTCACAAGAAACTCACATGCATTTTTCTGAAAGAGAAGCAGTCTGTTCCAACACTTCAATTCACTGTGCGAAGTGAATGGAGTGTTCCTTCACTTTTTAAATGCTGTCCTTTCAGAGAAAATCACTTTCCTTTGAAAGTGCCTTAAGCTACTTACAAGCATTCAACAGATATTCACATGCGTTTCTCTGAAAGAGAAGCAGTCTGTTCCAACACTTCAATTCACTGTGCGAAGTGAATGGAGTGTTGCTTCACTTTCTATATGCTCTCCTTTTAGAGAAAATCACTCTCTTTTGAAACTGCCTTAAGCTACTTACAAGCATTCACAAGAAAATCACATCTGTTTCTCTGAAAGAGAAGCAGTCTGTTCCAACACCTCAATTCACTTTGCGAAGTGAATGGAGTGTTGCTTCACTTTCTAAATGCTGTCCTTTTAGAGAAAATCACTTTCCTTTGAAAGTGCCTTAAGCTACATACAAGCATTCAACAGAAATTAATATGCATTTTTCTGAAAGAGAAGCAGTCTGTTCCAACACTTCAATTCACTGTGCGAAGAGAATGGAGTGTTCCTTCACTTTCTATATGCTCTCCTTTTAGAGAAAATCACTCTCTTTTGAACCTGCCTTAAGGTACTTACAAGCATTCACAAGAAACTCACATCTGTTTCTCTGAAAGAGAAGCAGTCTGTTCCAACACTTCAATTCACTGTTCGAAGTGAATGGAGTGTTCCCTCACATTCTAAATGCTGTAGTTTCAGAGAAAATTACTTTCCTTTGAAAGTGTCTTAAGCTACTTACAAGCATTCACAAAAAACTCAAATGTGTTTCTATGAAATAGAAGCTGTCTGTTCGAACACTTCAATTCACTGTGCGAAGTGAATGGAGTGTTGCTTCACTTTCTAAATACTGTCCTTTCAGAGAAAATCACTTTCCTTTGAAAGTGCCTTAAGCTACTTACAAGCATTCAACAGAAATTCACATGCGTTTCTCTGAAAGAGAAGCAGTCTGTTCCAACACTTCAATTCACTGTGCGAAGTGAATGGAGTGTTGCTTCACTTTCTATATGCTCTCCTTTTAGAGAAAATCACTCACTTTTGAAACTGCCATAAGCTACTTACAAGCATTCACAAGAAACTCACATGCATTTTTCTGAAAGAGAAGCAGTCTGTTCCAACACTTCAATTCACTGTGCGAAGTGAATGGAGTGTTACTTCACTTTCCAAATGCTGTCCTTTCAGAGAAATTCACTTTCCTTTGAAACTGCCTTAAGCGACTTACAAGCATTCACAAGAAACTCACATCTTTTTCTCTGAAAGAGAAGCTGTCTGTTCCAACACTTCAATTCACTGTGCGAAGTGAATGGAGTGTTCCTTCACATTCTAAATGCTGTAGTTTCAGAGAAAATCACTTTCCTTTGAAAGTGTCTTAAGCTACTTACAAGCAGTCACGGGAAACTCAAATGTGTTTCTATGAAAGAGAAGCTGTCTGTTCCAACACTTCAATTTACTGTGCGAAGTGAATGGAGTGTTGTTTCACTTTCTAAATGCTGTCCTTTCAGAGAAAATCACTTTCCTTTGAAAGTGCCTTAAGCTACTTACAAGCATTTAACAGTAATTCACATGCGTTTCTCTGAAAGAGAAGCAGTCTGTTCCAACACTTCAATTCACTGTGTGAAGTGAATGGAGTGTTGCTTCACTTTCTATATGCTCTCCTTTTAGAGAAAATCACTCACTTTTGAATTTGCCTTAAGCTACTTACAAGCATTCACAAGAAACTCACATCTGTTTCTCTGAAAGAGAAGCAGTCTGTTCCAACACTTCAATTCATTGTGCGAAGTGAATGGTGTGTTGCTTCACTTTCTAAATGCTGTCCTTTCAGAGAAAATCACTTTCCTTTGAATGTGCCTTAAGCTACTTACAAGCATTCAACAGAAATTCACATGCATTTCTCTGAAAGACAAGCAGTCTGTTCAACACTTCAATTCACTTTGCAAAGTGAATGGAGTGTTGCTTCACTTTCTAAATGCTGTCCTTTCAGAGAAAATCACTTTCCTTTGAAAGTGCCTTAAGCTAATTACAAGCATTCAACAGAAATTCACATGCGTTTCTCTGAAAGAGAAGCAGTCGGTTCCAACACTTCAATTCACTTTTCAAAGTGAATGCAGTGTTGCTTCACTTTCTAAATGCTGTCCTTTCAGAGAAAATCACTTTCCTTTGAAAGTGCCTTAAGCTACTTACAAGCATTCAACAGAAATTCTCATGCATTTCTCTGAAAGAGAAGCAGTCTGTTCCAACACTTCAATTCACTGTGCGAAGTGAATGGAGTGTTCCTTCACATTCTAAATGCTGTAGTTTCAGAGAAAATCACTTTCCTTTGAAAGTGTCATAAGCTACTTACAAGCATTCACGGGAAACTCAAATGTGTTTCTATGAAAGAGAAGCTGTCTGTTCCAAAACTTCAATTCACTGTGCGAAGTGAATGGAGTGTTGCTTCACTTTCTAAATGCTGTCCTTTCAGAGAAAATCACTTTCCTTTGAAAGTGCCTTAAGCTACATACAAGCATTCAACAGAAATTCATATGCATTTCTCTGAAAGGGAAGCAGTCTGTTCCAACACTTCAATTCACTGTGCGAAGTGAATGGAGTGTTCCTTCACTTTCTATATGCTCTCCTTTTAGAGAAAATCACTCTCTTTGGAACCTGCCTTAAGCTACTTACAAGCATTCACAAGAAACTCACATCTGTTTCTCTGAAAGAGAAGCAGTCTGTTCCAACACTTCAATTCACTGTGCGAAGTGAATGTTGTGTTGCTTCACTTTCTAAATGCTGTCCTTTCAGAGAAAATCACTTTCCTTTGAATGTGCCTTAAGCTACTTACAAGCATTCAACAGAAATTCACATGCATTTCTCTGAAAGACAAGCAGTCTGTTCCAACACTTCAATTCACTTTGCAAAGTGAATGGAGTGTTCCTTCACTTTCTAAATGCTGTCCTTTCAGAGAAAATCACTTTCCTTTGAAAGTGCCTTAAGCTAATTACAAGCATTCAACAGAAATTCACATGCTTTTCTCTGAAAGACAAGCAGTCTGTTCCAACACTTCAATTCACTGTGCAAAGTAATTGGAGTGTTCCTTCACATTCTAAATGCTGTAGTTTCAGAGAAAATCACTTTCCTTTGAAAGCGTCTTAAGCTACTTACAAGCATTCACAAAAAACTCACATCTGTTTCTCTGAAAGAGAAGCAGTCTGTTCCAACACTTCAATTCACTGTTCGAAGTGAATGGAGTGTTCCTTCACATTCTAAATGCTGTAGTTTCAGAGAAAATTACTTTCCTTTGAAAGTGTCTTAAGCTACTTACAAGCATTCACAAAAAACTCAAATGTGTTTCTATGAAATAGAAGCTGTCTGTTCCAACACTTCAATTCACTGTGCGAAGTGAATGGAGTGTTCCTTCACATTCTAAATGCTGTAGTTTCAGAGAAAATCACTTTCCTTTGAAAGTGTCTTAAGCTACTTACAAGCATTCACGGGAAACTCAAATGTGTTTCTATGAAAGAGAAGCTGTCTGTTCCAACACTTCAATTCACTGTGCGAAGTGAATGGAGTGTTGCTTCACTTTCTAAATGCTGTCCTTTCAGAGAAAATCACTTTCCTTTGAAAGTGCCTTAAGCTACTTACAAGCATTTAACAGTAATTCACATGCGTTTCTCTGAAAGAGAAGCAGTCTGTTCCAACACTTCAATTCACTGTGTGAAGTGAATGGAGTGTTGCTTCACTTTCTATATGCTCTCCTTTTAGAGAAAATCACTCACTTTTGAATCTGCCTTAAGCTACTTACAAGCATTCACAAGAAACTCACATCTGTTTCTCTGAAAGAGAAGCAGTCTGTTCCAACACTTCAATTCATTGTGCGAATTGAATGGTGTGTTGCTTCACTTTCTAAATGCTGTCCTTTCAGAGAAAATCACTTTCCTTTGAATGTGCCTTAAGCTACTTACAAGCATTCAACAGAAATTCACATGCATTTCTCTGAAAGACAAGCAGTCTGTTCCAACACTTCAATTCACTTTTCAAAGTGAATGCAGTGTTGCTTCACTTTCTAAATGCTGTCCTTTCAGAGAAAATCACTTTCCTTTGAAAGTGCCTTAAGCTACTTACAAGCATTCAACAGAAATTCTCATGCATTTCTCTGAAAGAGAAGCAGTCTGTTCCAACACTTCAATTCACTGTGCGAAGTGAATGGAGTGTTCCTTCACATTCTAAATGCTGTAGTTTCAGAGAAAATCACTTTCCTTTGAAAGTGTCATAAGCTACTTACAAGCATTCACGGGAAACTCAAATGTGTTTCTATGAAAGAGAAGCTGTCTGTTCCAAAACTTCAATTCACTGTGCGAAGTGAATGGAGTGTTGCTTCACTTTCTAAATGCTGTCCTTTCAGAGAAAATCACTTTCCTTTGAAAGTGCCTTAAGCTACATACAAGCATTCAACAGAAATTCATATGCATTTCTCTGAAAGAGAAGCAGTCTGTTCCAACACTTCAATTCACTGTGCGAAGTGAATGGAGTGTTCCTTCACTTTCTATATGCTCTCCTTTTAGAGAAAATCACTCTCTTTGGAACCTGCCTTAAGCTACTTACAAGCATTCACAAGAAACTCACATCTGTTTCTCTGAAAGAGAAGCAGTCTGTTCCAACACTTCAATTCACTGTGCGAAGTGAATGTTGTGTTGCTTCACTTTCTAAATGCTGTCCTTTCAGAGAAAATCACTTTCCTTTGAATGTGCCTTAAGCTACTTACAAGCATTCAACAGAAATTCACATGCATTTCTCTGAAAGACAAGCAGTCTGTTCCAACACTTCAATTCACTTTGCAAAGTGAATGGAGTGTTCCTTCACTTTCTAAATGCTGTCCTTTCAGAGAAAATCACTTTCCTTTGAAAGTGCCTTAAGCTAATTACAAGCATTCAACAGAAATTCACATGCTTTTCTCTGAAAGACAAGCAGTCTGTTCCAACACTTCAATTCACTGTGCAAAGTAATTGGAGTGTTCCTTCACATTCTAAATGCTGTAGTTTCAGAGAAAATCACTTTCCTTTGAAAGCGTCTTAAGCTACTTACAAGCATTCACAAAAAACTCACATCTGTTTCTCTGAAAGAGAAGCAGTCTGTTCCAACACTTCAATTCACTGTTCGAAGTGAATGGAGTGTTCCTTCACATTCTAAATGCTGTAGTTTCAGAGAAAATTACTTTCCTTTGAAAGTGTCTTAAGCTACTTACAAGCATTCACAAAAAACTCAAATGTGTTTCTATGAAATAGAAGCTGTCTGTTCCAACACTTCAATTCACTGTGCGAAGTGAATGGAGTGTTGCTTCACTTTCCAAATACTGTCCTTTCAGAGAAAATCACTTTCCTTTGAAAGTGCCTTAAGCTACTTACAAGCATTCAACAGAAACTCACATGTGTTTCTCTGAAAGAGGAGCAGTCTGTTCCAACACTTCAATTCACTGTGCGAAGTGAATGGAGTGTTGCTTCACTTTCCAAATGGTGTCCTTTCAGAGAAATTCACTTTCCTTTGAAACTGCCTTAAGCGACTTACAAGCATTCACAAGAAACTCACATCTTTTTCTCTGAAAGAGAAGCAGTCTGTTCCAACACTTCAATTCACTGTGCGAAGTGAATGGAGTGTTCCTTCACATTCTAAATGCTGTAGTTTCAGAGAAAATCACTTTCCTTTGAAAGTGTCTTAAGCTACTTACAAGCATTCACGGGAAACTCAAATGTGTTTCTATGAAAGAGAAGCTGTCTGTTCCAACACTTCAATTCACTGTGCGAAGTGAATGGAGTGTTGCTTCACTTTCTAAATGCTGTCCTTTCAGAGAAAATCACTTTCCTTTGAAAGTGCCTTAAGCTACTTACAAGCATTTAACAGTAATTCACATGCGTTTCTCTGAAAGAGAAGCAGTCTGTTCCAACACTTCAATTCACTGTGTGAAGTGAATGGAGTGTTGCTTCACTTTCTATATGCTCTCCTTTTAGAGAAAATCACTCACTTTTGAATCTGCCTTAAGCTACTTACAAGCATTCACAAGAAACTCACATCTGTTTCTCTGAAAGAGAAGCAGTCTGTTCCAACACTTCAATTCATTGTGCGAATTGAATGGTGTGTTGCTTCACTTTCTAAATGCTGTCCTTTCAGAGAAAATCACTTTCCTTTGAATGTGCCTTAAGCTACTTACAAGCATTCAACAGAAATTCACATGCATTTCTCTGAAAGACAAGCAGTCTGTTCCAACACTTCAATTCACTTTTCAAAGTGAATGCAGTGTTGCTTCACTTTCTAAATGCTGTCCTTTCAGAGAAAATCACTTTCCTTTGAAAGTGCCTTAAGCTACTTACAAGCATTCAACAGAAATTCTCATGCATTTCTCTGAAAGAGAAGCAGTCTGTTCCAACACTTCAATTCACTGTGCGAAGTGAATGGAGTGTTCCTTCACATTCTAAATGCTGTAGTTTCAGAGAAAATCACTTTCCTTTGAACGTGTCATAAGCTATTTACAAGCATTCACGGGAAACTCTAATGTGTTTCTATGAAAGAGAAGCTGTCTGTTCCAAAACTTCAATTCACTGTGCGAAGTGAATGGAGTGTTGCTTCACTTTCTAAATGCTGTCCTTTCAGAGAAAATCACTTTCCTTTGAAAGTGCCTTAAGCTACATAAAAGCATTCAACAGAAATTCATATGCATTTCTCTGAAAGAGAAGCAGTCTGTTCCAACACTTCAATTCACTGTGCGAAGTGAATGGAGTGTTCCTTCACTTTCTATATGCTCTCCTTTTAGAGAAAATCACTCTCTTTGGAACCTGCCTTAAGCTACTTACAAGCATTCACAAGAAACTCACATCTGTTTCTCTGAAAGAGAAGCAGTTTGTTCCAACACTTCAATTCACTGTTCGAAGTGAATGGAGTGTTCCTTCACATTCTAAATGCTGTAGTTTCAGAGAAAATCACTTTCATTTGAAAGTGTCTTAAGCTACTTACAAGCATTCACAAAAAACTCAAATGTGTTTCTATGAAATAGAAGCTGTCTGTTCCAACACTTCAATTCACTGTGCGAAGTGAATGGAGTGTTGCTTCACTTTCTAAATGCTGTCCTTTCAGAGAAAATCACTTTCCTTTGAAAGTGCCTTAAGCTACATACAAGCATTCAACAGAAATTCACATGCGTTTCTCTGAAAGACAAGCAGTCTGTTCCAACACTTCAATTCCCTGTGCCAAGTGAATGGAGTGTTGCTTCACTTTCTAAATGCTGTCCTTTCAGAGAAAATCACTTTCCTTTGAAAGTGCCTTAAGCTACTTACAAGCATTCAACAGAAATTCTCATGCGTTTCTCTGAAAGAGAAGCAGTCTGTTCCAACACTTCAATTCACTGTGCGAAGTGAATGGAGTGTCGCTTCACTTTCTAAATGCTGTCCTTTTAGAGAAAATCACTTTCCTTTGAAAGTGCCTTAAGCTACATACAAGCATTCAACAGAAATTCATATGCATTTCTCTGAAAGAGAAGCAGTCTGTTCCAACACTTCAATTCACTGTGCGAAGTGAATGGAGTGTTGCTTCACTTTCTAAATGCTGTCCTTTCAGAGAAAATCACTTTCCTTTGAAAGTGCCTTAAGCTACTTACAAGCATTCTTCAGAAATTCACATGCGTTTCTCTGAAAGAGAAGCAGTCTGTTTCAACACTTCAATTCACTGTGCGAAGTGAATGGAGTGTTGCTTCACTTTCTATATGCTCTCCTTTTAGAGAAAATCACTCTCTTTTGAACCTGCCTTAAGCTACTTACAAGCATTCACAAGAAACTCACATCTGTTTCTCTGAAAGAGAAGCAGTCTGTTCCAACACTTCAATTCACTGTTCGAAGTGAATGGAGTGTTCCTTCACATTCTAAATGCTGTAGTTTCAGAGAAAATTACTTTCCTTTGAAAGTGTCTTAAGCTACTTACAAGCATTCACAAAAAACTCAAATGTGTTTCTATGAAATAGAAGCTGTCTGATCCAACACTTCAATTCACTGTGCGAAGTGAATGGAGTGTTGCTTCACTTACCAAATACTGTCCTTTCAGAGAAAATCACTTTCCTTTGAAAGTGCCTTAAGCTACTTACAAGCATTCAACAGAAACTCACATGTGTTTCTCTGAAAGAGGAGCAGTCTGTTCCAACACTTCAATTCACTGTGCGAAGTGAATGGAGTGTTGCTTCACTTTCCAAATGCTGTCCTTTCAGAGAAATTCACTTTCCTTTGAAACTGCCTTAAGCGACTTACAAGCATTCACAAGAAACTCACATCTTTTTCTCTGAAAGAGAAGCAGTCTGTTCCAACACTTCAGTTCACTGTGCGAAGTGAATGGAGTGTTCCTTCACATTCTAAATGCTGTAGTTTCAGAGAAAATTACTTTCCTTTGAAAGTGTCTTAAGCTACTTACAAGCATTCACAAAAAACTCAAATGTGTTTCTATGAAATAGAAGCTGTCTGTTCCAACACTTCAATTCACTGTGCGAAGTGAATGGAGTGTTGCTTCACTTTCCAAATACTGTCCTTTCAGAGAAAATCACTTTCCTTTGAAAGTGCCTTAAGCTACTTACAAGCATTCAACAGAAACTCACATGTGTTTCTCTGAAAGAGGAGCAGTCTGTTCCAACACTTCAATTCACTGTGCGAAGTGAATGGAGTGTTGCTTCACTTTCCAAATGCTGTCCTTTCAGAGAAATTCACTTTCCTTTGAAACTGCCTTAAGCGACTTACAAGCATTCACAAGAAACTCACATCTTTTTCTCTGAAAGAGAAGCAGTCTGTTCCAACACTTCAATTCACTGTGCGAAGTGAATGGAGTGTTCCTTCACATTCTAAATGCTGTAGTTTCAGAGAAAATCACTTTCCTTTGAAAGTGTCTTAAGCTACTTACAAGCATTCACGGGAAACTCAAATGTGTTTCTATGAAAGAGAAGCAGTCTGTTCCAACACTTCAATTCACTGTGCGAAGTGAATGGAGTGTTGCTTCACTTTCCAAATACTGTCCTTTCAGAGAAAATCACTTTCCTTTGAAAGTGTCTTAAGCTACTTACAAGCATTCACGGGAAACTCAAATGTGTTTCTATGAAAGAGAAGCTGTCTGTTCCAACACTTCAATTCACTGTGCGAAGTGAATGGAGTGTTGTTTCACTTTCTAAATGCTGTCCTTTCAGAGAAAATCACTTTCCTTTGAAAGTGACTTAAGCTACTTACAAGCATTTAACAGTAATTCACATGCGTTTCTCTGAAAGAGAAGCAGTCTGTTCCAACACTTCAATTCACTGTGTGAAGTGAATGGAGTGTTGCTTCACTTTCTATATGCTCTCCTTTTAGAGAAAATCACTCACTTTTGAATCTGCCTTAAGCTACTTACAAGCATTCACAAGAAACTCACATCTGTTTCTCTGAAAGAGAAGCAGTCTGTTCCAACACTTCAATTCATTGTGCGAAGTGAATGGTGTGTTGCTTCACTTTCTAAATGCTGTCCTTTCAGAGAAAATCACTTTCCTTTGAATGTGCCTTAAGCTACTTACAAGCATTCAACAGAAATTCACATGCATTTCTCTGAAAGACAAGCAGTCTGTTCCAACACTTCAATTCACTTTGCAAAGTGAATGGAGTGTTGCTTCACTTTCTAAATGCTGTCCTTTCAGAGAAAATCACTTTCCTTTGAAAGTGCCTTAAGCTACTTACAAGCATTCAACAGAAATTCTCATGCATTTCTCTGTAAGAGAAGCAGTCTGTTCCAACACTTCAATTCACTGTGCGAAGTGAATGGAGTGTTCCTTCACATTCTAAATGCTGTAGTTTCAGAGAAAATCACTTTCCTTTGAAAGTGTCATAAGCTACTTACAAGCATTCACGGGAAACTCAAATGTGTTTCTATGAAAGAGAAGCTGTCTGTTCCAAAACTTCAATTCACTGTGCGAAGTGAATGGAGTGTTGCTTCACTTTCTAAATGCTGTCCTTTCAGAGAAAATCACTTTCCTTTGAAAGTTCCTTAAGCTACATACAAGCATTCAACAGAAATTCATATGCATTTCTCTGAAAGAGAAGCAGTCTGTTCCAACACTTCAATTCACTGTGCGAAGTGAATGGAGTGTTCCTTCACTTTCTATATGCTCTCCTTTTAGAGAAAATCACTCTCTTTGGAACCTGCCTTAAGCTACTTACAAGCATTCACAAGAAACTCACATCTGTTTCTCTGAAAGAGAAGCAGTCTGTTCCAACACTTCAATTCACTGTTCGAAGTGAATGGAGTGTTCCTTCACATTCTAAATGCTGTAGTTTCAGAGAAAATCACTTTCATTTGAAAGTGTCTTAAGCTACTTACAAGCATTCACGGGAAACTCAAATGTGTTTCTATGAAAGAGAAGCTGTCTGTTCCAACACTTCAATTCACTGTGCGAAGTGAATGGAGTGTTGCTTCACTTTCTAAATGCTGTCCTTTCAGAGAAAATCACTTTCCTTTGAAAGTGACTTAAGCTACTTACAAGCATTTAACAGAAATTCACATGCGTTTCTCTGAAAGAGAAGCAGTCTGTTCCAACACTTCAATTCATTGTGCGAAGTGAATGGAGTGTTGTTTCACCTTCTATATGCTCTCCTTTTAGAGAAAATCACTCACTTTTGAAACTGCCATAAGCTACTTACAAGCATTCACAAGAAACTCACATCTGTTTCTCTGAAAGAGAAGCAGTCTGTTCCAACACTTCAATTCACTGTGCGAAGTGAATGTTGTGTTGCTTCACTTTCTAAATGCTGTCCTTTCAGAGAAAATCACTTTCCTTTGAATGTGCCTTAAGCTACTTACAAGCATTCAACAGAAATTCACATGCATTTCTCTGAAAGACAAGCAGTCTGTTCCAACACTTCAATTCACTTTGCAAAGTGAATGGAGTGTTCCTTCACTTTCTAAATGCTGTCCTTTCAGAGAAAATCACTTTCCTTTGAAAGTGCCTTAAGCTAATTACAAGCATTCAACAGAAATTCACATGCTTTTCTCTGAAAGACAAGCAGTCTGTTCCAACACTTCAATTCACTGTGCAAAGTACTTGGAGTGTTCCTTCACATTCTAAATGCTGTAGTTTCAGAGAAAATCACTTTCCTTTGAAAGCGTCTTAAGCTACTTACAAGCATTCACAAAAAACTCACATCTGTTTCTCTGAAAGAGAAGCAGTCTGTTCCAACACTTCAATTCACTGTTCGAAGTGAATGGAGTGTTCCTTCACATTCTAAATGCTGTAGTTTCAGAGAAAATTACTTTCCTTTGAAAGTGTCTTAAGCTACTTACAAGCATTCACAAAAAACTCAAATGTGTTTCTATGAAATAGAAGCTGTCTGTTCCAACACTTCAATTCACTGTGCGAAGTGAATGGAGTGTTGCTTCACTTTCCAAATACTGTCCTTTCAGAGAAAATCACTTTCCTTTGAAAGTGCCTTAAGCTACTTACAAGCATTCAACAGAAACTCACATGTGTTTCTCTGAAAGAGGAGCAGTCTGTTCCAACACTTCAATTCACTGTGCGAAGTGAATGGAGTGTTGCTTCACTTTCCAAATGGTGTCCTTTCAGAGAAATTCACTTTCCTTTGAAACTGCCTTAAGCGACTTACAAGCATTCACAAGAAACTCACATCTTTTTCTCTGAAAGAGAAGCAGTCTGTTCCAACACTTCAATTCACTGTGCGAAGTGAATGGAGTGTTCCTTCACATTCTAAATGCTGTAGTTTCAGAGAAAATCACTTTCCTTTGAAAGTGTCTTAAGCTACTTACAAGCATTCACGGGAAACTCAAATGTGTTTCTATGAAAGAGAAGCTGTCTGTTCCAACACTTCAATTCACTGTGCGAAGTGAATGGAGTGTTGCTTCACTTTCTAAATGCTGTCCTTTCAGAGAAAATCACTTTCCTTTGAAAGTGCCTTAAGCTACTTACAAGCATTTAACAGTAATTCACATGCGTTTCTCTGAAAGAGAAGCAGTCTGTTCCAACACTTCAATTCACTGTGTGAAGTGAATGGAGTGTTGCTTCACTTTCTATATGCTCTCCTTTTAGAGAAAATCACTCACTTTTGAATCTGCCTTAAGCTACTTACAAGCATTCACAAGAATCTCACATCTGTTTCTCTGAAAGAAAAGCAGTCTGTTCCAACACTTCAATTCATTGTGCGAATTGAATGGTGTGTTGCTTCACTTTCTAAATGCTGTCCTTTCAGAGAAAATCACTTTCCTTTGAATGTGCCTTAAGCTACTTACAAGCATTCAACAGAAATTCACATGCATTTCTCTGAAAGACAAGCAGTCTGTTCCAACACTTCAATTCACTTTTCAAAGTGAATGCAGTGTTGCTTCACTTTCTAAATGCTGTCCTTTCAGAGAAAATCACTTTCCTTTGAAAGTGCCTTAAGCTACTTACAAGCATTCAACAGAAATTCTCATGCATTTCTCTGAAAGAGAAGCAGTCTGTTCCAACACTTCAATTCACTGTGCGAAGTGAATGGAGTGTTCCTTCACATTCTAAATGCTGTAGTTTCAGAGAAAATCACTTTCCTTTGAACGTGTCATAAGCTATTTACAAGCATTCACGGGAAACTCTAATGTGTTTCTATGAAAGAGAAGCTGTCTGTTCCAAAACTTCAATTCACTGTGCGAAGTGAATGGAGTGTTGCTTCACTTTCTAAATGCTGTCCTTTCAGAGAAAATCACTTTCCTTTGAAAGTGCCTTAAGCTACATACAAGCATTCAACAGAAATTCATATGCATTTCTCTGAAAGAGAAGCAGTCTGTTCCAACACTTCAATTCACTGTGCGAAGTGAATGGAGTGTTCCTTCACTTTCTATATGCTCTCCTTTTAGAGAAAATCACTCTCTTTGGAACCTGCCTTAAGCTACTTACAAGCATTCACAAGAAACTCACATCTGTTTCTCTGAAAGAGAAGCAGTTTGTTCCAACACTTCAATTCACTGTTCGAAGTGAATGGAGTGTTCCTTCACATTCTAAATGCTGTAGTTTCAGAGAAAATCACTTTCATTTGAAAGTGTCTTAAGCTACTTACAAGCATTCACAAAAAACTCAAATGTGTTTCTATGAAATAGAAGCTGTCTGTTCCAACACTTCAATTCACTGTGCGAAGTGAATGGAGTGTTGCTTCACTTTCTAAATGCTGTCCTTTCAGAGAAAATCACTTTCCTTTGAAAGTGCCTTAAGCTACATACAAGCATTCAACAGAAATTCACATGCGTTTCTCTGAAAGACAAGCAGTCTGTTCCAACACTTCAATTCCCTGTGCCAAGTGAATGGAGTGTTGCTTCACTTTCTAAATGCTGTCCTTTCAGAGAAAATCACTTTCCTTTGAAAGTGCCTTAAGCTACTTACAAGCATTCAACAGAAATTCTCATGCGTTTCTCTGAAAGAGAAGCAGTCTGTTCCAACACTTCAATTCACTGTGCGAAGTGAATGGAGTGTCGCTTCACTTTCTAAATGCTGTCCTTTTAGAGAAAATCACTTTCCTTTGAAAGTGCCTTAAGCTACATACAAGCATTCAACAGAAATTCATATGCATTTCTCTGAAAGAGAAGCAGTCTGTTCCAACACTTCAATTCACTGTGCGAAGTGAATGGAGTGTTGCTTCACTTTCTAAATGCTGTCCTTTCAGAGAAAATCACTTTCCTTTGAAAGTGCCTTAAGCTACTTACAAGCATTCTTCAGAAATTCACATGCGTTTCTCTGAAAGAGAAGCAGTCTGTTTCAACACTTCAATTCACTGTGCGAAGTGAATGGAGTGTTGCTTCACTTTCTATATGCTCTCCTTTTAGAGAAAATCACTCTCTTTTGAACCTGCCTTAAGCTACTTACAAGCATTCACAAGAAACTCACATCTGTTTCTCTGAAAGAGAAGCAGTCTGTTCCAACACTTCAATTCACTGTTCGAAGTGAATGGAGTGTTCCTTCACATTCTAAATGCTGTAGTTTCAGAGAAAATTACTTTCCTTTGAAAGTGTCTTAAGCTACTTACAAGCATTCACAAAAAACTCAAATGTGTTTCTATGAAATAGAAGCTGTCTGTTCCAACACTTCAATTCACTGTGCGAAGTGAATGGAGTGTTGCTTCACTTTCCAAATACTGTCCTTTCAGAGAAAATCACTTTCCTTTGAAAGTGCCTTAAGCTACTTACAAGCATTCAACAGAAACTCACATGTGTTTCTCTGAAAGAGGAGCAGTCTGTTCCAACACTTCAATTCACTGTGCGAAGTGAATGGAGTGTTGCTTCACTTTCCAAATGGTGTCCTTTCAGAGAAATTCACTTTCCTTTGAAACTGCCTTAAGCGACTTACAAGCATTCACAAGAAACTCACATCTTTTTCTCTGAAAGAGAAGCAGTCTGTTCCAACACTTCAATTCACTGTGCGAAGTGAATGGAGTGTTCCTTCACATTCTAAATGCTGTAGTTTCAGAGAAAATCACTTTCCTTTGAAAGTGTCTTAAGCTACTTACAAGCATTCACGGGAAACTCAAATGTGTTTCTATGAAAGAGAAGCTGTCTGTTCCAACACTTCAATTCACTGTGCGAAGTGAATGGAGTGTTGCTTCACTTTCTAAATGCTGTCCTTTCAGAGAAAATCACTTTCCTTTGAAAGTGCCTTAAGCTACTTACAAGCATTTAACAGTAATTCACATGCGTTTCTCTGAAAGAGAAGCAGTCTGTTCCAACACTTCAATTCACTGTGTGAAGTGAATGGAGTGTTGCTTCACTTTCTATATGCTCTCCTTTTAGAGAAAATCACTCACTTTTGAATCTGCCTTAAGCTACTTACAAGCATTCACAAGAATCTCACATCTGTTTCTCTGAAAGAAAAGCAGTCTGTTCCAACACTTCAATTCATTGTGCGAATTGAATGGTGTGTTGCTTCACTTTCTAAATGCTGTCCTTTCAGAGAAAATCACTTTCCTTTGAATGTGCCTTAAGCTACTTACAAGCATTCAACAGAAATTCACATGCATTTCTCTGAAAGACAAGCAGTCTGTTCCAACACTTCAATTCACTTTTCAAAGTGAATGCAGTGTTGCTTCACTTTCTAAATGCTGTCCTTTCAGAGAAAATCACTTTCCTTTGAAAGTGCCTTAAGCTACTTACAAGCATTCAACAGAAATTCTCATGCATTTCTCTGAAAGAGAAGCAGTCTGTTCCAACACTTCAATTCACTGTGCGAAGTGAATGGAGTGTTCCTTCACATTCTAAATGCTGTAGTTTCAGAGAAAATCACTTTCCTTTGAACGTGTCATAAGCTATTTACAAGCATTCACGGGAAACTCTAATGTGTTTCTATGAAAGAGAAGCTGTCTGTTCCAAAACTTCAATTCACTGTGCGAAGTGAATGGAGTGTTGCTTCACTTTCTAAATGCTGTCCTTTCAGAGAAAATCACTTTCCTTTGAAAGTGCCTTAAGCTACATACAAGCATTCAACAGAAATTCATATGCATTTCTCTGAAAGAGAAGCAGTCTGTTCCAACACTTCAATTCACTGTGCGAAGTGAATGGAGTGTTCCTTCACTTTCTATATGCTCTCCTTTTAGAGAAAATCACTCTCTTTGGAACCTGCCTTAAGCTACTTACAAGCATTCACAAGAAACTCACATCTGTTTCTCTGAAAGAGAAGCAGTTTGTTCCAACACTTCAATTCACTGTTCGAAGTGAATGGAGTGTTCCTTCACATTCTAAATGCTGTAGTTTCAGAGAAAATCACTTTCATTTGAAAGTGTCTTAAGCTACTTACAAGCATTCACAAAAAACTCAAATGTGTTTCTATGAAATAGAAGCTGTCTGTTCCAACACTTCAATTCACTGTGCGAAGTGAATGGAGTGTTGCTTCACTTTCTAAATGCTGTCCTTTCAGAGAAAATCACTTTCCTTTGAAAGTGCCTTAAGCTACATACAAGCATTCAACAGAAATTCACATGCGTTTCTCTGAAAGACAAGCAGTCTGTTCCAACACTTCAATTCCCTGTGCCAAGTGAATGGAGTGTTGCTTCACTTTCTAAATGCTGTCCTTTCAGAGAAAATCACTTTCCTTTGAAAGTGCCTTAAGCTACTTACAAGCATTCAACAGAAATTCTCATGCGTTTCTCTGAAAGAGAAGCAGTCTGTTCCAACACTTCAATTCACTGTGCGAAGTGAATGGAGTGTCGCTTCACTTTCTAAATGCTGTCCTTTTAGAGAAAATCACTTTCCTTTGAAAGTGCCTTAAGCTACATACAAGCATTCAACAGAAATTCATATGCATTTCTCTGAAAGAGAAGCAGTCTGTTCCAACACTTCAATTCACTGTGCGAAGTGAATGGAGTGTTGCTTCACTTTCTAAATGCTGTCCTTTCAGAGAAAATCACTTTCCTTTGAAAGTGCCTTAAGCTACTTACAAGCATTCTTCAGAAATTCACATGCGTTTCTCTGAAAGAGAAGCAGTCTGTTTCAACACTTCAATTCACTGTGCGAAGTGAATGGAGTGTTGCTTCACTTTCTATATGCTCTCCTTTTAGAGAAAATCACTCTCTTTTGAACCTGCCTTAAGCTACTTACAAGCATTCACAAGAAACTCACATCTGTTTCTCTGAAAGAGAAGCAGTCTGTTCCAACACTTCAATTCACTGTTCGAAGTGAATGGAGTGTTCCTTCACATTCTAAATGCTGTAGTTTCAGAGAAAATTACTTTCCTTTGAAAGTGTCTTAAGCTACTTACAAGCATTCACAAAAAACTCAAATGTGTTTCTATGAAATAGAAGCTGTCTGTTCCAACACTTCAATTCACTGTGCGAAGTGAATGGAGTGTTGCTTCACTTACCAAATACTGTCCTTTCAGAGAAAATCACTTTCCTTTGAAAGTGCCTTAAGCTACTTACAAGCATTCAACAGAAACTCACATGTGTTTCTCTGAAAGAGGAGCAGTCTGTTCCAACACTTCAATTCACTGTGCGAAGTGAATGGAGTGTTGCTTCACTTTCCAAATGCTGTCCTTTCAGAGAAATTCACTTTCCTTTGAAACTGCCTTAAGCGACTTACAAGCATTCACAAGAAACTCACATCTTTTTCTCTGAAAGAGAAGCAGTCTGTTCCAACACTTCAATTCACTGTGCGAAGTGAATGGAGTGTTCCTTCACATTCTAAATGCTGTAGTTTCAGAGAAAATTACTTTCCTTTGAAAGTGTCTTAAGCTACTTACAAGCATTCACAAAAAACTCAAATGTGTTTCTATGAAATAGAAGCTGTCTGTTCCAACACTTCAATTCACTGTGCGAAGTGAATGGAGTGTTGCTTCACTTTCCAAATACTGTCCTTTCAGAGAAAATCACTTTCCTTTGAAAGTGCCTTAAGCTACTTACAAGCATTCAACAGAAACTCACATGTGTTTCTCTGAAAGAGGAGCAGTCTGTTCCAACACTTCAATTCACTGTGCGAAGTGAATGGAGTGTTGCTTCACTTTCCAAATGCTGTCCTTTCAGAGAAATTCACTTTCCTTTGAAACTGCCTTATGCGACTTACAAGCATTCACAAGAAACTCACATCTTTTTCTCTGAAAGAGAAGCAGTCTGTTCCAACACTTCAATTCACTGTGCGAAGTGAATGGAGTGTTCCTTCACATTCTAAATGCTGTAGTTTCAGAGAAAATCACTTTCCTTTGAAAGTGTCTTAAGCTACTTACAAGCATTCACGGGAAACTCAAATGTGTTTCTATGAAAGAGAAGCAGTCTGTTCCAACACTTCAATTCACTGTGCGAAGTGAATGGAGTGTTGCTTCACTTTCCAAATACTGTCCTTTCAGAGAAAATCACTTTCCTTTGAAAGTGTCTTAAGCTACTTACAAGCATTCACGGGAAACTCAAATGTGTTTCTATGAAAGAGAAGCTGTCTGTTCCAACACTTCAATTCACTGTGCGAAGTGAATGGAGTGTTGTTTCACTTTCCAAATGCTGTCCTTTCAGAGAAAATCACTTTCCTTTGAAAGTGACTTAAGCTACTTACAAGCATTTAACAGTAATTCACATGCGTTTCTCTGAAAGAGAAGCAGTCTGTTCCAACACTTCAATTCACTGTGTGAAGTGAATGGAGTGTTGCTTCACTTTCTATATGCTCTCCTTTTAGAGAAAATCACTCACTTTTGAATCTGCCTTAAGCTACTTACAAGCATTCACAAGAAACTCACATCTGTTTCTCTGAAAGAGAAGCAGTCTGTTCCAACACTTCAATTCATTGTGCGAAGTGAATGGTGTGTTGCTTCACTTTCTAAATGCTGTCCTTTCAGAGAAAATCACTTTCCTTTGAATGTGCCTTAAGCTACTTACAAGCATTCAACAGAAATTCACATGCATTTCTCTGAAAGACAAGCAGTCTGTTCCAACACTTCAATTCACTTTGCAAAGTGAATGGAGTGTTGCTTCACTTTCTAAATGCTGTCCTTTCAGAGAAAATCACTTTCCTTTGAAAGTGCCTTAAGCTACTTACAAGCATTCAACAGAAATTCTCATGCATTTCTCTGTAAGAGAAGCAGTCTGTTCCAACACTTCAATTCACTGTGCGAAGTGAATGGAGTGTTCCTTCACATTCTAAATGCTGTAGTTTCAGAGAAAATCACTTTCCTTTGAAAGTGTCATAAGCTACTTACAAGCATTCACGGGAAACTCAAATGTGTTTCTATGAAAGAGAAGCTGTCTGTTCCAAAACTTCAATTCACTGTGCGAAGTGAATGGAGTGTTGCTTCACTTTCTAAATGCTGTCCTTTCAGAGAAAATCACTTTCCTTTGAAAGTGCCTTAAGCTACATACAAGCATTCAACAGAAATTCATATGCATTTCTCTGAAAGAGAAGCAGTCTGTTCCAACACTTCAATTCACTGTGCGAAGTGAATGGAGTGTTCCTTCACTTTCTATATGCTCTCCTTTTAGAGAAAATCACTCTCTTTGGAACCTGCCTTAAGCTACTTACAAGCATTCACAAGAAACTCACATCTGTTTCTCTGAAAGAGAAGCAGTCTGTTCCAACACTTCAATTCACTGTTCGAAGTGAATGGAGTGTTCCTTCACATTCTAAATGCTGTAGTTTCAGAGAAAATCACTTTCATTTGAAAGTGTCTTAAGCTACTTACAAGCATTCACGGGAAACTCAAATGTGTTTCTATGAAAGAGAAGCTGTCTGTTCCAACACTTCAATTCACTGTGCGAAGTGAATGGAGTGTTGCTTCACTTTCTAAATGCTGTCCTTTCAGAGAAAATCACTTTCCTTTGAAAGTGACTTAAGCTACTTACAAGCATTTAACAGAAATTCACATGCGTTTCTCTGAAAGAGAAGCAGTCTGTTCCAACACTTCAATTCATTGTGCGAAGTGAATGGAGTGTTGTTTCACCTTCTATATGCTCTCCTTTTAGAGAAAATCACTCACTTTTGAAACTGCCATAAGCTACTTACAAGCATTCACAAGAAACTCACATCTGTTTCTCTGAAAGAGAAGCAGTCTGTTCCAACACTTCAATTCACTGTGCGAAGTGAATGTTGTGTTGCTTCACTTTCTAAATGCTGTCCTTTCAGAGAAAATCACTTTCCTTTGAATGTGCCTTAAGCTACTTACAAGCATTCAACAGAAATTCACATGCATTTCTCTGAAAGACAAGCAGTCTGTTCCAACACTTCAATTAACTTTGCAAAGTGAATGGAGTGTTCCTTCACTTTCTAAATGCTGTCCTTTCAGAGAAAATCACTTTCCTTTGAAAGTGCCTTAAGCTAATTACAAGCATTCAACAGAAATTCACATGCTTTTCTCTGAAAGACAAGCAGTCTGTTCCAACACTTCAATTCACTGTGCAAAGTACTTGGAGTGTTCCTTCACATTCTAAATGCTGTAGTTTCAGAGAAAATCACTTTCCTTTGAAAGCGTCTTAAGCTACTTACAAGCATTCACAAAAAACTCACATCTGTTTCTCTGAAAGAGAAGCAGTCTGTTCCAACACTTCAATTCACTGTTCGAAGTGAATGGAGTGTTCCTTCACATTCTAAATGCTGTAGTTTCAGAGAAAATTACTTTCCTTTGAAAGTGTCTTAAGCTACTTACAAGCATTCACAAAAAACTCAAATGTGTTTCTATGAAATAGAAGCTGTCTGTTCCAACACTTCAATTCACTGTGCGAAGTGAATGGAGTGTTGCTTCACTTTCCAAATACTGTCCTTTCAGAGAAAATCACTTTCCTTTGAAAGTGCCTTAAGCTACTTACAAGCATTCAACAGAAACTCACATGTGTTTCTCTGAAAGAGGAGCAGTCTGTTCCAACACTTCAATTCACTGTGCGAAGTGAATGGAGTGTTGCTTCACTTTCCAAATGCTGTCCTTTCAGAGAAATTCACTTTCCTTTGAAACTGCCTTAAGCGACTTACAAGCATTCACAAGAAACTCACATCTTTTTCTCTGAAAGAGAAGCAGTCTGTTCCAACACTTCAATTCACTGTGCGAAGTGAATGGAGTGTTCCTTCACATTCTAAATGCTGTAGTTTCAGAGAAAATCACTTTCCTTTGAAAGTGTCTTAAGCTACTTACAAGCATTCACGGGAAACTCAAATGTGTTTCTATGAAAGAGAAGCTGTCTGTTCCAACACTTCAATTCACTGTGCGAAGTGAATGGAGTGTTGCTTCACTTTCTAAATGCTGTCCTTTCAGAGAAAATCACTTTCCTTTGAAAGTGCCTTAAGCTACTTACAAGCATTTAACAGTAATTCACATGCGTTTCTCTGAAAGAGAAGCAGTCTGTTCCAACACTTCAATTCACTGTGTGAAGTGAATGGAGTGTTGCTTCACTTTCTATATGCTCTCCTTTTAGAGAAAATCACTCACTTTTGAATCTGCCTTAAGCTACTTACAAGCATTCACAAGAAACTCACATCTGTTTCTCTGAAAGAGAAGCAGTCTGTTCCAACACTTCAATTCATTGTGCGAAGTGAATGGTGTGTTGCTTCACTTTCTAAATGCTGTCCTTTCAGAGAAAATCACTTTCCTTTGAATGTGCCTTAAGCTACTTACAAGCATTCAACAGAAATTCACATGCATTTCTCTGAAAGACAAGCAGTCTGTTCCAACACTTCAATTCACTTTTCAAAGTGAATGCAGTGTTGCTTCACTTTCTAAATGCTGTCCTTTCAGAGAAAATCACTTTCCTTTGAAAGTGCCTTAAGCTACTTACAAGCATTCAACAGAAATTCTCATGCATTTCTCTGAAAGAGAAGCAGTCTGTTCCAACACTTCAATTCACTGTGCGAAGTGAATGGAGTGTTCCTTCACATTCTAAATGCTGTAGTTTCAGAGAAAATCACTTTCCTTTGAACGTGTCATAAGCTATTTACAAGCATTCACGGGAAACTCTAATGTGTTTCTATGAAAGAGAAGCTGTCTGTTCCAAAACTTCAATTCACTGTGCGAAGTGAATGGAGTGTTGCTTCACTTTCTAAATGCTGTCCTTTCAGAGAAAATCACTTTCCTTTGAAAGCGCCTTAAGCTACATACAAGCATTCAACAGAAATTCATATGCATTTCTCTGAAAGAGAAGCAGTCTGTTCCAACACTTCAATTCACTGTGCGAAGTGAATGGAGTGTTCCTTCACTTTCTATATGCTCTCCTTTTAGAGAAAATCACTCTCTTTGGAACCTGCCTTAAGCTACTTACAAGCATTCACAAGAAACTCATATCTGTTTCTCTGAAAGAGAAGCAGTTTGTTCCAACACTTCAATTCACTGTTCGAAGTGAATGGAGTGTTCCTTCACATTCTAAATGCTGTAGTTTCAGAGAAAATCACTTTCATTTGAAAGTGTCTTAAGCTACTTACAAGCATTCACAAAAAACTCAAATGTGTTTCTATGAAATAGAAGCTGTCTGTTCCAACACTTCAATTCACTGTGCGAAGTGAATGGAGTGTTGCTTCACTTTCTAAATGCTGTCCTTTCAGAGAAAATCACTTTCCTTTGAAAGTGCCTTAAGCTACATACAAGCATTCAACAGAAATTCAAATGCGTTTCTCTGAAAGACAAGCAGTCTGTTCCAACACTTCAATTCCCTGTGCCAAGTGAATGGAGTGTTGCTTCACTTTCTAAATGCTGTCCTTTCAGAGAAAATCACTTTCCTTTGAAAGTGCCTTAAGCTACTTACAAGCATTCAACAGAAATTCTCATGCGTTTCTCTGAAAGAGAAGCAGTCTGTTCCAACACTTCAATTCACTGTGCGAAGTGAATGGAGTGTCGCTTCACTTTCTAAATGCTGTCCTTTTAGAGAAAATCACTTTCCTTTGAAAGTGCCTTAAGCTACATACAAGCATTCAACAGAAATTCATATGCATTTCTCTGAAAGAGAAGCAGTCTGTTCCAACACTTCAATTCACTGTGCGAAGTGAATGAAGTGTTGCTTCACTTTCTAAATGCTGTCCTTTCAGAGAAAATCACTTTCCTTTGAAAGTGCCTTAACTACTTACAAGCATTCTTCAGAAATTCACATGCGTTTCTCTGAAAGAGAAGCAGTCTGTTTCAACACTTCAATTCACTGTGCGAAGTGAATGGAGTGTTGCTTCACTTTCCAAATGCTGTCCTTTCAGAGAAATTCACTTTCCTTTGAAACTGCCTTAAGCGACTTACAAGCATTCACAAGAAACTCACATCTTTTTCTCTGAAAGAGAAGCAGTCTGTTCCAACACTTCAATTCACTGTGCGAAGTGAATGGAGTGTTCCTTCACATTCTAAATGCTGTAGTTTCAGAGAAAATCACTTTCCTTTGAAAGTGACTTAAGCTACTTACAAGCATTTAACAGAAATTCACATGCGTTTCTCTGAAAGAGAAGCAGTCTGTTCCAACACTTCAATTCATTGTGCGAAGTGAATGGAGTGTTGTTTCACCTTCTATATGCTCTCCTTTTAGAGAAAATCACTCACTTTTGAAACTGCCATAAGCTACTTACAAGCATTCACAAGAAACTCACATCTGTTTCTCTGAAAGAGAAGCAGTCTGTTCCAACACTTCAATTCACTGTGCGAAGTGAATGTTGTGTTGCTTCACTTTCTAAATGCTGTCCTTTCAGAGAAAATCACTTTCCTTTGAATGTGCCTTAAGCTACTTACAAGCATTCAACAGAAATTCACATGCATTTCTCTGAAAGACAAGCAGTCTGTTCCAACACTTCAATTCACTTTGCAAAGTGAATGGAGTGTTCCTTCACTTTCTAAATGCTGTCCTTTCAGAGAAAATCACTTTCCTTTGAAAGTGCCTTAAGCTAATTACAAGCATTCAACAGAAATTCACATGCTTTTCTCTGAAAGACAAGCAGTCTGTTCCAACACTTCAATTCACTGTGCAAAGTAATTGGAGTGTTCCTTCACATTCTAAATGCTGTAGTTTCAGAGAAAATCACTTTCCTTTGAAAGCGTCTTAAGCTACTTACAAGCATTCACAAAAAACTCACATCTGTTTCTCTGAAAGAGAAGCAGTCTGTTCCAACACTTCAATTCACTGTTCGAAGTGAATGGAGTGTTCCTTCACATTCTAAATGCTGTAGTTTCAGAGAAAATTACTTTCCTTTGCAAGTGTCTTAAGCTACTTACAAGCATTCACAAAAAACTCAAATGTGTTTCTATGAAATAGAAGCTGTCTGTTCCAACACTTCAATTCACTGTGCGAAGTGAATGGAGTGTTGCTTCACTTTCCAAATACTGTCCTTTCAGAGAAAATCACTTTCCTTTGAAAGTGCCTTAAGCTACTTACAAGCATTCAACAGAAACTCACATGTGTTTCTCTGAAAGAGGAGCAGTCTGTTCCAACACTTCAATTCACTGTGCGAAGTGAATGGAGTGTTGCTTCACTTTCCAAATGCTGTCCTTTCAGAGAAATTCACTTTCCTTTGAAACTGCCTTAAGCGACTTACAAGCATTCACAAGAAACTCACATCTTTTTCTCTGAAAGAGAAGCAGTCTGTTCCAACACTTCAATTCACTGTGCGAAGTGAATGGAGTGTTCCTTCACATTCTAAATGCTGTAGTTTCAGAGAAAATCACTTTCCTTTGAAAGTGTCTTAAGCTACTTACAAGCATTCACGGGAAACTCAAATGTGTTTCTATGAAAGAGAAGCTGTCTGTTCCAACACTTCAATTCACTGTGCGAAGTGAATGGAGTGTTGCTTCACTTTCTAAATGCTGTCCTTTCAGAGAAAATCACTTTCCTTTGAAAGTGCCTTAAGCTACTTACAAGCATTTAACAGTAATTCACATGCGTTTCTCTGAAAGAGAAGCAGTCTGTTCCAACACTTCAATTCACTGTGTGAAGTGAATGGAGTGTTGCTTCACTTTCTATATGCTCTCCTTTTAGAGAAAATCACTCACTTTTGAATCTGCCTTAAGCTACTTACAAGCATTCACAAGAAACTCACATCTGTTTCTCTGAAAGAGAAGCAGTCTGTTCCAACACTTCAATTCATTGTGCGAAGTGAATGGTGTGTTGCTTCACTTTCTAAATGCTGTCCTTTCAGAGAAAATCACTTTCCTTTGAATGTGCCTTAAGCTACTTACAAGCATTCAACAGAAATTCACATGCATTTCTCTGAAAGACAAGCAGTCTGTTCCAACACTTCAATTCACTTTTCAAAGTGAATGCAGTGTTGCTTCACTTTCTAAATGCTGTCCTTTCAGAGAAAATCACTTTCCTTTGAAAGTGCCTTAAGCTACTTACAAGCATTCAACAGAAATTCTCATGCATTTCTCTGAAAGAGAAGCAGTCTCTTCCAACACTTCAATTCACTGTGCGAAGTGAATGGAGTGTTCCTTCACATTCTAAATGCTGTAGTTTCAGAGAAAATCACTTTCCTTTGAACGTGTCATAAGCTATTTACAAGCATTCACGGGAAACTCTAATGTGTTTCTATGAAAGAGAAGCTGTCTGTTCCAAAACTTCAATTCACTGTGCGAAGTGAATGGAGTGTTGCTTCACTTTCTAAATGCTGTCCTTTCAGAGAAAATCACTTTCCTTTGAAAGTGCCTTAAGCTACATACAAGCATTCAACAGAAATTCATATGCATTTCTCTGAAAGAGAAGCAGTCTGTTCCAACACTTCAATTCACTGTGCGAAGTGAATGGAGTGTTCCTTCACTTTCTATATGCTCTCCTTTTAGAGAAAATCACTCTCTTTGGAACCTGCCTTAAGCTACTTACAAGCATTCACAAGAAACTCATATCTGTTTCTCTGAAAGAGAAGCAGTTTGTTCCAACACTTCAATTCACTGTTCGAAGTGAATGGAGTGTTCCTTCACATTCTAAATGCTGTAGTTTCAGAGAAAATCACTTTCATTTGAAAGTGTCTTAAGCTACTTACAAGCATTCACAAAAAACTCAAATGTGTTTCTATGAAATAGAAGCTCTCTGTTCCAACACTTCAATTCACTGTGCGAAGTGAATGGAGTGTTGCTTCACTTTCTAAATGCTGTCCTTTCAGAGAAAATCACTTTCCTTTGAAAGTGCCTTAAGCTACATACAAGCATTCAACAGAAATTCACATGCGTTTCTCTGAAAGACAAGCAGTCTGTTCCAACACTTCAATTCCCTGTGCCAAGTGAATGGAGTGTTGCTTCACTTTCTAAATGCTGTCCTTTCAGAGAAAATCACTTTCCTTTGAAAGTGCCTTAAGCTACTTACAAGCATTCAACAGAAATTCTCATGCGTTTCTCTGAAAGAGAAGCAGTCTGTTCCAACACTTCAATTCACTGTGCGAAGTGAATGGAGTGTCGCTTCACTTTCTAAATGCTGTCCTTTTAGAGAAAATCACTTTCCTTTGAAAGTGCCTTAAGCTACATACAAGCATTCAACAGAAATTCATATGCATTTCTCTGAAAGAGAAGCAGTCTGTTCCAACACTTCAATTCACTGTGCGAAGTGAATGAAGTGTTGCTTCACTTTCTAAATGCTGTCCTTTCAGAGAAAATCACTTTCCTTTGAAAGTGCCTTAACTACTTACAAGCATTCTTCAGAAATTCACATGCGTTTCTCTGAAAGAGAAGCAGTCTGTTTCAACACTTCAATTCACTGTGCGAAGTGAATGGAGTGTTGCTTCACTTTCCAAATGCTGTCCTTTCAGAGAAATTCACTTTCCTTTGAAACTGCCTTAAGCGACTTACAAGCATTCACAAGAAACTCACATCTTTTTCTCTGAAAGAGAAGCAGTCTGTTCCAACACTTCAATTCACTGTGTGAAGTGAATGGAGTGTTCCTTCACATTCTAAATGCTGTAGTTTCAGAGAAAATCACTTTCCTTTGAAAGTGTCTTAAGCTACTTACAAGCATTCACGGGAAACTCAAATGTGTTTCTATGAAAGAGAAGCTGTCTGTTCCAACACTTCAATTCACTGTGCGAAGTGAATGGAGTGTTGCTTCACTTTCTAAATGCTGTCCTTTCAGAGAAAATCACTTTCCTTTGAAAGTGCCTTAAGCTACTTATAAGCATTTAACAGTAATTCACATGCGTTTCTCTGAAAGAGAAGTAGTCTGTTCCAACACTTCAATTCACTGTGTGAAGTGAATGGAGTGTTGCTTCACTTTCTATATGCTCTCCTTTTAGAGAAAATCACTCACTTTTGAATCTGCCTTAAGCTACTTACAAGCATTCACAAGAAACTCACATCTGTTTCTCTGAAAGAGAAGCAGTCTGTTCCAACACTTCAATTCATTGTGCGAAGTGAATGGTGTGTTGCTTCACTTTCTAAATGCTGTCCTTTCAGAGAAAATCACTTTCCTTTGAATGTGCCTTAAGCTACTTACAAGCATTCAACAGAAATTCACATGCATTTCTCTGAAAGACAAGCAGTCTGTTCCAACACTTCAATTCACTTTGCAAAGTGAATGGAGTGTTGCTTCACTTTCTAAATGCTGTCCTTTCAGAGAAAATCACTTTCCTTTGAAAGTGCCTTAAGCTAATTACAAGCATTCAACAGAAATTCACATGCGTTTCTCTGAAAGAGAAGCAGTCTGTTCCAACACTTCAATTCACTTTTCAAAGTGAATGCAGTGTTGCTTCACTTTCTAAATGCTGTCCTTTCAGAGAAAATCACTTTCCTTTGAAAGTGCCTTAACTACTTACAAGCATTCTTCAGAAATTCACATGCGTTTCTCTGAAAGAGAAGCAGTCTGTTTCAACACTTCAATTCACTGTGCGAAGTGAATGGAGTGTTGCTTCACTTTCCAAATGCTGTCCTTTCAGAGAAATTCACTTTCCTTTGAAACTGCCTTAAGCGACTTACAAGCATTCACAAGAAACTCACATCTTTTTCTCTGAAAGAGAAGCAGTCTGTTCCAACACTTCAATTCACTGTGCGAAGTGAATGGAGTGTTCCTTCACATTCTAAATGCTGTAGTTTCAGAGAAAATCACTTTCCTTTGAAAGTGTCTTAAGCTACTTACAAGCATTCACGGGAAACTCAAATGTGTTTCTATGAAAGAGAAGCTGTCTGTTCCAACACTTCAATTCACTGTGCGAAGTGAATGGAGTGTTGCTTCACTTTCTAAATGCTGTCCTTTCAGAGAAAATCACTTTCCTTTGAAAGTGCCTTAAGCTACTTATAAGCATTTAACAGTAATTCACATGCGTTTCTCTGAAAGAGAAGTAGTCTGTTCCAACACTTCAATTCACTGTGTGAAGTGAATGGAGTGTTGCTTCACTTTCTATATGCTCTCCTTTTAGAGAAAATCACTCACTTTTGAATCTGCCTTAAGCTACTTACAAGCATTCACAAGAAACTCACATCTGTTTCTCTGAAAGAGAAGCAGTCTGTTCCAACACTTCAATTCATTGTGCGAAGTGAATGGTGTGTTGCTTCACTTTCTAAATGCTGTCCTTTCAGAGAAAATCACTTTCCTTTGAATGTGCCTTAAGCTACTTACAAGCATTCAACAGAAATTCACATGCATTTCTCTGAAAGACAAGCAGTCTGTTCCAACACTTCAATTCACTTTGCAAAGTGAATGGAGTGTTGCTTCACTTTCTAAATGCTGTCCTTTCAGAGAAAATCACTTTCCTTTGAAAGTGCCTTAAGCTAATTACAAGCATTCAACAGAAATTCACATGCGTTTCTCTGAAAGAGAAGCAGTCTGTTCCAACACTTCAATTCACTTTTCAAAGTGAATGCAGTGTTGCTTCACTTTCTAAATGCTGTCTTTTCAGAGAAAATCACTTTCCTTTGAAAGTGCCTTAAGCTACTTACAAGCATTCAACAGAAATTCTCATGCATTTCTCTGAAAGAGAAGCAGTCTGTTCCAACACTTCAATTCACTGTGCGAAGTGAAATGAGTGTTCCTTCACATTCTAAATGCTGTAGTTTCAGAGAAAATCACTTTCCTTTGAACGTGTCATAAGCTACTTACAAGCATTCACGGGAAACTCAAATGTGTTTCTATGAAAGAGAAGCTGTCTGTTCCAAAACTTCAATTCACTGTGCGAAGTGAATGGAGTGTTGCTTCACTTTCTAAATGCTGTCCTTTCAGAGAAAATCACTTTCCTTTGAAAGTGCCTTAAGCTACATACAAGCATTCAACAGAAATTCATATGCATTTCTCTGAAAGAGAAGCAGTCTGTTCCAACACTTCAATTCACTGTGCGAAGTGAATGGAGTGTTCCTTCACTTTCTATATGCTCTCCTTTTAGAGAAAATCACTCTCTTTGGAACCTGCCTTAAGCTACTTACAAGCATTCACAAGAAACTCACATCTGTTTCTCTGAAAGAGAAGCAGTCTGTTCCAACACTTCAATTCACTGTTCGAAGTGAATGGAGTGTTCCTTCACATTCTAAATGCTGTAGTTTCAGAGAAAATCACTTTCATTTGAAAGTGTCTTAAGCTACTTACAAGCATTCACAAAAAACTCAAATGTGTTTCTATGAAATAGAAGCTGTCTGTTCCAACACTTCAATTCACTGTGCGAAGTGAATGGAGTGTTGCTTCACTTTCTAAATGCTGTCCTTTCAGAGAAAATCACTTTCCTTTGAAAGTGCCTTAAGCTACATACAAGCATTCAACAGAAATTCACATGCGTTTCTCTGAAAGACAAGCAGTCTGTTCCAACACTTCAATTCCCTGTGCCAAGTGAATGGAGTGTTGCTTCACTTTCTAAATGCTGTCCTTTCAGAGAAAATCACTTTCCTTTGAAAGTGCCTTAAGCTACTTACAAGCATTCAACAGAAATTCTCATGCGTTTCTCTGAAAGAGAAGCAGTCTGTTCCAACACTTCAATTCACTGTGCGAAGTGAATGGAGTGTTGCTTCACTTTCTAAATGCTGTCCTTTTAGAGAAAATCACTTTCCTTTGAAAGTGCCTTAAGCTACATACAAGCATTCAACAGAAATTCATATGCATTTCTCTGAAAGAGAAGCAGTCTGTTCCAACACTTCAATTCACTGTGCGAAGTGAATGGAGTGTTGCTTCACTTTCTAAATGCTGTCCTTTCAGAGAAAATCACTTTCCTTTGAAAGTGCCTTAAGCTACTTACAAGCATTCTTCAGAAATTCACATGCGTTTCTCTGAAAGAGAAGCAGTCTGTTTCAACACTTCAATTCACTGTGCGAAGTGAATGGAGTGTTGCTTCACTTTCTATATGCTCTCCTTTTAGAGAAAATCACTCTCTTTTGAAACTGCCTTAAGCTACTTACAAGCATTCACAAGAAAATCACATCTGTTTCTCTGAAAGAGAAGCAGTCTGTTCCAACACTTCAATTCACTGTTCGAAGTGAATGGAGTGTTCCTTCACATTCTAAATGCTGTAGTTTCAGAGAAAATTACTTTCCTTTGAAAGTGTCTTAAGCTACTTACAAGCATTCACAAAAAACTCAAATGTGTTTCTATGAAATAGAAGCTGTCTGTTCCAACACTTCAATTCACTGTGCGAAGTGAATGGAGTGTTGCTTCACTTTCCAAATACTGTCCTTTCAGAGAAAATCACTTTCCTTTGAAAGTGCCTTAAGCTACTTACAAGCATTCAACAGAAACTCACATGTGTTTCTCTGAAAGAGGAGCAGTCTGTTCCAACACTTCAATTCACTGTGCGAAGTGAATGGAGTGTTGCTTCACTTTCCAAATGCTGTCCTTTCAGAGAAATTCACTTTCCTTTGAAACTGCCTTAAGCGACTTACAAGCATTCACAAGAAACTCAAATGTGTTTCTCTGAAAGAGAAGCAGTCTGTTCCAACACTTCAATTCACTGTGCGAAGTGAATGGAGTGTTCCTTCACATTCTAAATGCTGTAGTTTCAGAGAAAATCACTTTCCTTTGAAAGTGTCTTAAGCTACTTACAAGCATTCACGGGAAACTCAAATGTGTTTCTATGAAAGAGAAGCTGTCTGTTCCAACACTTCAATTCACTGTGCGAAGTGAATGGAGTGTTGCTTCACTTTCTAAATGCTGTCCTTTCAGAGAAAATCACTTTCCTTTGAAAGTGCCTTAAGCTACTTACAAGCATTTAACAGTAATTCACATGCGTTTCTCTGAAAGAGAAGTAGTCTGTTCCAACACTTCAATTCACTGTGTGAAGTGAATGGAGTGTTGCTTCACTTTCTATATGCTCTCCTTTTAGAGAAAATCACTCACTTTTGAATCTGCCTTAAGCTACTTACAAGGATTCACAAGAAACTCACATCTGTTTCTCTGAAAGAGAAGCAGTCTGTTCCAACACTTCAATTCATTGTGCGAAGTGAATGGTGTGTTGCTTCACTTTCTAAATGCTTTCCTTTCAGGGAAAATCACTTTCCTTTGAATGTGCCTTAAGCTACTTACAAGCATTCAACAGAAATTCACATGCATTTCTCTGAAAGACAAGCAGTCTGTTCCAACACTTCAATTCAATTTGCAAAGTGAATGGAGTGTTGCTTCACTTTCTAAATGCTGTCCTTTCAGAGAAAATCACTTTCCTTTGAAAGTGCCTTAAGCTAATTACAAGCATTCAACAGAAATTCACATGCGTTTCTCTGAAAGAGAAGCAGTCTGTTCCAACACTTCAATTCACTTTTCAAAGTGAATGCAGTGTTGCTTCACTTTCTAAATGCTGTCCTTTCAGAGAAAATCACTTTCCTTTGAAAGTGCCTTAAGCTACTTACAAGCATTCAACAGAAATTCTCATGCATTTCTCTGAAAGAGAAGCAGTCTGTTCCAACACTTCTATTCACTGTGCGAAGTGAATGGAGTGTTCCTTCACATTCTAAATGCTGTAGTTTCAGAGAAAATCACTTTCCTTTGAAAGTGTCATAAGCTGCTTACAAGCATTCACGGGAAACTCAAATGTGTTTCTATGAAAGAGAAGCTGTCTGTTCCAACACTTCAATTCACTGTGCGAAGTGAATGGAGTGTTGCTTCACTTTCTATATGCTCTCCTTTTAGAGAAAATCACTCTCTTTTGAAACTGCCTTAAGCTACTTACAAGCATTCACAAGAAAATCACATCTGTTTCTCTGAAAGAGAAGCAGTCTGTTCCAACACTTCAATTCACTGTTCGAAGTGAATGGAGTGTTCCTTCACATTCTAAATGCTGTAGTTTCAGAGAAAATTACTTTCCTTTGAAAGTGTCTTAAGCTACTTACAAGCATTCACAAAAAACTCAAATGTGTTTCTATGAAATAGAAGCTGTCTGTTCCAACACTTCAATTCACTGTGCGAAGTGAATGGAGTGTTGCTTCACTTTCCAAATACTGTCCTTTCAGAGAAAATCACTTTCCTTTGAAAGTGCCTTAAGCTACTTACAAGCATTCAACAGAAACTCACATGTGTTTCTCTGAAAGAGGAGCAGTCTGTTCCAACACTTCAATTCACTGTGCGAAGTGAATGGAGTGTTGCTTCACTTTCCAAATGCTGTCCTTTCAGAGAAATTCACTTTCCTTTGAAACTGCCTTAAGCGACTTACAAGCATTCACAAGAAACTCAAATGTGTTTCTCTGAAAGAGAAGCAGTCTGTTCCAACACTTCAATTCACTGTGCGAAGTGAATGGAGTGTTCCTTCACATTCTAAATGCTGTAGTTTCAGAGAAAATCACTTTCCTTTGAAAGTGTCTTAAGCTACTTACAAGCATTCACGGGAAACTCAAATGTGTTTCTATGAAAGAGAAGCTGTCTGTTCCAACACTTCAATTCACTGTGCGAAGTGAATGGAGTGTTGCTTCACTTTCTAAATGCTGTCCTTTCAGAGAAAATCACTTTCCTTTGAAAGTGCCTTAAGCTACTTACAAGCATTTAACAGTAATTCACATGCGTTTCTCTGAAAGAGAAGTAGTCTGTTCCAACACTTCAATTCACTGTGTGAAGTGAATGGAGTGTTGCTTCACTTTCTATATGCTCTCCTTTTAGAGAAAATCACTCACTTTTGAATCTGCCTTAAGCTACTTACAAGGATTCACAAGAAACTCACATCTGTTTCTCTGAAAGAGAAGCAGTCTGTTCCAACACTTCAATTCATTGTGCGAAGTGAATGGTGTGTTGCTTCACTTTCTAAATGCTTTCCTTTCAGGGAAAATCACTTTCCTTTGAATGTGCCTTAAGCTACTTACAAGCATTCAACAGAAATTCACATGCATTTCTCTGAAAGACAAGCAGTCTGTTCCAACACTTCAATTCAATTTGCAAAGTGAATGGAGTGTTGCTTCACTTTCTAAATGCTGTCCTTTCAGAGAAAATCACTTTCCTTTGAAAGTGCCTTAAGCTAATTACAAGCATTCAACAGAAATTCACATGCGTTTCTCTGAAAGAGAAGCAGTCTGTTCCAACACTTCAATTCACTTTTCAAAGTGAATGCAGTGTTGCTTCACTTTCTAAATGCTGTCCTTTCAGAGAAAATCACTTTCCTTTGAAAGTGCCTTAAGCTACTTACAAGCATTCAACAGAAATTCTCATGCATTTCTCTGAAAGAGAAGCAGTCTGTTCCAACACTTCTATTCACTGTGCGAAGTGAATGGAGTGTTCCTTCACATTCTAAATGCTGTAGTTTCAGAGAAAATCACTTTCCTTTGAAAGTGTCATAAGCTGCTTACAAGCATTCACGGGAAACTCAAATGTGTTTCTATGAAAGAGAAGCTGTCTGTTCCAACACTTCAATTCACTGTGCGAAGTGAATGGAGTGTTGCTTCACTTTCTATATGCTCTCCTTTTAGAGAAAATCACTCTCTTTTGAAACTGCCTTAAGCTACTTACAAGCATTCACAAGAAACTCACATCTGTTTCTCTGAAAGAGAAGCAGTCTGTTCCAACACTTCAATTCACTGTGCGAAGTGAATGGAGTATTGCTTCACTTTCTAAATGCTGTCCTTTCAGAGAAAATCACTTGCCTTTGAAAGTGCCTTAAGCTACATACAAGCATTCAACAGAAATTCACATGCGTTTCTCTGAAAGACAAGCAGTCTGTTCCAACACTTCAATTCCCTGTGCCAAGTGAATGGAGTGTTGCTTCACTTTCTAAATGCTGTCCTTTCAGAGAAAATCACTTTCCTTTGAAAGTGCCTTAAGCTACTTACAAGCATTCAACAGAAATTCTCATGCGTTTCTCTGAAAGAGAAGCAGTCTGTTCCAACACTTCAATTCACTGTGCGAAGTGAATGGAGTGTTGCTTCACTTTCTAAATGCTGTCCTTTTAGAGAAAATCACTTTCCTTTGAAAGTGCCTTAAGCTACATACAAGCATTCAACAGAAATTCATATGCATTTCTCTGAAAGAGAAGCAGTCTGTTCCAACACTTCACTTCACTGTTCGAAGTGAATGGAGTGTTCCTTCACATTCTAAATGCTGTAGTTTCAGAGAAAATTACTTTCCTTTGAAAGTGTCTTAAGCTACTTACAAGCATTCACAAAAAACTCAAATGTGTTTCTATGAAATAGAAGCTGTCTGTTCCAACACTTCAATTCACTGTGCGAAGTGAATGGAGTGTTGCTTCACTTTCCAAATACTGTCCTTTCAGAGAAAATCACTTTCCTTTGAAAGTGCCTTAAGCTACTTACAAGCATTCAACAGAAACTCACATGTGTTTCTCTGAAAGAGGAGCAGTCTGTTCCAACACTTCAATTCACTGTGCGAAGTGAATGGAGTGTTGCTTCACTTTCCATATGCTCTCCTTTCAGAGAAATTCACTTTCCTTTGAAACTGCCTTAAGCGACTTACAAGCATTCACAAGAAACTCAAATGTGTTTCTATGAAATAGAAGCTGTCTGTTCCAACACTTCAATTCACTGTGCGAAGTGAATGGAGTGTTGCTTCACTTTCTAAATACTGTCCTTTCAGAGAAAATCACTTTCCTTTGAAAGTGCCTTAAGCTACTTACAAGCATTCAACAGAAATTCACATGCGCTTCTCTGAAAGAGAAGCAGTCTGTTCCAACACTTCAATTCACTGTGCGAAGTGAATGGAGTGTTCCTTCACATTCTAAATGCTGTAGTTTCAGAGAAAATCACTTTCCTTTGAAAGTGTCTTAAGCTACTTACAAGCATTCACGGGAAACTCAAATGTGTTTCTATGAAAGAGAAGCTGTCTGTTCCAACACTTCAATTCACTGTGCGAAGTGAATGGAGTGTTGCTTCACTTTCTAAGTGCTGTCCTTTCAGAGAAAATCACTTTCCTTTGAAAGTGCCTTAAGCTACGTACAAGCATTTAACAGAAATTCACATGCGTTTCTCTGAAAGAGAAGCAGTCTGTTCCAACACTTCAATTCACTGTGCGAAGTGAATGGAGTGTTGCTTCACTTTCTATATGCTCTCCTTTTAGAGAAAATCACTCACTTTTGAAACTGCCATAAGCTACTTACAAGCATTCACAAGAAACTCACATCTGTTTCTCTGAAAGAGAAGCAGTCTGTTCCAACACTTCAATTCACTGTGCGAAGTGAATGGTGTGTTGCTTCACTTTCTAAATGCTGTCCTTTCAGAGAAAATCACTTTCCTTTGAATGTGCCTTAAGCTACTTACAAGCATTCAACAGAAATTCACATGCATTTCTCTGAAAGACAAGCAGTCTGTTCCAACACTTCAATTCACTTTGCAAAGTGAATGGAGTGTTGCTTCACTTTCTAAATGCTGTCCTTTCAGAGAAAATCACTTTCCTTTGAAAGTGCCTTAAGCTAATTACAAGCATTCAACAGAAATTCACATGCGTTTCTCTGAAAGACAAGCAGTCTGTTCCAACACTTCAATTCACTGTGCAAAGTAATTGGAGTGTTCCTTCACATTCTAAATGCTGTAGTTTCAGAGAAAATCACTTTCCTTTGAAAGCGTCTTAAGCTACTTACAAGCATTCACAGGAAACTCAAATGTGTTTCTATGAAAGAGAAGCTGTCTGTTCCAACACTTCAATTCACTGTGCGAAGTGAATGGAGTGTTGCTTCACTTTCTATATACTCTCCTTTTAGAGAAAATCACTCTCTTTTGAAACTGCCTTAAGCTACTTACAAGCATTCACAAGAAACTCACATCTGTTTCTCTGAAAGAGAAGCAGTCTGTTCCAACACTTCAATTCACTGTGCGAAGTGAATGGAGTATTGCTTCACTTTCTAAATGCTGTCCTTTCAGAGAAAATCACTTGCCTTTGAAAGTGCCTTAAGCTACATACAAGCATTCAACAGAAATTCACATGCGTTTCTCTGAAAGACAAGCAGTCTGTTCCAACACTTCAATTCCCTGTGCCAAGTGAATGGAGTGTTGCTTCACTTTCTAAATGCTGTCCTTTCAGAGAAAATCACTTTCCTTTGAAAGTGCCTTAAGCTACTTACAAGCATTCAACAGAAATTCTCATGCGTTTCTCTGAAAGAGAAGCAGTCTGTTCCAACACTTCAATTCACTGTGCGAAGTGAATGGAGTGTTGCTTCACTTTCTAAATGCTGTCCTTTTAGAGAAAATCACTTTCCTTTGAAAGTGCCTTAAGCTACATACAAGCATTCAACAGAAATTCATATGCATTTCTCTGAAAGAGAAGCAGTCTGTTCCAACACTTCAATTCACTGTTCGAAGTGAATGGAGTGTTCCTTCACATTCTAAATGCTGTAGTTTCAGAGAAAATTACTTTCCTTTGAAAGTGTCTTAAGCTACTTACAAGCATTCAACAGAAACTCACATGTGTTTCTATGAAAGAGAAGCTGTCTGTTCCAACACTTCAATTCACTGTGCGAAGTGAATGGAGTGTTGCTTCACTTTCCAAATACTGTCCTTTCAGAGAAAATCACTTTCCTTTGAAAGTGCCTTAAGCTACTTACAAGCATTCAACAGAAACTCACATGTGTTTCTCTGAAAGAGGAGCAGTCTGTTCCAACACTTCAATTCACTGTGCGAAGTGAATGGAGTGTTGCTTCACTTTCCAAATGCTGTCCTTTCAGAGAAATTCACTTTCCTTTGAAACTGCCTTAAGCGACTTACAAGCATTCACAAGAAACTCAAATGTGTTTCTATGAAATAGAAGCTGTCTGTTCCAACACTTCAATTCACTGTGCGAAGTGAATGGAGTGTTGCTTCACTTTCTAAATACTGTCCTTTCAGAGAAAATCACTTTCCTTTGAAAGTGCCTTAAGCTACTTACAAGCATTCAACAGAAATTCACATGCATTTCTCTGAAAGAGAAGCAGTCTGTTCCAACACTTCAATTCACTGTGCGAAGTGAATGGAGTGTTCCTTCACATTCTAAATGCTGTAGTTTCAGAGAAAATCACTTTCCTTTGAAAGTGTCTTAAGCTACTTACAAGCATTCACGGGAAACTCAAATGTGTTTCTATGAAAGAGAAGCTGTCTGTTCCAACACTTCAATTCACTGTGCGAAGTGAATGGAGTGTTGCTTCACTTTCTAAGTGCTGTCCTTTCAGAGAAAATCACTTTCCTTTGAAAGTGCCTTAAGCTACGTACAAGCATTTAACAGAAATTCACATGCGTTTCTCTGAAAGAGAAGCAGTCTGTTCCAACACTTCAATTCACTGTGCGAAGTGAATGGAGTGTTGCTTCACTTTCTATATGCTCTCCTTTTAGAGAAAATCACTCACTTTTGAAACTGCCATAAGCTACTTACAAGCATTCACAAGAAACTCACATCTGTTTCTCTGAAAGAGAAGCAGTCTGTTCCAACACTTCAATTCACTGTGCGAAGTGAATGGTGTGTTGCTTCACTTTCTAAATGCTGTCCTTTCAGAGATAATCACTTTCCTTTGAATGTGCCTTAAGCTACTTACAAGCATTCAACAGAAATTCACATGCATTTCTCTGAAAGACAAGCAGTCTGTTCCAACACTTCAATTCACTTTGCAAAGTGAATGGAGTGTTGCTTCACTTTCTAAATGCTGTCCTTTCAGAGAAAATCACTTTCCTTTGAAAGTGCCTTAAGCTAATTACAAGCATTCAACAGAAATTGACATGCGTTTCTCTGAAAGACAAGCAGTCTGTTCCAACACTTCAATTCACTGTGCAAATTAATTGGAGTGTTCCTTCACATTCTAAATGCTGTAGTTTCAGAGAAAATCACTTTCCTTTGAAAGCGTCTTAAGCTACTTACAAGCATTCACAGGAAACTCAAATGTGTTTCTATGAAAGAGAAGCAGTCTGTTCCAACACTTCAATTCACTGTGCGAAGTGAATGGAGTGTTGCTTCACTTTCTATATGCTCTCCTTTTAGAGAAAATCACTCTCTTTTGAAACTGCCTTAAGCTACTTACAAGCATTCACAAGAAACTCACATCTGTTTCTCTGAAAGAGAAGCAGTCTGTTCCAACACTTCAATTCACTGTGCGAAGTGAATGGAGTATTGCTTCACTTTCTAAATGCTGTCCTTTCAGAGAAAATCACTTGCCTTTGAAAGTGCCTTAAGCTACATACAAGCATTCAACAGAAATTCACATGCGTTTCTCTGAAAGACAAGCAGTCTGTTCCAACACTTCAATTCCCTGTGCCAAGTGAATGGAGTGTTGCTTCACTTTCTAAATGCTGTCCTTTCAGAGAAAATCACTTTCCTTTGAAAGTGCCTTAAGCTACTTACAAGCATTCAACAGAAATTCTCATGCGTTTCTCTGAAAGAGAAGCAGTCTGTTCCAACACTTCAATTCACTGTGCGAAGTGAATGGAGTGTTGCTTCACTTTCTAAATGCTGTCCTTTTAGAGAAAATCACTTTCCTTTGAAAGTGCCTTAAGCTACATACAAGCATTCCACAGAAATTCATATGCATTTCTCTGAAAGAGAAGCAGTCTGTTCCAACACTTCAATTCACTGTGCGAAGTGAATGGAGTGTTGCTTCACTTTCTAAATGCTGTCCTTTCAGAGAAAATCACTTTCCTTTGAAAGTGCCTTAAGCTACTTACAAGCATTCTTCAGAAATTCACATGCGTTTCTCTGAAAGAGAAGCAGTCTGTTTCAACACTTCAATTCACTGTGCGAAGTGAATGGAGTGTTGCTTCACTTTCTAAATGCTGTCCTTTTAGAGAAAATCACTTTCCTTTGAAAGTGCCTTAAGCTACATACAAGCATTCAACAGAAATTCATATGCATTTCTCTGAAAGAGAAGCAGTCTGTTCCAACACTTCAATTCACTGTTCGAAGTGAATGGAGTGTTCCTTCACATTCTAAATGCTGTAGTTTCAGAGAAAATTACTTTCCTTTGAAAGTGTCTTAAGCTACTTACAAGCATTCACGGGAAACTCAAATGTGTTTCTATGAAAGAGAAGCTGTCTGTTCCAACACTTCAATTCACTGTGCGAAGTGAATGGAGTGTTGCTTCACTTTCTAAGTGCTGTCCTTTCAGAGAAAATCACTTTCCTTTGAAAGTGCCTTAAGCTACGTACAAGCATTTAACAGAAATTCACATGCGTTTCTCTGAAAGAGAAGCAGTCTGTTCCAACACTTCAATTCACTGTGCGAAGTGAATGGAGTGTTGCTTCACTTTCTATATGCTCTCCTTTTAGAGAAAATCACTCACTTTTGAAACTGCCATAAGCTACTTACAAGCATTCACAAGAAACTCACATCTGTTTCTCTGAAAGAGAAGCAGTCTGTTCCAACACTTCAATTCACTGTGCGAAGTGAATGGTGTGTTGCTTCACTTTCTAAATGCTGTCCTTTCAGAGAAAATCACTTTCCTTTGAATGTGCCTTAAGCTACTTACAAGCATTCAACAGAAATTCACATGCATTTCTCTGAAAGACAAGCAGTCTGTTCCAACACTTCAATTCACTTTGCAAAGTGAATGGAGTGTTGCTTCACTTTCTAAATGCTGTCCTTTCAGAGAAAATCACTTTCCTTTGAAAGTGCCTTAAGCTAATTACAAGCATTCAACAGAAATTCACATGCGTTTCTCTGAAAGACAAGCAGTCTGTTCCAACACTTCAATTCACTGTGCAAAGTAATTGGAGTGTTCCTTCACATTCTAAATGCTGTAGTTTCAGAGAAAATCACTTTCCTTTGAAAGCGTCTTAAGCTACTTACAAGCATTCACAGGAAACTCAAATGTGTTTCTATGAAAGAGAAGCTGTCTGTTCCAACACTTCAATTCACTGTGCGAAGTGAATGGAGTGTTGCTTCACTTTCTATATGCTCTCCTTTTAGAGAAAATCACTCTCTTTTGAAACTGCCTTAAGCTACTTACAAGCATTCACAAGAAACTCACATCTGTTTCTCTGAAAGAGAAGCAGTCTGTTCCAACACTTCAATTCACTGTGCGAAGTGAATGGAGTATTGCTTCACTTTCTAAATGCTGTCCTTTCAGAGAAAATCACTTGCCTTTGAAAGTGCCTTAAGCTACATACAAGCATTCAACAGAAATTCACATGCGTTTCTCTGAAAGACAAGCAGTCTGTTCCAACACTTCAATTCCCTGTGCCAAGTGAATGGAGTGTTGCTTCACTTTCTAAATGCTGTCCTTTCAGAGAAAATCACTTTCCTTTGAAAGTGCCTTAAGCTACTTACAAACATTCAACAGAAATTCTCATGCGTTTCTCTGAAAGAGAAGCAGTCTGTTCCAACACTTCAATTCACTGTGCGAAGTGAATGGAGTGTTGCTTCACTTTCTAAATGCTGTCCTTTTAGAGAAAATCACTTTCCTTTGAAAGTGCCTTAAGCTACATACAAGCATTCAACAGAAATTCATATGCATTTCTCTGAAAGAGAAGCAGTCTGTTCCAACACTTCAATTCACTGTGCGAAGTGAATGGAGTGTTGCTTCACTTTCTAAATGCTGTCCTTTCAGAGAAAATCACTTTCCTTTGAAAGTGCCTTAAGCTACTTACAAGCATTCTTCAGAAATTCACATGCGTTTCTCTGAAAGAGAAGCAGTCTGTTTCAACACTTCAATTCACTGTGCGAAGTGAATGGAGTGTTGCTTCACTTTCTAAATGCTGTCCTTTTAGAGAAAATCACTTTCCTTTGAAAGTGCCTTAAGCTACATACAAGCATTCAACAGAAATTCATATGCATTTCTCTGAAAGAGAAGCAGTCTGTTCCAACACTTCAATTCACTGTTCGAAGTGAATGGAGTGTTCCTTCACATTCTAAATGCTGTAGTTTCAGAGAAAATTACTTTCCTTTGAAAGTGTCTTAAGCTACTTACAAGCATTCACGGGAAACTCAAATGTGTTTCTATGAAAGAGAAGCTGTCTGTTCCAACACTTCAATTCACTGTGCGAAGTGAATGGAGTGTTGCTTCACTTTCTAAGTGCTGTCCTTTCAGAGAAAATCACTTTCCTTTGAAAGTGCCTTAAGCTACGTACAAGCATTTAACAGAAATTCACATGCGTTTCTCTGAAAGAGAAGCAGTCTGTTCCAACACTTCAATTCACTGTGCGAAGTGAATGGAGTGTTGCTTCACTTTCTATATGCTCTCCTTTTAGAGAAAATCACTCACTTTTGAAACTGCCATAAGCTACTTACAAGCATTCACAAGAAACTCACATCTGTTTCTCTGAAAGAGAAGCAGTCTGTTCCAACACTTCAATTCACTGTGCGAAGTGAATGGTGTGTTGCTTCACTTTCTAAATGCTGTCCTTTCAGAGAAAATCACTTTCCTTTGAATGTGCCTTAAGCTACTTACAAGCATTCAACAGAAATTCACATGCATTTCTCTGAAAGACAAGCAGTCTGTTCCAACACTTCAATTCACTTTGCAAAGTGAATGGAGTGTTGCTTCACTTTCTAAATGCTGTCCTTTCAGAGAAAATCACTTTCCTTTGAAAGTGCCTTAAGCTAATTACAAGCATTCAACAGAAATTCACATGCGTTTCTCTGAAAGACAAGCAGTCTGTTCCAACACTTCAATTCACTGTGCAAAGTAATTGGAGTGTTCCTTCACATTCTAAATGCTGTAGTTTCAGAGAAAATCACTTTCCTTTGAAAGCGTCTTAAGCTACTTACAAGCATTCACAGGAAACTCAAATGTGTTTCTATGAAAGAGAAGCTGTCTGTTCCAACACTTCAATTCACTGTGCGAAGTGAATGGAGTGTTGCTTCACTTTCTATATGCTCTCCTTTTAGAGAAAATCACTCTCTTTTGAAACTGCCTTAAGCTACTTACAAGCATTCACAAGAAACTCACATCTGTTTCTCTGAAAGAGAAGCAGTCTGTTCCAACACTTCAATTCACTGTGCGAAGTGAATGGAGTATTGCTTCACTTTCTAAATGCTGTCCTTTCAGAGAAAATCACTTGCCTTTGAAAGTGCCTTAAGCTACATACAAGCATTCAACAGAAATTCACATGCGTTTCTCTGAAAGACAAGCAGTCTGTTCCAACACTTCAATTCCCTGTGCCAAGTGAATGGAGTGTTGCTTCACTTTCTAAATGCTGTCCTTTCAGAGAAAATCACTTTCCTTTGAAAGTGCCTTAAGCTACTTACAAGCATTCAACAGAAATTCTCATGCGTTTCTCTGAAAGAGAAGCAGTCTGTTCCAACACTTCAATTCACTGTGCGAAGTGAATGGAGTGTTGCTTCACTTTCTAAATGCTGTCCTTTTAGAGAAAATCACTTTCCTTTGAAAGTGCCTTAAGCTACATACAAGCATTCAACAGAAATTCATATGCATTTCTCTGAAAGAGAAGCAGTCTGTTCCAACACTTCAATTCACTGTTCGAAGTGAATGGAGTGTTCCTTCACATTCTAAATGCTGTAGTTTCAGAGAAAATTACTTTCCTTTGAAAGTGTCTTAAGCTACTTACAAGCATTCACAAAAAACTCAAATGTGTTTCTATGAAATAGAAGCTGTCTGTTCCAACACTTCAATTCACTGTGCGAAGTGAATGGAGTGTTGCTTCACTTTCCAAATACTGTCCTTTCAGAGAAAATCACTTTCCTTTGAAAGTGCCTTAAGCTACTTACAAGCATTCAACAGAAACTCACATGTGTTTCTCTGAAAGAGGAGCAGTCTGTTCCAACACTTCAATTCACTGTGCGAAGTGAATGGAGTGTTGCTTCACTTTCCAAATGCTGTCCTTTCAGAGAAATTCACTTTCCTTTGAAACTGCCTTAAGCGACTTACAAGCATTCACAAGAAACTCAAATGTGTTTCTATGAAATAGAAGCTGTCTGTTCCAACACTTCAATTCACTGTGCGAAGTGAATGGAGTGTTGCTTCACTTTCTAAATACTGTCCTTTCAGAGAAAATCACTTTCCTTTGAAAGTGCCTTAAGCTACTTACAAGCATTCAACAGAAATTCACATGCGTTTCTCTGAAAGAGAAGCAGTCTGTTCCAACACTTCAATTCACTGTGCGAAGTGAATGGAGTGTTCCTTCACATTCTAAATGCTGTAGTTTCAGAGAAAATCACTTTCCTTTGAAAGTGTCTTAAGCTACTTACAAGCATTCACGGGAAACTCAAATGTGTTTCTATGAAAGAGAAGCTGTCTGTTCCAACACTTCAATTCACTGTGCGAAGTGAATGGAGTGTTGCTTCACTTTCTAAGTGCTGTCCTTTCAGAGAAAATCACTTTCCTTTGAAAGTGCCTTAAGCTACGTACAAGCATTTAACAGAAATTCACATGCGTTTCTCTGAAAGAGAAGCAGTCTGTTCCAACACTTCAATTCACTGTGCGAAGTGAATGGAGTGTTGCTTCACTTTCTATATGCTCTCCTTTTAGAGAAAATCACTCACTTTTGAAACTGCCATAAGCTACTTACAAGCATTCACAAGAAACTCACATCTGTTTCTCTGAAAGAGAAGCAGTCTGTTCCAACACTTCAATTCACTGTGCGAAGTGAATGGTGTGTTGCTTCACTTTCTAAATGCTGTCCTTTCAGAGATAATCACTTTCCTTTGAATGTGCCTTAAGCTACTTACAAGCATTCAACAGAAATTCACATGCATTTCTCTGAAAGACAAGCAGTCTGTTCCAACACTTCAATTCACTTTGCAAAGTGAATGGAGTGTTGCTTCACTTTCTAAATGCTGTCCTTTCAGAGAAAATCACTTTCCTTTGAAAGTGCCTTAAGCTAATTACAAGCATTCAACAGAAATTCACATGCGTTTCTCTGAAAGACAAGCAGTCTGTTCCAACACTTCAATTCACTGTGCAAAGTAATTGGAGTGTTCCTTCACATTCTAAATGCTGTAGTTTCAGAGAAAATCACTTTCCTTTGAAAGCGTCTTAAGCTACTTACAAGCATTCACAGGAAACTCAAATGTGTTTCTATGAAAGAGAAGCAGTCTGTTCCAACACTTCAATTCACTGTGCGAAGTGAATGGAGTGTTGCTTCACTTTCTATATGCTCTCCTTTTAGAGAAAATCACTCTCTTTTGAAACTGCCTTAAGCTACTTACAAGCATTCACAAGAAACTCACATCTGTTTCTCTGAAAGAGAAGCAGTCTGTTCCAACACTTCAATTCACTGTGCGAAGTGAATGGAGTATTGCTTCACTTTCTAAATGCTGTCCTTTCAGAGAAAATCACTTGCCTTTGAAAGTGCCTTAAGCTACATACAAGCATTCAACAGAAATTCACATGCGTTTCTCTGAAAGACAAGCAGTCTGTTCCAACACTTCAATTCCCTGTGCCAAGTGAATGGAGTGTTGCTTCACTTTCTAAATGCTGTCCTTTCAGAGAAAATCACTTTCCTTTGAAAGTGCCTTAAGCTACTTACAAGCATTCAACAGAAATTCTCATGCGTTTCTCTGAAAGAGAAGCAGTCTGTTCCAACACTTCAATTCACTGTGCGAAGTGAATGGAGTGTTGCTTCACTTTCTAAATGCTGTCCTTTTAGAGAAAATCACTTTCCTTTGAAAGTGCCTTAAGCTACATACAAGCATTCAACAGAAATTCATATGCATTTCTCTGAAAGAGAAGCAGTCTGTTCCAACACTTCAATTCACTGTGCGAAGTGAATGGAGTGTTGCTTCACTTTCTAAATGCTGTCCTTTCAGAGAAAATCACTTTCCTTTGAAAGTGCCTTAAGCTACTTACAAGCATTCTTCAGAAATTCACATGCGTTTCTCTGAAAGAGAAGCAGTCTGTTTCAACACTTCAATTCACTGTGCGAAGTGAATGGAGTGTTGCTTCACTTTCTAAATGCTGTCCTTTTAGAGAAAATCACTTTCCTTTGAAAGTGCCTTAAGCTACATACAAGCATTCAACAGAAATTCATATGCATTTCTCTGAAAGAGAAGCAGTCTGTTCCAACACTTCAATTCACTGTGCAAAGTGAATGGAGTGTTCCTTCACATTCTAAATGCTGTAGTTTCAGAGAAAATTACTTTCCTTTGAAAGTGTCTTAAGCTACTTACAAGCATTCACAAAAAACTCAAATGTGTTTCTATGAAATAGAAGCTGTCTGTTCCAACACTTCAATTCACTGTGCGAAGTGAATGGAGTGTTGCTTCACTTTCCAAATACTGTCCTTTCAGAGAAAATCACTTTCCTTTGAAAGTGCCTTAAGCTACTTACAAGCATTCAACAGAAACTCACATGTGTTTCTCTGAAAGAGGAGCAGTCTGTTCCAACACTTCAATTCACTGTGCGAAGTGAATGGAGTGTTGCTTCACTTTCCAAATGCTGTCCTTTCAGAGAAATTCACTTTCCTTTGAAACTGCCTTAAGCTACTTACAAGCATTCACAAGAAACTCAAATGTGTTTCTATGAAATAGAAGCTGTCTGTTCCAACACTTCAATTCACTGTGCGAAGTGAATGGAGTGTTGCTTCACTTTCTAAATACTGTCCTTTCAGAGAAAATCACTTTCCTTTGAAAGTGCCTTAAGCTACTTACAAGCATTCAACAGAAATTCACATGCGTTTCTCTGAAAGAGAAGCAGTCTGTTCCAACACTTCAATTCACTGTGCGAAGTGAATGGAGTGTTCCTTCACATTCTAAATGCTGTAGTTTCAGAGAAAATCACTTTCCTTTGAAAGTGTCTTAACCTACTTACAAGCATTCACGGGAAACTCAAATGTGTTTCTATGAAAGAGAAGCTGTCTGTTCCAACACTTCAATTCACTGTGCGAAGTGAATGGAGTGTTGCTTCACTTTCTAAGTGCTGTCCTTTCAGAGAAAATCACTTTCCTTTGAAAGTGCCTTAAGCTACGTACAAGCATTTAACAGAAATTCACATGCGTTTCTCTGAAAGAGAAGCAGTCTGTTCCAACACTTCAATTCACTGTGCGAAGTGAATGGAGTGTTGCTTCACTTTCTATATGCTCTCCTTTTAGAGAAAATCACTCACTTTTGAAACTGCCATAAGCTACTTACAAGCATTCACAAGAAACTCACATCTGTTTCTCTGAAAGAGAAGCAGTCTGTTCCAACACTTCAATTCACTGTGCGAAGTGAATGGTGTGTTGCTTCACTTTCTAAATGCTGTCCTTTCAGAGAAAATCACTTTCCTTTAAATGTGCCTTAAGCTACTTACAAGCATTCAACAGAAATTCACATGCATTTCTCTGAAAGACAAGCAGTCTGTTCCAACACTTCAATTCACTTTGCAAAGTGAATGGAGTGTTGCTTCACTTTCTAAATGCTGTCCTTTCAGAGAAAATCACTTTCCTTTGAAAGTGCCTTAAGCTAATTACAAGCATTCAACAGAAATTCACATGCGTTTCTCTGAAAGACAAGCAGTCTGTTCCAACATTTCAATTCACTGTGCAAAGTAATTGGAGTGTTCCTTCACATTCTAAATGCTGTAGTTTCAGAGAAAATCACTTTCCTTTGAAAGCGTCTTAAGCTACTTACAAGCATTCACAGGAAACTCAAATGTGTTTCTATGAAAGAGAAGCAGTCTGTTCCAACACTTCAATTCACTGTGCGAAGTGAATGGAGTGTTGCTTCACTTTCTATATGCTCTCCTTTTAGAGAAAATCACTCTCTTTTGAAACTGCCTTAAGCTACTTACAAGCATTCACAAGAAACTCACATCTGTTTCTCTGAAAGAGAAGCAGTCTGTTCCAACACTTCAATTCACTGTGCGAAGTGAATGGAGTATTGCTTCACTTTCTAAATGCTGTCCTTTCAGAGAAAATCACTTGCCTTTGAAAGTGCCTTAAGCTACATACAAGCATTCAACAGAAATTCACATGCGTTTCTCTGAAAGACAAGCAGTCTGTTCCAACACTTCAATTCCCTGTGCCAAGTGAATGGAGTGTTGCTTCACTTTCTAAATGCTGTCCTTTCAGAGAAAATCACTTTCCTTTGAAAGTGCCTTAAGCTACTTACAAGCATTCAACAGAAATTCTCATGCGTTTCTCTGAAAGAGAAGCAGTCTGTTCCAACACTTCAATTCACTGTGCGAAGTGAATGGAGTGTTGCTTCACTTTCTAAATGCTGTCCTTTTAGAGAAAATCACTTTCCTTTGAAAGTGCCTTAAGCTACATACAAGCATTCAACAGAAATTCATATGCATTTCTCTGAAAGAGAAGCAGTCTGTTCCAACACTTCAATTCACTGTGCGAAGTGAATGGAGTGTTGCTTCACTTTCTAAATGCTGTCCTTTCAGAGAAAATCACTTTCCTTTGAAAGTGCCTTAAGCTACTTACAAGCATTCTTCAGAAATTCACATGCGTTTCTCTGAAAGAGAAGCAGTCTGTTTCAACACTTCAATTCACTGTGCGAAGTGAATGGAGTGTTGCTTCACTTTCTATATGCTCTCCTTTTAGAGAAAATCACTCTCTTTTGAAACTGCCTTAAGCTACTTACAAGCATTCACAAGAAAATCACATCTGTTTCTCTGAAAGAGAAGCAGTCTGTTCCAACACTTCAATTCACTGTTCGAAGTGAATGGAGTGTTCCTTCACATTCTAAATGCTGTAGTTTCAGAGAAAATTACTTTCCTTTGAAAGTGTCTTAAGCTACTTACAAGCATTCACAAAAAACTCAAATGTGTTTCTATGAAATAGAAGCTGTCTGTTCCAACACTTCAATTCACTGTGCGAAGTGAATGGAGTGTTGCTTCACTTTCCAAATACTGTCCTTTCAGAGAAAATCACTTTCCTTTGAAAGTGCCTTAAGCTACTTACAAGCATTCAACAGAAACTCACATGTGTTTCTCTGAAAGAGGAGCAGTCTGTTCCAACACTTCAATTCACTGTGCGAAGTGAATGGAGTGTTGCTTCACTTTCCAAATGCTGTCCTTTCAGAGAAATTCACTTTCCTTTGAAACTGCCTTAAGCGACTTACAAGCATTCACAAGAAACTCACATCTTTTTCTCTGAAAGAGAAGCAGTCTGTTCCAACACTTCAATTCACTGTGCGAAGTGAATGGAGTGTTCCTTCACATTCTAAATGCTGTAGTTTCAGAGAAAATCACTTTCCTTTGAAAGTGTCATAAGCTGCTTACAAGCATTCACGGGAAACTCAAATGTGTTTCTATGAAAGAGAAGCTGTCTGTTCCAACACTTCAATTCACTGTGCAAAGTGAATGGAGTGTTGCTTCACTTTCTAAATGCTGTCCTTTCAGAGAAAATCACTTTCCTTTGAAAGTGCCTTAAGCTACATACAAGCATTCAACAGAAATTCATATGCATTTCTCTGAAAGAGAAGCAGTCTGTTCCAACACTTCAATTCACTGTGCGAAGTGAATGGAGTGTTCCTTCACTTTCTATATGCTCTCCTTTTAGAGAAAATCACTCTCTTTGGAACCTGCCTTAAGCTACTTACAAGCATTCACAAGAAACTCACATCTGTTTCTCTGAAAGAGAAGCAGTCTGTTCCAACACTTCAATTCACTGTTCGAAGTGAATGGAGTGTTCCTTCACATTCTAAATGCTGTAGTTTCAGAGAAAATCACTTTCATTTGAAAGTGTCTTAAGCTACTTACAAGCATTCACAAAAAACTCAAATGTGTTTCTATGAAATAGAAGCTGTCTGTTCCAACACTTCAATTCACTGTGCGAAGTGAATGGAGTGTTGCTTCACTTTCTAAATACTGTCCTTTCAGAGAAAATCACTTTCCTTTGAAAGTGCCTTAAGCTACTTACAAGCATTCAACAGAAATTCACATGCGTTTCTCTGAAAGAGAAGCAGTCTGTTCCAACACTTCAATTCACTGTGCGAAGTGAATGGAGTGTTCCTTCACATTCTAAATGCTGTAGTTTCAGAGAAAATCACTTTCCTTTGAAAGTGTCTTAAGCTACTTACAAGCATTCACGGGAAACTCAAATGTGTTTCTATGAAAGAGAAGCTGTCTGTTCCAACACTTCAATTCACTGTGCGAAGTGAATGGAGTGTTGCTTCACTTTCTAAGTGCTGTCCTTTCAGAGAAAATCACTTTCCTTTGAAAGTGCCTTAAGCTACGTACAAGCATTTAACAGAAATTCACATGCGTTTCTCTGAAAGAGAAGCAGTCTGTTCCAACACTTCAATTCACTGTGCGAAGTGAATGGAGTGTTGCTTCACTTTCTATATGCTCTCCTTTTAGAGAAAATCACTCACTTTTGAAACTGCCATAAGCTACTTACAAGCATTCACAAGAAACTCACATCTGTTTCTCTGAAAGAGAAGCAGTCTGTTCCAACACTTCAATTCACTGTGCGAAGTGAATGGTGTGTTGCTTCACTTTCTAAATGCTGTCCTTTCAGAGAAAATCACTTTCCTTTGAATGTGCCTTAAGCTACTTACAAGCATTCAACAGAAATTCACATGCATTTCTCTGAAAGACAAGCAGTCTGTTCCAACACTTCAATTCACTTTGCAAAGTGAATGGAGTGTTGCTTCACTTTCTAAATGCTGTCCTTTCAGAGAAAATCACTTTCCTTTGAAAGTGCCTTAAGCTAATTACAAGCATTCAACAGAAATTCACATGCGTTTCTCTGAAAGACAAGCAGTCTGTTCCAACACTTCAATTCACTGTGCAAAGTAATTGGAGTGTTCCTTCACATTCTAAATGCTGTAGTTTCAGAGAAAATCACTTTCCTTTGAAAGCGTCTTAAGCTACTTACAAGCATTCACAGGAAACTCAAATGAGTTTCTATGAAAGAGAAGCTGTCTGTTCCAACACTTCAATTCACTGTTCGAAGTGAATGGAGTGTTGCTTCACTTTCTATATGCTCTCCTTTTAGAGAAATTCACTCTTTTGAAACTGCCTTAAGCTACTTACAAGCATTCACAAGAAACTCACATCTGTTTCTCTGAAAGAGAAGCAGTCTGTTCCAACACTTCAATTCACTGTGCGAAGTGAATGGAGTATTGCTTCACTTTCTAAATGCTCTCCTTTTAGAGAAAATCACTCTCTTTGGCAACTGTCTTAAGCTACTTACAAGCATTCACAAGAAAATCACATCTGTTCCTCTGAAAGAGAAGCAGTCTGTTCCAACACTTCAATTCACTGTGCGAAGTGAATGGTGTGTTTTTTCACTTTCTAAATGCTGTCCTTTCAGAGAAAATCACTTTCCTTTGAATGTGCCTTAAGCTACTTACAAGCATTCAACAGAAATTCACATGCATTTCTCTGAAAGAGAAGCAGTCTCTTCCAACACTTCAATTCACTGTGCAAAGTAATTGGAGTGTTGCTTCACTTTCTAAATGCTGTCCTTTCAGAGAAAATCACTTTCCTTTGAAAGTGCCTTAAGCTAATTACAAGCATTCAACAGAAATTCACATGCGTTTCTCTGAAAGACAAGCAGTCTGTTCCAACACTTCAATTCCCTGTGCCAAGTGAATGGAGTGTTGCTTCACTTTCTAAATGCTGTCCTTTCAGAGAAAATCACTTTCCTTTGAAAGTGCCTTAAGCTACTTACAAGCATTCAACAGAAATTCTCATGCGTTTCTCTGAAAGAGAAGCAGTCTGTTCCAACACTTCAATTCACTGTGCGAAGTGAATGGAGTGTTGCTTCACTTTGTAAATGCTGTCCTTTTAGAGAAAATCACTTTCCTTTGAAAGTGCCTTAAGCTACATACAAGCATTCAACAGAAATTCATATGCATTTCTCTGAAAGAGAAGCAGTCTGTTCCAACACTTCAATTCACTGTGCGAAGTGAATGGAGTGTTGCTTCACTTTCTAAATGCTGTCCTTTCAGAGAAAATCACTTTCCTTTGAAAGTGCCTTAAGCTACTTACAAGCATTCTTCAGAAATTCACATGCGTTTCTCTGAAAGAGAAGCAGTCTGTTTCAACACTTCAATTCACTGTGCGAAGTGAATGGAGTGTTGCTTCACTTTCTATATGCTCTCCTTTTAGAGAAAATCACTCTCTTTTGAAACTGCCTTAAGCTACTTACAAGCATTCACAAGAAAATCACATCTGTTTCTCTGAAAGAGAAGCAGTCTGTTCCAACACTTCAATTCACTGTGCGAAGTGAATGGAGTGTTGCTTCACTTTCTAAATGCTGTCCTTTTAGAGAAAATCACTTTCCTTTGAAAGTGCCTTAAGCTACATACGAGCATTCAACAGAAATTCATATGCATTTCTCTGAAAGAGAAGCAGTCTGTTCCAACACTTCAATTCACTGTGCGAAGTGAATGGAGTGTTCCTTCACTTTCTATATGCTCTCCTTTTAGAGAAAATCACTCTCTTTTGAACCTGCCTTAAGCTACTTACAAGCATTCACAAGAAACTCACATCTGTTTCTCTGAAAGAGAAGCAGTCTGTTCCAACACTTCAATTCACTGTTCGAAGTGAATGGAGTGTTCCTTCACATTCTAAATGCTGTAGTTTCAGAGAAAATTACTTTCCTTTGAAAGTGTCTTAAGCTACTTACAAGCATTCACAAAAAACTCAAATGTGTTTCTATGAAATAGAAGCTGTCTGTTCCAACACTTCAATTCACTGTGCGAAGTGAATGGAGTGTTGCTTCACTTTCCAAATACTGTCCTTTCAGAGAAAATCACTTTCCTTTGAAAGTGCCTTAAGCTACTTACAAGCATTCAACAGAAACTCACATGTGTTTCTCTGAAAGAGGAGCAGTCTGTTCCAACACTTCAATTCACTGTGCGAAGTGAATGGAGTGTTGCTTCACTTTCCAAATGCTGTCCTTTCAGAGAAATTCACTTTCCTTTGAAACTGCCTTAAGCGACTTACAAGCATTCACAAGAAACTCACATCTTTTTCTCTGAAAGAGAAGCAGTCTGTTCCAACACTTCAATTCACTGTGCGAAGTGAATGGAGTGTTCCTTCACATTCTAAATTCTGTAGTTTCAGAGAAAATCACTTTCCTTTGAAAGTGTCTTAAGCTACTTACAAGCATTCATGGGAAACTCAAATGTGTTTCTATGAAAGAGAAGCTGTCTGTTCCAACACTTCAATTCACTGTGCGAAGTGAATGGAGTGTTGCTTCACTTTCTAAATGCTGTCCTTTCAGAGAAAATCACTTTCCTTTGAAAGTGCCTTAAGCTACTTACAAGCATTTAACACTAATTCACATGCGTTTCTCTGAAAGAGAAGCAGTCTGTTCCAACACTTCAATTCACTGTGTGAAGTGAATGGAGTGTTGCTTCACTTTCTATATGCTCTCCTTTTAGAGAAAATCACTCACTTTTGAATCTGCCTTAAGCTACTTACAAGCATTCACAAGAAACTCACATCTGTTTCTCTGAAAGAGAAGCAGTCTGTTCCAACACTTCAATTCATTGTGCGAAGTGAATGGTGTGTTGCTTCACTTTCTAAATGCTGTCCTTTCAGAGAAAATCACTTTCCTTTGAATGTGCCTTAAGCTACTTACAAGCATTCAACAGAAATTCACATGCATTTCTCTGAAAGACAAGCAGTCTGTTCCAACACTTCAATTCACTTTGCAAAGTGAATGGAGTGTTGCTTCACTTTCTAAATGCTGTCCTTTCAGAGAAAATCACTTTCCTTTGAAAGTGCCTTAAGCTAATTACAAGCATTCAACAGAAATTCACATGCGTTTCTCTGAAAGAGAAGCAGTCTGTTCCAACACTTCAATTCACTTTTCAAAGTGAATGCAGTGTTGCTTCACTTTCTAAATGCTGTCCTTTCAGAGAAAATCACTTTCCTTTGAAAGTGCCTTAAGCTACTTACAAGCATTCAACAGAAATTCTCATGCATTTCTCTGAAAGAGAAGCAGTCTGTTCCAACACTTCAATTCACTGTGCGAAGTGAATGGAGTGTTCCTTCACATTCTAAATGCTGTAGTTTCAGAGAAAATCACTTTCCTTTGAACGTGTCATAAGCTACTTACAAGCATTCACGGGAAACTCAAATGTGTCTATGAAAGAGAAGCTGTCTGTTCCAAAACTTCAATTCACTGTGCGAAGTGAATGGTGTGTTGCTTCACTTTCTAAATGCTGTCCTTTCAGAGAAAATCACTTTCCTTTGAAAGTGCCTTAAGCTACATACAAGCATTCAACAGAAATTCATATGCATTTCTCTGAAAGAGAAGCAGTCTGTTCCAACACTTCAATTCACTGTGCGAAGTGAATGGAGTGTTCCTTCACTTTCTATATGCTCTCCTTTTAGAGAAAATCACTCTCTTTGGAACCTGCCTTAAGCTACTTACAAGCATTCACAAGAAACTCACATCTGTTTCTCTGAAAGAGAAGCAGTCTGTTCCAACACTTCAATTCACTGTTCGAAGTGAATGGAGTGTTCCTTCACATTCTAAATGCTGTAGTTTCAGAGAAAATCACTTTCATTTGAAAGTGTCTTCAGCTACTTACAAGCATTCACAAAAAACTCAAATGTGTTTCTATGAAATAGAAGCTGTCTGTTCCAACAATTCAATTCACTGTGCGAAGTGAATGGAGTGTTGCTTCACTTTCTAAATGCTGTCCTTTCAGAGAAAATCACTTTCCTTTGAAAGTGCCTTAAGCTACATACAAGCATTCAACAGAAATTCACATGCGTTTCTCTGAAAGACAAGCAGTCTGTTCCAACACTTCAATTCCCTGTGCCAAGTGAATGGAGTGTTGCTTCACTTTCTAAATGCTGTCCTTTCAGAGAAAATCACTTTCCTTTGAAAGTGCCTTAAGCTACTTACAAGCATTCAACAGAAATTCTCATGCGTTTCTCTGAAAGAGAAGCAGTCTGTTCCAACACTTCAATTCACTGTGTGAAGTGAATGGAGTGTTGCTTCACTTTCTATATGCTCTCCTTTTAGAGAAAATCACTCTCTTTTGAAACTGCCTTAAGCTACTTACAAGCATTCACAAGAAAATCACATCTGTTTCTCTGAAAGAGAAGCAGTCTGTTCCAACACTTCAATTCACTTTGCGAAGTGAATGGAGTGTTGCTTCACTTTCTAAATGCTGTCCTTTTAGAGAAAATCACTTTCCTTTGAAAGTGCCTTAAGCTACATACGAGCATTCAACAGAAATTCATATGCATTTCTCTGAAAGAGAAGCAGTCTGTTCCAACACTTCAATTCACTGTGCGAAGTGAATGGAGTGTTCCTTCACTTTCTATATGCTCTCCTTTTAGAGAAAATCACTCTCTTTTGAACCTGCCTTAAGCTACTTACAAGCATTCACAAGAAACTCACATCTGTTACTCTGAAAGAGAAGCAGTCTGTTCCAACACTTCAATTCACTGTTCGAAGTGAATGGAGTGTTCCTTCACATTCTAAATGCTGTAGTTTCAGAGAAAATTACTTTCCTTTGAAAGTGTCTTAAGCTACTTACAAGCATTCACAAAAAACTCAAATGTGTTTCTATGAAATAGAAGCTGTCTGTTCCAACACTTCAATTCACTGTGCGAAGTGAATGGAGTGTTGCTTCACTTTCCAAATACTGTCCTTTCAGAGAAAATCACTTTCCTTTGAAAGTGCCTTAAGCTACTTACATGCATTCAACAGAAACTCACATGTGTTTCTCTGAAAGAGGAGCAGTCTGTTCCAACACTTCAATTCACTGTGCGAAGTGAATGGAGTGTTCCTTCACATTCTAAATGCTGTAGTTTCAGAGAAAATCACTTTCCTTTGAAAGTGTCTTAAGCTACTTACGAGAATTCACGGGAAACTCAAATGTGTTTCTATGAAAGAGAAGCTGTCTGTTCCAACACTTCAATTCACTGTGCGAAGTGAATGGAGTGTTGCTTCACTTTCTAAGTGCTGTCCTTTCAGAGAAAATCACTTTCCTTTGAAAGTGCCTTAAGCTACGTACAAGCATTTAACAGAAATTCACATGCGTTTCTCTGAAAGAGAAGCAGTCTGTTCCAACACTTCAATTCACTGTGCGAAGTGAATGGAGTGTTGCTTCACTTTCTATATGCTCTCATATTAGAGAAAATCACTCACTTTTGAAACTGCCATAAGCTACTTACAAGCATTCACAAGAAACTCACATCTGTTTCTCTGAAAGAGAAGCAGTCTGTTCCAACACTTCAATTCACTGTGCGAAGTGAATGGTGTGTTGCTTCACTTTCTAAATGCTGTCCTTTCAGAGAAAATCACTTTCCTTTGAATGTGCCTTAAGCTACTTACAAGCATTCAACAGAAATTCACATGCATTTCTCTGAAAGACAAGCAGTCTGTTCCAACACTTCAATTCACTTTGCAAAGTGAATGGAGTGTTGCTTCACTTTCTAAATGCTGTCCTTTCAGAGAAAATCACTTTCCTTTGAAAGTGACTTAAGCTAATTACAAGCATTCAACAGAAATTCACATGCGTTTCTCTGAAAGACAAGCAGTCTGTTCCAACACTTCAATTCACTGTGCAAAGTAATTGGAGTGTTCCTTCACATTCTAAATGCTGTAGTTTCAGAGAAAATCACTTTTCTTTGAAAGCGTCTTAAGCTACTTACAAGCATTCACAGGAAACTCAAATGTGTTTCTATGAAAGAGAAGCTGTCTGTTCCAAAACTTCAATTCACTGTGCGAAGTGAATGGAGTGTTGCTTCACTTTCTAAATACTGTCCTTTCAGAGAAAATCACTTTCCTTTGAAAGTGCCTTAAGCTACTTACAAGCATTCAACAGAAATTCACATGCGTTTCTCTGAAAGAGAAGCAGTCTGTTCCAACACTTCAATTCACTGTGAGAAGTGAATGGAGTGTTGCTTCACTTTCTAAATGCTGTCCTTTCAGAGAAAATCAGTTTCCTTTGAATGTGCCTTAAGCTACTTACAAGCATTCAACAGAAATTCACATGCATTTCTCTGAAAGAGAAGCAGTCTGTTCCAACACTTCAATTCACTTTGCAAAGTGAATGGAGTGTTGCATCACTTTCTAAATGCTGTCCTTTCAGAGAAAATCACTTTACTTTGAAAGTGCCTTAAGCTAATTACAAGCATTCAACAGAAATTCACATGCGTTTCTCTGAAAGACAAGCAGTCTGTTCCAACACTTCAATTCCCTGTGCCAAGTGAATGGAGTGTTGCTTCACTTTCTAAATGCTGTCCTTTCAGAGAAAATCACTTTCCTTTGAAAGTGCCTTAAGCTACTTACAAGCATTTAACAGAAATTCACATGCGTTTCTCTGAAAGAGAAGCAGTCTGTTCCAACACTTCAATTCACTGTGTGAAGTGAATGGAGTGTTGCTTCACTTTCTATATGCTCTCCTTTTAGAGAAAATCACTCACTTTTGAATCTGCCTTAAGCTACTTACAAGCATTCACAAGAAACTCACATCTGTTTCTCTGAAAGAGAAGCAGTCTGTTCCAACACTTCAATTCATTGTGCGAAGTGAATGGTGTGTTGCTTCACTTTCTAAATGCTGTCCTTTCAGAGAAAATCACTTTCCTTTGAATGTGCCTTAAGCTACTTACAAGCATTCAACAGAAATTCACATGCATTTCTCTGAAAGACAAGCAGTCTGTTCCAACATTTCAATTCAATTTGCAAAGTGAATGGAGTGTTGCTTCACTTTCTAAATGCTGTCCTTTCAGAGAAAATCACTTTCCTTTGAAAGTGCCTTAAGCTAATTACAAGCATTCAACAGAAATTCACATGCGTTTCTCTGAAAGAGAAGCAGTCTGTTCCAACACTTCAATTCACTTTTCAAAGTGAATGCAGTGTTGCTTCACTTTCTAAATGCTGTCCTTTCAGAGAAAATCACTTTCCTTTGAATGTGCCTTAAGCTACTTACAAGCATTCAACAGAAATTCACATGCATTTCTCTGAAAGACAAGCAGTCTGTTCCAACACTTCAATTCAATTTGCAAAGTGAATGGAGTGTTGCTTCACTTTCTAAATGCTGTCCTTTCAGAGAAAATCACTTTCCTTTGAAAGTGCCTTAAGCTACTTACAAGCATTCAACAGAAATACTCATGCATTTCTCTGAAAGAGAAGCAGTCTGTTCCAACACTTCAATTCACTGTGCGAAGTGAATGGAGTGTTCCTTCACATTCTAAATGCTGTAGTTTCAGAGAAAATCACTTTCCTTTGAAAGTGTCATAAGCTACTTACAAGCATTCACGGGAAACTCAAATGTGTTTCTATGAAAGAGAAGCTGTCTGTTCCAACACTTCAATTTACTGTGCGAAGTGAATGGAGTGTTGCTTCACTTTCTAAATGCTGTCCTTTCAGAGAAAATCACTTTCCTTTGAAAGTGCCTTAAGCTACATACAAGCATTCAACAGAAATTCATATGCATTTCTCTGAAAGAGAAGCAGTCTGTTCCAACACTTCAATTCACTGTGCGAAGTGAATGGAGTGCTCCTTCACTTTCTATATGCTCTCCTTTTAGAGAAAATCACTCTCTTTGGAACCTGCCTTAAGCTACTTACAAGCATTCACAAGAAACTCACATCTGTTTCTCTGAAAGAGAAGCAGTCTGTTCCAACACTTCAATTCACTGTGCGAAGTGAATGGAGTGTTCCTTCACATTCTAAATGCTGTAGTTTCAGAGAAAATCACTTTCATTTGAAAGTGTCTTAAGCTACTTACAAGCATTCACAAAAAACTCAAATGTGTTTCTATGAAATAGAAGCTGTCTGTTCCAACACTTCAATTCACTGTGCGAAGTGAATGGAGTGTTGCTTCACTTTCTAAATACTGTCCTTTCAGAGAAAATCACTTTCCTTTGAAAGTGCCTTAAGCTACTTACAAGCATTCAACAGAAATTCACATGCGTTTCTCTGAAAGAGAAGCAGTCTGTTCCAACACTTCAATTCACTGTGCGAAGTGAATGGAGTGTTCCTTCACATTCTAAATGCTGTAGTTTCAGAGAAAATCACTTTCCTTTGAAAGTGTCTTAACCTACTTACAAGCATTCACGGGAAACTCAAATGTGTTTCTATGAAAGAGAAGCTGTCTGTTCCAACACTTCAATTCACTGTGCGAAGTGAATGGAGTGTTGCTTCACTTTCTAAGTGCTGTCCTTTCAGAGAAAATCACTTTCCTTTGAAAGTGCCTTAAGCTACGTACAAGCATTTAACAGAAATTCACATGCGTTTCTCTGAAAGAGAAGCAGTCTGTTCCAACACTTCAATTCACTGTGCGAAGTGAATGGAGTGTTGCTTCACTTTCTATATGCTCTCCTTTTAGAGAAAATCACTCACTTTTGAAACTGCCATAAGCTACTTACAAGCATTCACAAGAAACTCACATCTGTTTCTCTGAAAGAGAAGCAGTCTGTTCCAACACTTCAATTCACTGTGCGAAGTGAATGGTGTGTTGCTTCACTTTCTAAATGCTGTCCTTTCAGAGAAAATCACTTTCCTTTGAATGTGCCTTAAGCTACTTACAAGCATTCAACAGAAATTCACATGCATTTCTCTGAAAGACAAGCAGTCTGTTCCAACACTTCAATTCACTTTGCAAAGTGAATGGAGTGTTGCTTCACTTTCTAAATGCTGTCCTTTCAGAGAAAATCACTTTCCTTTGAAAGTGCCTTAAGCTAATTACAAGCATTCAACAGAAATTCACATGCGTTTCTCTGAAAGACAAGCAGTCTGTTCCAACACTTCAATTCACTGTGCAAAGTAATTGGAGTGTTCCTTCACATTCTAAATGCTGTAGTTTCAGAGAAAATCACTTTCCTTTGAAAGCGTCTTAAGCTACTTACAAGCATTCACAGGAAACTCAAATGTGTTTCTATGAAAGAGAAGCTGTCTGTTCCAAAACTTCAATTCACTGTGCGAAGTGAATGGAGTGTTGCTTCACTCTCTAAATACTGTCCTTTCAGAGAAAATCACTTTCCTTTGAAAGTGCCTTAAGCTACTTACAAGCATTCAACAGAAATTCACATGCGTTTCTCTGAAAGAGAAGCAGTCTGTTCCAACACTTCAATTCACTGTGAGAAGTGAATGGAGTGTTGCTTCACTTTCTAAATGCTGTCCTGTCAGAGAAAATCAGTTTCCTTTGAAAGTGCCTTAAGCAACTTACAAGCATTTAACAGAAATTCACATGCGTTTCTCTGAAAGAGAAGCAGTCTGTTCCAACACTTCAATTCACTGTGCAAAGTGAATGGAGTGTTGCTTCACTTTCTATATGCTCTCCTTTTAGAGAAAATCACTCTCTTTTGCAACTGCCTTAAGCTACTTACAAGCATTCACAAGAAACTCACATCTGTTCCTCTGAAAGAGAAGCAGTCTGTTCCAACACTTCAATTCACGGTGCGAAGTGAATGGTGTGTTTTTTCACTTTCTAAATGCTGTCCTTTCAGAGAAAATCACTTTCCTTTGAATGTGCCTTAAGCTACTTACAAGCATTCAACAGAAATTCACATGCATTTCTCTGAAAGAGAAGCAGTCTGTTCCAATACTTCAATTCACTTTGCAAAGTGAATGGAGTGTTGCTTCACTTTCTAAATGCTGTCCTTTCAGAGAAAATCACTTTCCTTTGAAAGTGCCTTAAGCTAATTACAAGCATTCAACAGAAATTCACATGTGTTTCTCTGAAAGACAAGCAGTCTGTTCCAACACTTCAATTCCCTGTGCCAAGTGAATGGAGTGTTGCTTCACTTTCTAAATGCTGTCCTTTCAGAGAAAATCACTTTCCTTTGAAAGTGCCTTAAGCTACTTACAAGCATTTAACAGTAATTCACATGCGTTTCTCTGAAAGAGAAGCAGTCTGTTCCAACACTTCAATTCACTGTGTGAAGTGAATGGAGTGTTGCTTCACTTTCTATATGCTCTCCTTTTAGAGAAAATCACTCACTTTTGAATCTGCCTTAAGCTACTTACAAGCATTCACAAGAAACTCACATCTGTTTCTCTGAAAGAGAAGCAGTCTGTTCCAACACTTCAATTCATTGTGCGAAGTGAATGGTGTGTTGCTTCACTTTCTAAATGCTGTCCTTTCAGAGAAAATCACTTTCCTTTGAATGTGCCTTAAGCTACTTACAAGCATTCAACAGAAATTCACATGCATTTCTCTGAAAGACAAGCAGTCTGTTCCAACACTTCAATTCACTTTGCAAAGTGAATGGAGTGTTGCTTCACTTTCTAAATGCTGTCCTTTCAGAGAAAATCACTTTCCTTTGAAAGTGCCTTAAGCTAATTACAAGCATTCAACAGAAATTCACATGCGTTTCTCTGAAAGAGAAGCAGTCTGTTCCAACACTTCAATTCACTTTTCAAAGTGAATGCAGTGTTGCTTCACTTTCTAAATGCTGTCCTTTCAGAGAAAATCACTTTCCTTTGAAAGTGCCTTAAGCTACTTACAAGCATTCAACAGAAATTCTCATGCATTTCTCTGAAAGAGAAGCAGTCTGTTCCAACACTTCAATTCACTGTGCGAAGTGAATGGAGTGTTCCTTCACATTCTAAATGCTGTAGTTTCAGAGAAAATCACTTTCCTTTGAAAGTGTCATAAGCTACTTACAAGCATTCACGGGAAACTCAAATGTGTTTCTATGAAAGAGAAGCTGTCTGTTCCAACACTTCAATTCACTGTGCGAAGTGAATGGAGTGTTGCTTCACTTTCTAAATGCTGTCCTTTCAGAGAAAATCACTTTCCTTTGAAAGTGCCTTAAGCTACTTACAAGCATTCAACAGAAATTCACACGCGTTTCTCTGAAAGAGAAGCAGTCTGTTCTAACACTTCAATTCACTGTGCGAAGTGAATGGAGTGTTCCTTCACATTCTAAATGCTGTAGTTTTAGAGAAAATCACTTTCCTTTGAAAGTGTCTTAAGCTACTTACAAGCATTCATGGGAAACTCAAATGTATTTCTATGAAAGAGAAGCTGTCTGTTCCAACACTTCAATTCACTGTGCGAAGGAATAGAGTGTTGCTTCACTTTCTAAATGCTGTCCTTTCAGAGAAAATCACTTTCCTTTGAAAGTGCCTTAAGCTACTTACTAGCATTCAACAGAAATTCACATGCGTTTCTCTGAAAGAGAAGCAGTCTGTTTCAACACTTCAATTCACTGTGCGAAGTGAATGGAGTGTTGCTTCACTTTCTAAATGCTGTCCTTTCAGAGAAAATCACTTTCCTTTGAAAGTGCCTTAAGCTACTTACAAGCGTTCACAAGAAACTCACATGCATTTTTCTGAAAGAGAAGCAGTCTGTTCCAACACTTCAATTCACTGTGCGAAGTGAATGGAGTGTTGCTTCACTTTCTAAATGCTGTCCTTTCAGAGAAAATCACTTTCCTTTGAAAGTGCCTTAAGCTACTTTCAAGCATTCACAAAAAACTCACATGCGTTTCTCTGAAAGAGAAGCAGTCTGTTCCAACACTTCAATTCACTGTGCGAAGTGAATGGAGTGTTGCTTCACTTTCTAAATGCTGTCCTTTCAGAGAAAATCACTTTCTTTGAAAGTGCCTTAAGCAACTTGCAAGAATTCACAAGAAACTCACATGCGTTTCTCTGAAAGAGAAGCAGTCTGTTCCAACACTTCAATTCACTGTGCGAAGTGAATGGAGTGTTGCTTCACTTTGTAAATGCTGTCCTTTCAGAGAAAATCACTTTCCTTTGAAAGTGCCTTAAGCTTCTTACAAGCATTCACAAGAAACACTAATGCGTTTCTATGAAAGAGAAGCAGTCTGTTCCAACACTTCAATTCATTGCGCGAAGGGAATGGAGTGTTGCTTTACTTTCTAAATGCTGTCCTTTCAGAGAAAATCACTTTCCTTTGAAAGTGTCTTAAGCTATTTACAAGCATTCAACAGAAATTCACATGCGTTTCTCTGAAAGAGAGGCAGTCTGTTCCAACACTTCAATTCACTGTGCGAAGTGAATGGAGTGTTGCTTCACTTTCTAAATGCTGTCATTTCAGAGAAAATCACTTTCCTTTGAAAGTGTCTTAAGCTATTTACAAGCATTCAACAGAAATTCACATGCGTTTCTCTGAAAGAGAAGCAGTCTGTTTCAACACTTCAATTCACTCTGTGAAGTGAATGGAGTGTTGCTTCACTTTCTAAATGCTGTCCTTTCAGAGAAAATCACTTTCCCTTGAAAGTGCCTTAAGCTACTTGCAAGCATTAGGAAGAAACTCACATGCGTTTCCCTGAAAGAGAAGCAGTCTGTTCCAACACTTCAATTCACTGTGCGAAGTGAATGGAGTGTTGCTTCACTTTGTAAATGCTGTCCTTTCAGAGAAAATCACTTTCCTTTGAAAGTGCCTTAAGCTTCTTACAAGCATTCACAAGAAACACTAATGCGTTTCTATGAAAGAGAAGCAGTCTGTTCCAACACTTCAATTCATTGCGCGAAGGGAATGGAGTGTTGCTTTACTTTCTAAATGCTGTCCTTTCAGAGAAAATCACTTTCCTTTGAAAGTGTCTTAAGCTATTTACAAGCATTCAACAGAAATTCACATGCGTTTCTCTGAAAGAGAGGCAGTCTGTTCCAACACTTCAATTCACTGTGCGAAGTGAATGGAGTGTTGCTTCACTTTCTAAATGCTGTCATTTCAGAGAAAATCACTTTCCTTTGAAAGTGTCTTAAGCTATTTACAAGCATTCAACAGAAATTCACATGCGTTTCTCTGAAAGAGAAGCAGTCTGTTTCAACACTTCAATTCACTCTGTGAAGTGAATGGAGTGTTGCTTCACTTTCTAAATGCTGTCCTTTCAGAGAAAATCACTTTCCCTTGAAAGTGCCTTAAGCTACTTGCAAGCATTAGGAAGAAACTCACATGCGTTTCCCTGAAAGAGAAGCAGTCTGTTCCAACACTTCAATTCACTGTGCGAAGTGAATGGAGTGTTGCTTCACTTTCTAAATGCTGTCCTTTCAGAGAAAATCACTTTCCTTTGAAAGCGCCTTAAGCTACTTACAAGCATTCACCAGAAACTCACATGCGTTTCTCTGAAAGAGAAGCAGTCTGTTCCAACACTTCAATTCACTGTGCGAAGTGAATGGAGTGTTGCTTCACTTTCTAAATGCTGTCCTTTCAGAGAAAATCACTCTCCTTTGAAAGTGCCTTAAGCAACTTGCAAGAATTCACAAGAAACTCACATGCGTTTCTCTGAAAGAGAAGCAGTCTGTTCCAGCACTTCAATTCACTGTGCGAAGTGAATGGAGTGTTGCTTCACTTTCTAAATGCTGTCCTTTCAGAGAACTTCACTTTCCTTTGAAAGTGCCTTAAGCTTCTTACAAGCATTCACCAGAAACTCACATGCTTTTCTCGGAAAGAGAAGCAGTCTGTTCCAATACTTCAATTCACTCTGCGAAGTGAATGGAGTGTTGCTTCACTTTCTAAATGCTGTCCTTTCAGAGAAAATCACTTTCCTTTGAATGTGCCTTAAGCTACTTACAAGCATTCAACAGAAACTCACATGCGTTTCTCTGAAAGAGAAGCAGTCTGTTCCAACACTTCAATTCACTGTGCGAAGTGAATGGAGTGTTGCTTCACTTTCTAAATGCTGTCCTTTCAGAGAAAATCATTTTCCTTTGAAAGTGCCTTAAGCTACTTACAAGCATTCACCAGAAACTCACATGCGTTTCTCTGAAAGAGAAGCAGTCTGTTCCAACACTTCAATTCACTGTGCGAAGTGAATGGAGTGTTGCATCACTTTCTAAATTCTGTTCTTTCAGAGAATATCACTTTCCTTTGAAAGTGCCTTAAACTACTTTCAAGCATTCACAAAAAACTCACATGCGTTTCTCTTAAAGAGAAGCAGTCTGTTCCAACACTTCAATTCACTGTGCGAAGTGAATGGAGTGTTGCTTCACTTTCTAAATGCTGTCCTTTCAGAGAAAATCACTTTCCTTTGAAAGTGCCTTAAGCTACTTGCAAGCATTACGAAGAAACTCACATGCGTTTCTCTGAAAGAGAAGCAGACTGTTCAAACACTTCAATTCACTGTGCGAAGTGAATGGAGTGTTGCTTCACTTTCTAAATTCTGTCCTTACAGAGAAAATCACTTTCCTTTGAAAGTGCCTTAAACTACTTTCAAGCATTCACAAAAAACTCACATGCGTTTCTCTGAAAGAGAAGCAGTCTGTTCCAACACTTCAATTCACTGTGCGAAGTGAATGGAGTGTTGCTTCACTTTCTAAATGCTGTCCTTTCAGAGAAAATCACTTTCCTTTGAAAGTGCCTTAAGCTACTTGCAAGCATTAGGAAGAAACTCACATGCGTTTCTCTGAAAGAGAAGCAGTCTGTTCCAACACTTCTATTCACTGTGTGAAGTGAATGGAGTGTTGCTTCACTTTCTAAATGCTGTCCTTTCAGAGAAAATCACTTTCCTTTGAAAGTGTCTTAAGCTACTTACAGGCATTCAACAGAAATTCACATGCGTTTCTCTGAAAGAGAAGCAGTCTGTTCCAACACTTCAATTCACTATGTGAAGTGAATGGAGTGTTGCTTCACTTTCTTAATTCTGTCCTTTCAGAGAAAATCACTTTCCTTTGAAAGTGCCTTAAGCTACTTACAAGCATTCAACAGAAACTCACATGCGTTTCTCTGAAAGAGAAGCAGTCTATTCCAACACTTCAATTCACTGTGCGAAGTGAATGGAGTGTTACCTCACGTTCTAAATGCTGTCCTTTCAGAGAAAATCATTTTCCTTTGAAAGTGCCTTAGGCTACTTACAAGCATTCACCAGAAACTCACATGCATTTCTCTGAAAGAGAAGCAGTCTGTTACAATACTTCAATTCACTCTGCGAAGTGAATGGAGTGTTGCTTCCCTTTCTAAATGCTGTCCTTTCAGAGAAAATCACTTTCCTTTGAAAGTGCCTTAAGCTTCTTACAAGCATTCACAAGAAACACTAATGCGTTTCTATGAAAGAGAAGCAGTCTGTTCCAACACTTCAATTCATTGCGCGAAGGGAATGGAGTGTTGCTTTACTTTCTAAATGCTGTCCTTTCAGAGAAAATCACTTTCCTTTGAAAGAGCCTTAAGCTACTGACAAGCATTCAACAGAAACTCACATGCATTTCTCTGAAAGAGAGGCAGTCTGTTCCAACACTTCAATTCACTGTGCGAAGTGAATGGAGTGTTGCTTCACTTTCTAAATGCTGTCATTTCAGAGAAAATCACTTTCCTTTGAAAGTGTCTTAAGCTACTTACAAGCATTCAACAGAAATTCACATGCGTTTCTCTGAAAGAGAAGCAGTCTGTTCCAACACTTCAATTCACTATGTGAAGTGAATGGAGTGTTGCTTCACTTTCTAAATGCTGTCCTTTCAGAGAAAATCACTTTCCCTTGAAAGTGCCTTAAGCTACTTGCAAGCATTAGGAAGAAACTCACATGCGTTTCCCTGAAAGAGAAGCAGTCTGTTCCAACACTTCAATTCACTGTGCGAAGTGAATGGAGTGTTGCTTCACTTTCTAAATGCTGTCCTTTCAGAGAAAATCACTTTCCTTTGAAAGCGCCTTAAGCTACTTACAAGCATTCACCAGAAACTCACATGCGTTTCTCTGAAAGAGAAGCAGTCTGTTCCAACACTTCAATTCACTGTGCGAAGTGAATGGAGTGTTGCTTCACTTTCTAAATGCTGTCCTTTCAGAGAAAATCACTCTCCTTTGAAAGTGCCTTAAGCAACTTGCAAGAATTCACAAGAAACTCACATGCGTTTCTCTGAAAGAGAAGCAGTCTGTTCCAACACTTCAATTCACTGTGCGAAGTGAATGGAGTGTTGCTTCACTTTCTAAATGCTGTCCTTTCAGAGAACTTCACTTTCCTTTGAAAGTGCCTTAAGCTTCTTACAAGCATTCACCAGAAACTCACATGCGTTTCTCAGAAAGAGAAGCAGTCTGTTCCAATACTTCAATTCACTCTGCGAAGTGAATGGAGTGTTGCTTCACTTTCTAAATGCTGTCCTTTCAGAGAAAATCACTTTCCTTTGAAAGTGCCTTAAACTACTTTCAAGCATTCACAAAAAACTCACATGCGTTTCTCTGAAAGAGAAGCAGTCTGTTCCAACACTTCAATTCACTGTGCGAAGTGAATGGAGTGTTGCTTCACTTTCTAAATGCTGTCCTTTCAGAGAAAATCACTTTCCTTTGAAAGTGCCTTAAGCTACTTGCAAGCATTACGAAGAAACTCACATGCGTTTCTCTGAAAGAGAAGCAGACTGTTCAAACACTTCAATTCACTGTGCGAAGTGAATGGAGTGTTGCTTCACTTTCTAAATTCTGTCCTTACAGAGAAAATCACTTTCCTTTGAAAGTGCCTTAAACTACTTTCAAGCATTCACAAAAAACTCACATGCGTTTCTCTGAAAGAGAAGCAGTCTGTTCCAACACTTCAATTCACTGTGCGAAGTGAATGGAGTGTTGCTTCACTTTCTAAATGCTGTCCTTTCAGAGAAAATCACTTTCTTTGAAAGTGCCTTAAGCAACTTGCAAGAATTCACAAGAAACTCACATGCGTTTCTCTGAAAGAGAAGCAGTCTGTTCCAACACTTCAATTCACTGTGCGAAGTGAATGGAGTGTTGCTTCACTTTGTAAATGCTGTCCTTTCAGAGAAAATCACTTTCCTTTGAAAGTGCCTTAAGCTTCTTACAAGCATTCACAAGAAACACTAATGCGTTTCTATGAAAGAGAAGCAGTCTGTTCCAACACTTCAATTCATTGCGCGAAGGGAATGGAGTGTTGCTTTACTTTCTAAATGCTGTCCTTTCAGAGAAAATCACTTTCCTTTGAAAGAGCCTTAAGCTACTGACAAGCATTCAACAGAAACTCACATGCATTTCTCTGAAAGAGAGGCAGTCTGTTCCAACACTTCAATTCACTGTGCGAAGTGAATGGAGTGTTGCTTCACTTTCTAAATGCTGTCATTTCAGAGAAAATCACTCACTTTTGAAACTGCCTTAAGCTACTTACAAGCATTCAGAAGAAACTCACATCTGTTTCTCTGAAAGAGAAGCAGTCTGTTCCAACACTTCAATTCACTGTGCGAAGTGAATGGAGTGTTGCTTCACTTTCTAAATACTGTCCTTTCAGAGAAAATAACTTTCCTTTGAAAGTGCCTTAAGCTACTTACAAGCATTCAACAGAAATTCACATGCGTTTCTCTGAAAGAGAAGCAGTCTGTTCCAACACTTCAATTCACTGTGAGAAGTGAATGGAGTGTTTCTTCACTTTCTAAATGCTGTCCTGTCAGAGAAAATCACTTTCCTTTGAAAGTGCCTTAAGCTACTTACAAGCATTCAACAGAAATTCACATGCGTTTCTCTGAAAGAGAAGCAGTCTGTTCCAACACTTCAATTCACTGTGCGAAGTGCATGGAGTGTTGCTTCACTTTCTATATGCTCTCCTTTTAGAGAAAATCACCCTCTTTTGAAACTGCCTTAAGCTACTTACAAGCATTCACAAGAAACTCACATCTGTTTCTCTGAAAGAGAAGCAGTCTGTTCCAACACTTCAATTCACTGTGCGAAGTGAATGGAGTGTTGCATCACTTTCTAAATTCTGTTCTTTCAGAGAATATCACTTTCCTTTGAAAGTGCCTTAAACTACTTTCAAGCATTCACAAAAAACTCACATGCGTTTCTCTTAAAGAGAAGCAGTCTGTTCCAACACTTCAATTCACTGTGCGAAGTGAATGGAGTGTTGCTTCACTTTCTAAATGCTGTCCTTTCAGAGAAAATCACTTTCCTTTGAAAGTGCCTTAAGCTACTTGCAAGCATTACGAAGAAACTCACATGCGTTTCTCTGAAAGAGAAGCAGACTGTTCAAACACTTCAATTCACTGTGCGAAGTGAATGGAGTGTTGCTTCACTTTCTAAATTCTGTCCTTACAGAGAAAATCACTTTCCTTTGAAAGTGCCTTAAACTACTTTCAAGCATTCACAAAAAACTCACATGCGTTTCTCTGAAAGAGAAGCAGTCTGTTCCAACACTTCAATTCACTGTGCGAAGTGAATGGAGTGTTGCTTCACTTTCTAAATGCTGTCCTTTCAGAGAAAATCACTTTCCTTTGAAAGTGCCTTAAGCTACTTGCAAGCATTAGGAAGAAACTCACATGCGTTTCTCTGAAAGAGAAGCAGTCTGTTCCAACACTTCTATTCACTGTGTGAAGTGAATGGAGTGTTGCTTCACTTTCTAAATGCTGTCCTTTCAGAGAAAATCACTTTCCTTTGAAAGTGTCTTAAGCTACTTACAGGCATTCAACAGAAATTCACATGCGTTTCTCTGAAAGAGAAGCAGTCTGTTCCAACACTTCAATTCACTATGTGAAGTGAATGGAGTGTTGCTTCACTTTCTTAATTCTGTCCTTTCAGAGAAAATCACTTTCCTTTGAAAGTGCCTTAAGCTACTTACAAGCATTCAACAGAAACTCACATGCGTTTCTCTGAAAGAGAAGCAGTCTATTCCAACACTTCAATTCACTGTGCGAAGTGAATGGAGTGTTACCTCACGTTCTAAATGCTGTCCTTTCAGAGAAAATCATTTTCCTTTGAAAGTGCCTTAGGCTACTTACAAGCATTCACCAGAAACTCACATGCATTTCTCTGAAAGAGAAGCAGTCTGTTACAATACTTCAATTCACTCTGCGAAGTGAATGGAGTGTTGCTTCCCTTTCTAAATGCTGTCCTTTCAGAGAAAATCACTTTCCTTTGAAAGTGCCTTAAGCTTCTTACAAGCATTCACAAGAAACACTAATGCGTTTCTATGAAAGAGAAGCAGTCTGTTCCAACACTTCAATTCATTGCGCGAAGGGAATGGAGTGTTGCTTTACTTTCTAAATGCTGTCCTTTCAGAGAAAATCACTTTCCTTTGAAAGAGCCTTAAGCTACTGACAAGCATTCAACAGAAACTCACATGCATTTCTCTGAAAGAGAGGCAGTCTGTTCCAACACTTCAATTCACTGTGCGAAGTGAATGGAGTGTTGCTTCACTTTCTAAATGCTGTCATTTCAGAGAAAATCACTTTCCTTTGAAAGTGTCTTAAGCTACTTACAAGCATTCAACAGAAATTCACATGCGTTTCTCTGAAAGAGAAGCAGTCTGTTCCAACACTTCAATTCACTATGTGAAGTGAATGGAGTGTTGCTTCACTTTCTAAATGCTGTCCTTTCAGAGAAAATCACTTTCCCTTGAAAGTGCCTTAAGCTACTTGCAAGCATTAGGAAGAAACTCACATGCGTTTCCCTGAAAGAGAAGCAGTCTGTTCCAACACTTCAATTCACTGTGCGAAGTGAATGGAGTGTTGCTTCACTTTCTAAATGCTGTCCTTTCAGAGAAAATCACTTTCCTTTGAAAGCGCCTTAAGCTACTTACAAGCATTCACCAGAAACTCACATGCGTTTCTCTGAAAGAGAAGCAGTCTGTTCCAACACTTCAATTCACTGTGCGAAGTGAATGGAGTGTTGCTTCACTTTCTAAATGCTGTCCTTTCAGAGAAAATCACTCTCCTTTGAAAGTGCCTTAAGCAACTTGCAAGAATTCACAAGAAACTCACATGCGTTTCTCTGAAAGAGAAGCAGTCTGTTCCAACACTTCAATTCACTGTGCGAAGTGAATGGAGTGTTGCTTCACTTTCTAAATGCTGTCCTTTCAGAGAACTTCACTTTCCTTTGAAAGTGCCTTAAGCTTCTTACAAGCATTCACCAGAAACTCACATGCGTTTCTCAGAAAGAGAAGCAGTCTGTTCCAATACTTCAATTCACTCTGCGAAGTGAATGGAGTGTTGCTTCACTTTCTAAATGCTGTCCTTTCAGAGAAAATCACTTTCCTTTGAAAGTGCCTTAAACTACTTTCAAGCATTCACAAAAAACTCACATGCGTTTCTCTGAAAGAGAAGCAGTCTGTTCCAACACTTCAATTCACTGTGCGAAGTGAATGGAGTGTTGCTTCACTTTCTAAATGCTGTCCTTTCAGAGAAAATCACTTTCCTTTGAAAGTGCCTTAAGCTACTTGCAAGCATTACGAAGAAACTCACATGCGTTTCTCTGAAAGAGAAGCAGACTGTTCAAACACTTCAATTCACTGTGCGAAGTGAATGGAGTGTTGCTTCACTTTCTAAATTCTGTCCTTACAGAGAAAATCACTTTCCTTTGAAAGTGCCTTAAACTACTTTCAAGCATTCACAAAAAACTCACATGCGTTTCTCTGAAAGAGAAGCAGTCTGTTCCAACACTTCAATTCACTGTGCGAAGTGAATGGAGTGTTGCTTCACTTTCTAAATGCTGTCCTTTCAGAGAAAATCACTTTCTTTGAAAGTGCCTTAAGCAACTTGCAAGAATTCACAAGAAACTCACATGCGTTTCTCTGAAAGAGAAGCAGTCTGTTCCAACACTTCAATTCACTGTGCGAAGTGAATGGAGTGTTGCTTCACTTTGTAAATGCTGTCCTTTCAGAGAAAATCACTTTCCTTTGAAAGTGCCTTAAGCTTCTTACAAGCATTCACAAGAAACACTAATGCGTTTCTATGAAAGAGAAGCAGTCTGTTCCAACACTTCAATTCATTGCGCGAAGGGAATGGAGTGTTGCTTTACTTTCTAAATGCTGTCCTTTCAGAGAAAATCACTTTCCTTTGAAAGAGCCTTAAGCTACTGACAAGCATTCAACAGAAACTCACATGCATTTCTCTGAAAGAGAGGCAGTCTGTTCCAACACTTCAATTCACTGTGCGAAGTGAATGGAGTGTTGCTTCACTTTCTAAATGCTGTCATTTCAGAGAAAATCACTCACTTTTGAAACTGCCTTAAGCTACTTACAAGCATTCAGAAGAAACTCACATCTGTTTCTCTGAAAGAGAAGCAGTCTGTTCCAACACTTCAATTCACTGTGCGAAGTGAATGGTGTGTTGCTTCACTTTCTAAATACTGTCCTTTCAGAGAAAATAACTTTCCTTTGAAAGTGCCTTAAGCTACTTACAAGCATTCAACAGAAATTCACATGCGTTTCTCTGAAAGAGAAGCAGTCTGTTCCAACACTTCAATTCACTGTGAGAAGTGAATGGAGTGTTTCTTCACTTTCTAAATGCTGTCCTGTCAGAGAAAATCACTTTCCTTTGAAAGTGCCTTAAGCTACTTACAAGCATTCAACAGAAATTCACATGCGTTTCTCTGAAAGAGAAGCAGTCTGTTCCAACACTTCAATTCACTGTGCGAAGTGCATGGAGTGTTGCTTCACTTTCTATATGCTTTCCTTTTAGAGAAAATCACCCTCTTTTGAAACTGCCTTAAGCTACTTACAAGCATTCACAAGAAACTCACATCTGTTTCTCTGAAAGAGAAGCAGTCTGTTCCAACACTTCAATTCACTGTGCGAAGTGAATGGAGTATTGCTTCACTTTCTAAATGCTCTCCTTTTAGAGAAAATCACTCTCTTTTGCAACTGCCTTAAGCTACTTACAAGCATTCACAAGAAACTCACATCTGTTCCTCTGAAAGAGAAGCAGTCTGTTCCAACACTTCAATTCACTGTGCGAAGTGAATGGTGTGTTTTTTCACTTTCTAAATGCTGTCCTTTCAGAGAAAATCACTTTCCTTTGAATGTGCCTTAAGCTACTTACAAGCATTCAACAGAAATTCACATGCATTTCTCTGAAAGAGAAGCAGTCTGTTCCAATACTTCAATTCACTTTGCAAAGTGAATGGAGTGTTGCTTCACTTTCTAAATGCTGTCCTTTCAGAGAAAATCACTTTCCTTTGAAAGTGCCTTAAGCTAATTACAAGCATTCAACAGAAATTCACATGCGTTTCTCTGAAAGACAAGCAGTCTGTTCCAACACTTCAATTCCCTGTGCCAAGTGAATGGAGTGTTGCTTCACTTTCTAAATGCTGTCCTTTCAGAGAAAATCACTTTCCTTTGAAAGTGCCTTAAGCTACTTACAAGCATTTAACAGTAATTCACATGCGTTTCTCTGAAAGAGAAGCAGTCTGTTCCAACACTTCAATTCACTGTGTGAAGTGAATGGAGTGTTGCTTCACTTTCTATATGCTCTCCTTTTAGAGAAAATCACTCACTTTTGAATCTGCCTTAAGCTACTTACAAGCATTCACAAGAAACTCACATCTGTTTCTCTGAAAGAGAAGCAGTCTGTTCCAACACTTCAATTCATTGTGCGAAGTGAATGGTGTGTTGCTTCACTTTCTAAATGCTGTCCTTTCAGAGAAAATCACTTTCCTTTGAATGTGCCTTAAGCTACTTACAAGCATTCAACAGAAATTCACATGCATTTCTCTGAAAGACAAGCAGTCTGTTCCAACACTTCAATTCACTTTGCAAAGTGAATGGAGTGTTGCTTCACTTTCTAAATGCTGTCCTTTCAGAGAAAATCACTTTCCTTTGAAACTGCCTTAAGCTAATTACAAGTATTCAACAGAAATTCACATGCGTTTCTCTGAAAGAGAAGCAGTCTGTTCCAACACTTCAATTCACTTTTCAAAGTGAATGCAGTGTTGCTTCACTTTCTAAATGCTGTCCTTTCAGAGAAAATCACTTTCCTTTGAAAGTGCCTTAAGCTACTTACAAGCATTCAACAGAAATTCTCATGCATTTCTCTGAAAGAGAAGCAGTCTGTTCCAACACTTCAATTCACTGTGCGAAGTGAATGGAGTGTTCCTTCACATTCTAAATGCTGTAGTTTCAGAGAAAATCACTTTCCTTTGAAAGTGTCATAAGCTACTTACAAGCATTCACGGGAAACTCAAATGTGTTTCTATGAAAGAGAAGCTGTCTGTTCCAACACTTCAATTCACTATGCGAAGTGAATGGAGTGTTGCTTCACTTTCTAAATGCTGTCCTTTCAGAGAAAATCACTTTCCTTTGAAAGTGCCTTAAGCTACATACAAGCATTCAACAGAAATTCATATGCATTTCTCTGAAAGAGAAGCAGTCTGTTCCAACACTTCAATTCACTGTGCGAAGTGAATGGAGTGCTCCTTCACTTTCTATATGCTCTCCTTTTAGAGAAAATCACTCTCTTTGGAACCTGCCTTAAGCTACTTACAAGCATTCACAAGAAACTCACATCTGTTTCTCTGAAAGAGAAGCAGTCTGTTCCAACACTTCAATTCACTGTGAGAAGTGAATGGAGTGTTGCTTCACTTTCTAAATGCTGTCCTGTCAGAGAAAATCAGTTTCCTTTGAAAGTGCCTTAAGCAACTTACAAGCATTTAACAGAAATTCACATGCGTTTCTCTGAAAGAGAAGCAGTCTGTTCCAACACTTCAATTCACTGTTCAAAGTGCATGGAGTGTTGCTTCACTTTCTATATGCTCTCCTTTTAGAGAAAATCACTCTCTTTTGCAACTGCCTTAAGCTACTTACAAGCATTCACAAGAAACTCACATCTGTTCCTCTGAAAGAGAAGCAGTCTGTTCCAACACTTCAATTCACTGTGCGAAGTGAATGGTGTGTTTTTTCACTTTCTAAATGCTGTCCTTTCAGCGAAAATCACTTTCCTTTGAATGTGCCTTAAGCTACTTACAAGCATTCAACAGAAATTCACATGCATTTCTCTGAAAGAGAAGCAGTCTGTTCCAACACTTCAATTCACTTTGCAAAGTGAATGGAGTGTTGCTTCACTTTCTAAATGCTGTCCTTTCAGAGAAAATCACTTTCCTTTGAAAGTGCCTTAAGCTAATTACAAGCATTCAACAGAAATTCACATGCGTTTCTCTGAAAGACAAGCAGTCTGTTCCAACACTTCAATTCCCTGTGCCAAGTGAATGGAGTGTTGCTTCACTTTCTAAATGCTGTCCTTTCAGAGAAAATCACTTTCCTTTGAAAGTGCCTTAAGCTACTTACAAGCATTCAACAGAAATTCACACGCGTTTCTCTGAAAGAGAAGCAGTCTGTTCTAACACTTCAATTAACTGTGCGAAGTGAATGGAGTGTTCCTTCACATTCTAAATGCTGTAGTTTCAGAGAAAATCACTTTCCTTTGAAAGTGTCTTAAGCTACTTACAAGCATTCATGGGAAACTCAAATGTATTTCTATGAAAGAGAAGCTGTCTGTTCCAACACTTCAATTCACTGTGCGAAGGAATGGAGTGTTGCTTCACTTTCTAAATGCTGTCCTTTCAGAGAAAATCACTTTCCTTTGAAAGTGCCTTAAGCTACTTACTAGCATTCAACAGAAATTCACATGCGTTTCTCTGAAAGAGAAGCAGTCTGTTTCAACACTTCAATTCACTGTGCGAAGTGAATGGAGTATTGCTTCACTTTCTAAATGCTGTCCTTTCAGAGAAAATCACTTTCCTTTGAAAGTGCCTTAAGCTACTTACAAGCGTTCACAAGAAACTCACATGCATTTTTCTGAAAGAGAAGCAGTCTGTTCCAACACTTCAATTCACTGTGCGAAGTGAATGGAGTGTTGCTTCACTTTCTAAATGCTGTCCTTTCAGAGAAAATCACTTTCCTTTGAAAGTGCCTTAAGCTACTTACAAGCATTTAACAGAAATTCACATGCGTTTCTCTGAAAGAGAAGCAGTCTGTTCCAACACTTCAATTCACTGTGCGAAGTGAATGGAGTGTTGCTTCACTTTCTATATGCTCTCCTTTTAGAGAAAATCACTCACTTTTGAAACTGCCTTAAGCTACTTACAAGCGTTCACAAGAAACTTACATCATTTTCTCTGAAAGAGAAGCAGTCTGTTCCAACACTTCAATTCACTGTGCGAAGTGAATGGAGTGTTCCTTCACATTCTAAATGCTGTAGTTTCAGAGAAAATCACTTTCCTTTGAAAGTGTCTTAAGCTACTTACAAGCATTCACGGGAAACTCAAATGTGTTTCTATGAAAGAGAAGCTGTCTGTTCCAACACTTCAATTCACTGTGCGAAGTGAATGGAGTGTTGCTTCAATTTCTAAATCCTGTCCTTTCAGAGAAAATCACTTTCCTTTGAAAGTGCCTTAAGCTACTTACAAGCATTTAACAGTAATTCACATGCGTTTCTCTGAAAGAGAAGCAGTCTGTTCCAACACTTCAATTCACTGTGTGAAGTGAATGGAGTGTTGCTTCACTTTCTATATGCTCTCCTTTTAGAGAAAATCACTCACTTTTGAAACTGCCTTAAGCTACTTACAAGCATTCAGAAGAAACTCACATCTGTTTCTCTGAAAGAGAAGCAGTCTGTTCCAAAACTTCAATTCACTGTGCGAAGTGAATGGAGTGTTGCTTCACTTTCTAAATACTGTCCTTTCAGAGAAAATCACTTTCCTTTGAAAGTGCCTTAAGCTACTTACAAGCATTCAACAGAAATTCACATGCGTTTCTCTGAAAGAGAAGCAGTCTGTTCCAACAATTCAATTCACTGTGCGAAGTGCATGGAGTGTTGCTTCACTTTCTATATGCTCTCCTTTTAGAGAAAATCACCCTCTTTTGAAACTGCCTTAAGCTACTTACAAGCATTCACAAGAAACTCACATCTGTTTCTCTGAAAGAGAAGCAGTCTGTTCCAACACTTCAATTCACTGTGCGAAGTGAATGGAGTATTGCTTCACTTTCTAAATGCTCTCCTTTTAGAGAAAATCACTCTCTTTTGCAACTGCCTTAAGCTACTTACAAACATTCACAAGAAACTCACATCTGTTCCTCTGAAAGAGAAGCAGTCTGTTCCAACACTTCAATTCACTGTGCGAAGTGAATGGTGTGTTTTTTCACTTTCTAAATGCTGTCCTTTCAGAGAAAATCACTTTCCTTTGATTGTGCCTTAAGCTACTTACAAGCATTCAACAGAAATTCACATGCATTTCTCTGAAAGAGAAGCAGTCTGTTCCAACACTTCAATTCACTTTGCAAAGTGAATGGAGTGTTGCTTCACTTTCTAAATGCTGTCCTTTCAGAGAAAATTACTTTCCTTTGAAAGTGCCTTAAGCTAATTACAAGCATTCAACAGAAATTCACATGCGTTTCTCTGAAAGACAAGCAGTCTGTTCCAACACTTCAATTCCATGTGCCAAGTGAATGGAGTGTTGCTTCACTTTCTAAATGCTGTCCTTTCAGAGAAAATCACTTTCCTTTGAAAGTGCCTTCAGCTACTTACAAGCATTCAACAGAAATTCTCATGCGTTTCTCTGAAAGAGAAGCAGTCTGTTCCAACACTTCAATTCACTGTGTGAAGTGAATGGAGTGTTGCTTCACTTTCTAAATGCTGTCCTTTCAGAGAAAATCACTTTCCTTTGAAAGTGCCTTAAGCTACTTACAAGCATTCAACAGAAATTCACATGCGTTTCTCTGAAAGAGAAGCAGTCTGTTTCAACACTTCAATTCACTGTGCGAAGTGAATGGAGTGTTGCTTCATCTTCTAAATGCTGTCCTTTCAGAGAAAATCACTTTCTTTTGAAAGTGCCTTAAGCTACTTACAAGCGTTCACAAGAAACTCACATGCATTTTTCTGAAAGAGAAGCAGTCTGTTCCAACACTTCAATTCACTGTGCGAAGTGAATGGAGTGTTCCTTCACTTTTTAAATGCTGTCCTTTCAGAGAAAATCACTTTCCTTTGAAAGTGCCTTAAGCTACTTACAAGCATTCAACAGAAATTTTCATGCGTTTCTCTGAAAGAGAAGCAGTCTGTTCCAACACTTCAATTCACTGTGCGAAGTGAATGGAGTGTTGCTTCACTTTCTAAATGATGTCCTTTCAGAGAAAATCACTTTCCTTTGAAAGTGCCTTAAGCTACTTACAAGCATTCAACAGAAATTCACACGCGTTTCTCTGAAAGAGAAGCAGTCTGTTCTAACACTTCAATTCACTGTGCGAAGTGAATGGAGTGTTCCTTCACATTCTAAATGCTGTAGTTTCAGAGAAAATCACTTTCCTTTGAAAGTGTCTTAAGCTACTTACAAGCATTCATGGGAAACTCAAATGTATTTCTATGAAAGAGAAGCTGTCTGTTCCAACACTTCAATTCACTGTGCGAAGGAATGGAGTGTTGCTTCACTATCTAAATGCTGTCCTTTCAGAGAAAATCACTTTCCTTTGAAAGTGCCTTAAGCTACTTACAAGCATTCAACAGAAATTCACATGCGTTTCTCTGAAAGAGAAGCAGTCTGTTTCAACACTTCAATTCACTGTGCGAAGTGAATGGAGTGTTGCTTCACTTTCTAAATGCTGTCCTTTCAGAGAAAATCACTTTCCTTTGAAAGTGCCTTAAGCTACTTACAAGCGTTCACAAGAAACTCACATGCATTTTTCTGAAAGAGAAGCAGTCTGTTCCAACACTTCAATTCACTGTGCGAAGTGAATGGAGTGTTGCTTCACTTTCTAAATGCTGTCCTTTCAGAGAAAATCACTTTCCTTTGAAAGTGCCTTAAGCTACTTACAAGCATTTAACAGAAATTCACATGCGTTTCTCTGAAAGAGAAGCAGTCTGTTCCAACACTTCAATTCACTGTGCGAAGTGAATGGAGTGTTGCTTCACTTTCTATATGCTCTCCTTTTAGAGAAAATCACTCACTTTTGAAACTGCCTTAAGCTACTTACAAGCGTTCACAAGAAACTCACATCATTTTCTCTGAAAGAGAAGCAGTCTGTTCCAACACTTCAATTCACTGTGCGAAGTGAATGGAGTGTTCCTTCACATTCTAAATGCTGTAGTTTCAGATAAAATCACTTTCCTTTGAAAGTGTCTTAAGCTACTTACAAGCATTCACGGGAAACTCAAATGTGTTTCTATGAAAGAGAAGCTGTCTGTTCCAACACTTCAATTCACTGTGCGAAGTGAATGGAGTGTTGCTTCACTTTCTAAATCCTGTCCTTTCAGAGAAAATCACTTTCCTTTGAAAGTGCCTTAAGCTACTTACAAGCATTTAACAGTAATTCACATGCGTTTCTCTGAAAGAGAAGCAGTCTGTTCCAACACTTCAATTCACTGTGCGAAGTGAATGGAGTGTTGCTTCACTTTCTATATGCTCTCCTTTTAGAGAAAATCACTCACTTTTGAAACTGCCTTAAGCTACTTACAAGCATTCAGAAGAAACTCACATCTGTTTCTCTGAAAGAGAAGCAGTCTGTTCCAAAACTTCAATTCACTGTGCGAAGTGAATGGAGTGTTGCTTCACTTTCTAAATACTGTCCTTTCAGAGAAAATCACTTTCCTTTGAAAGTGCCTTAAGCTACTTACAAGCATTCAACAGAAATTCACATGCGTTTCTCTGAAAGAGAAGCAGTCTGTTCCAACACTTCAATTCACTGTGAGAAGTGAATGGAGTGTTTCTTCACTTTCTAAATGTGTCCTGTCAGAGAAAATCACTTTCCTTTGAAAGTGCCTTAAGCTACTTACAAGCATTCAACAGAAATTCACATGCGTTTCTCTGAAAGAGAAGCAGTCTGTTCCAACAATTCAATTCACTGTGCGAAGTGCATGGAGTGTTGCTTCACTTTCTATATGCTCTCCTTTTAGAGAAAATCACCCTCTTTTGAAACTGCCTTAAGCTACTTACAAGCATTCACAAGAAACTCACATCTGTTTCTCTGAAAGAGAAGCAGTCTGTTCCAACACTTCAATTCACTGTGCGAAGTGAATGGAGTATTGCTTCACTTTCTAAATGCTCTCCTTTTAGAGAAAATCACTCTCTTTTGCAACTGCCTTAAGCTACTTACAAACATTCACAAGAAACTCACATCTGTTCCTCTGAAAGAGAAGCAGTCTGTTCCAACACTTCAATTCACTGTGCGAAGTGAATGGTGTGTTTTTTCACTTTCTAAATGCTGTCCTTTCAGAGAAAATCACTTTCCTTTGATTGTGCCTTAAGCTACTTACAAGCATTCAACAGAAATTCACATGCATTTCTCTGAAAGAGAAGCAGTCTGTTCCAACACTTCAATTCACTTTGCAAAGTGAATGGAGTGTTGCTTCACTTTCTAAATGCTGTCCTTTCAGAGAAAATTACTTTCCTTTGAAAGTGCCTTAAGCTAATTACAAGCATTCATCAGAAATTCACATGCGTTTCTCTGAAAGACAAGCAGTCTGTTCCAACACTTCAATTCCATGTGCCAAGTGAATGGAGTGTTGCTTCACTTTCTAAATGCTGTCCTTTCAGAGAAAATCACTTTCCTTTGAAAGTGCCTTCAGCTACTTACAAGCATTCAACAGAAATTCTCATGCGTTTCTCTGAAAGAGAAGCAGTCTGTTCCAACACTTCAATTCACTGTGTGAAGTGAATGGAGTGTTGCTTCACTTTCTAAATGCTGTCCTTTCAGAGAAAATCACTTTCCTTTGAAAGTGCCTTAAGCTACTTACAAGCATTCAACAGAAATTCACATGCGTTTCTCTGAAAGAGAAGCAGTCTGTTTCAACACTTCAATTCACTGTGCGAAGTGAATGGAGTGTTGCTTCATCTTCTAAATGCTGTCCTTTCAGAGAAAATCACTTTCTTTTGAAAGTGCCTTAAGCTACTTACAAGCGTTCACAAGAAACTCACATGCATTTTTCTGAAAGAGAAGCAGTCTGTTCCAACACTTCAATTCACTGTGCGAAGTGAATGGAGTGTTCCTTCACTTTTTAAATGCTGTCCTTTCAGAGAAAATCACTTTCCTTTGAAAGTGCCTTAAGCTACTTACAAGCATTCAACAGAAATTTTCATGCGTTTCTCTGAAAGAGAAGCAGTCTGTTCCAACACTTCAATTCACTGTGCGAAGTGAATGGAGTGTTGCTTCACTTTCTAAATGCTGTCCTTTCAGAGAAAATCACTTTCCTTTGAAAGTGCCTTAAGCTACTTACAAGCATTCAACAGAAATTCACACGCGTTTCTCTGAAAGAGAAGCAGTCTGTTCTAACACTTCAATTCACTGTGCGAAGTGAATGGAGTGTTCCTTCACATTCTAAATGCTGTAGTTTCAGAGAAAATCACTTTCCTTTGAAAGTGTCTTAAGCTACTTACAAGCATTCATGGGAAACTCAAATGTATTTCTATGAAAGAGAAGCTGTCTGTTCCAACACTTCAATTCACTGTGCGAAGGAATGGAGTGTTGCTTCACTATCTAAATGCTGTCCTTTCAGAGAAAATCACTTTCCTTTGAATGTGCCTTAAGCTACTTACAAGCATTCAACAGAAATTCACATGCGTTTCTCTGAAAGAGAAGCAGTCTGTTTCAACACTTCAATTCACTGTGCGAAGTGAATGGAGTGTTGCTTCACTTTCTAAATGCTGTCCTTTCAGAGAAAATCACTTTCCTTTGAAAGTGCCTTAAGCTACTTACAAGCGTTCACAAGAAACTCACATGCATTTTTCTGAAAGAGAAGCAGTCTGTTCCAACACTTCAATTCACTGTGCGAAGTGAATGGAGTGTTGCTTCACTTTCTAAATGCTGTCCTTTCAGAGAAAATCACTTTCCTTTGAAAGTGCCTTAAGCTACTTACAAGCATTTAACAGAAATTCACATGCGTTTCTCTGAAAGAGAAGCAGTCTGTTCCAACACTTCAATTCACTGTGCGAAGTGAATGGAGTGTTGCTTCACTTTCTATATGCTCTCCTTTTAGAGAAAATCACTCACTTTTGAAACTGCCTTAAGCTACTTACAAGCGTTCACAAGAAACTCACATCATTTTCTCTGAAAGAGAAGCAGTCTGTTCCAACACTTCAATTCACTGTGCGAAGTGAATGGAGTGTTCCTTCACATTCTAAATGCTGTAGTTTCAGATAAAATCACGTTCCTTTGAAAGTGTCTTAAGCTACTTACAAACATTCACGGGAAACTCAAATGTGTTTCTATGAAAGAGAAGCTGTCTGTTCCAACACTTCAATTCACTGTGCGAAGTGAATGGAGTGTTGCTTCACTTTCTAAATCCTGTCCTTTCAGAGAAAATCAATTTCCTTTGAAAGTGCCTTAAGCTACTTACAAGCATTTAACAGTAATTCACATGCGTTTCTCTGAAAGAGAAGCAGTCTGTTCCAACACTTCAATTCACTGTGCGAAGTGAATGGAGTGTTGCTTCACTTTCTATATGCTCTCCTTTTAGAGAAAATCACTCACTTTTGAAACTGCCTTAAGCTACTTACAAGCATTCAGAAGAAACTCACATCTGTTTCTCTGAAAGAGAAGCAATCTGTTCCAAAACTTCAATTCACTGTGCGAAGTGAATGGAGTGTTGCTTCACTTTCTAAATACTGTCCTTTCAGAGAAAATCACTTTCCTTTGAAAGTGCCTTAAGCTACTTACAAGCATTCAACAGAAATTCACATGCGTTTCTCTGAAAGAGAAGCAGTCTGTTCCAACACTTCAATTCACTGTGTGAAGTGAATGGAGTGTTGCTTCACTTTCTAAATGCTGTCCTTTCAGAGAAAATCACTTTCCTTTGATAGTGCCTTAAGCTACTTACAAGCATTCAACAGAAATTCACATGCGTTTCTCTGAAAGAGAGGCAGTCTGTTTCAACACTTCAATTCACTGTGCGAAGTGAATGGAGTGTTGCTTCACTTTCTAAATGCTGTCCTTTCAGAGAAAATCACTTTCCTTTGAAAGTGCCTTAAGCTACTTACAAGCGTTCACAAGAAACTCACATGCATTTTTCTGAAAGAGAAGCAGTCTGTTCCAACACTTCAATTCACTGTGCGAAGTGAATGGAGTGTTCCTTCACTTTCTAAATGCTGTCCTTTCAGAGAAAATCACTTTCCTTTGAAAGTGCCTTAAGCTACTTACAAGCATTCAACAGAAATTTTCATGCGTTTCTCTGAAAGAAAAGCAGTCTGTTCCAACACTTCAATTCACTGTGCGAAGTGAATGGAGTGTTGCTTCACTTTCTAAATGCTGTCCTTTCAGAGAAAATCACTTTCCTTTGAAAGTGCCTTAAGCTACTTACAAGCATTCAACAGAAATTCACACGCGTTTCTCTGAAAGAGAAGCAGTCTGTTCTAACACTTCAATTCACTGTGCGAAGTGAATGGAGTGTTCCTTCACATTCTAAATGCTGTAGTTTCAGAGAAAATCACTTTCCTTTGAAAGTGTCTTAAGCTACTTACAAGCATTCATGGGAAACTCAAATGTATTTCTATGAAAGAGAAGCTGTCTGTTCCAACACTTCAATTCACTGTGCGAAGGAATGGAGTGTTGCTTCACTTTCTAAATGCTGTCCTTTCAGAGAAAATCACTTTCCTTTGAAAGTGCCTTAAGCTACTTACAAGCATTCAACAGAAATTCACATGCGTTTCTCTGAAAGAGAAGCAGTCTGTTTCAACACTTCAATTCACTGTGCGAAGTGAATGGAGTGTTGCTTCACTTTCTAAATGCTGTCCTTTCAGAGAAAATCACTTTCCTTTGAAAGTGCCTTAAGCTACTTACAAGCATTTAACAGAAATTCACATGCGTTTCTCTGAAAGAGAAGCAGTCTGTTCCAACACTTCAATTCACTGTGCGAAGTGAATGGAGTGTTGCTTCACTTTCTATATGCTCTCCTTTTAGAGAAAATCACTCACTTTTGAAACTGCCTTAAGCTACTTACAAGCGTTCACAAGAAACTCACATCATTTTCTCTGAAAGAGAAGCAGTCTGTTCCAACACTTCAATTCACTGTGCGAAGTGAATGGAGTGTTCCTTCACATTCTAAATGCTGTAGTTTCAGATAAAATCACTTTCCTTTGAAAGTGTCTTAAGCTACTTACAAGCATTCACGGGAAACTCAAATGTGTTTCTATGAAAGAGAAGCTGTCTGTTCCAACACTTCAATTCACTGTGCGAAGTGAATGGAGTGTTGCTTCACTTTCTAAATCCTGTCCTTTCAGAGAAAATCACTTTCCTTTGAAAGTGCCTTAAGCTACTTACAAGCATTTAACAGTAATTCACATGCGTTTCTCTGAAAGAGAAGCAGTCTGTTCCAACACTTCAATTCACTGTGCGAAGTGAATGGAGTGTTGCTTCACTTTCTATATGCTCTCCTTTTAGAGAAAATCACTCACTTTTGAAACTGCCTTAAGCTACTTACAAGCATTCAGAAGAAACTCACATCTGTTTCTCTGAAAGAGAAGCAATCTGTTCCAAAACTTCAATTCACTGTGCGAAGTGAATGGAGTGTTGCTTCACTTTCTAAATACTGTCCTTTCAGAGAAAATCACTTTCCTTTGAAAGTGCCTTAAGATACTTACAAGCATTCAACAGAAATTCACATGCGTTTCTCTGAAAGAGAAGCAGTCTGTTCCAACACTTCAATTCACTGTGAGAAGTGAATGGAGTGTTTCTTCACTTTCTAAATGCTGTCCTGTCAGAGAAAATCACTTTCCTTTGAAAGTGCCTTAAGCTACTTACAAGCATTCAACAGAAATTCACATGCGTTTCTCTGAAAGAGAAGCAGTCTGTTCCAACACTTCAATTCACTGTGCGAAGTGCATGGAGTGTTGCTTCACTTTCTATATGCTCTCCTTTTAGAGAAAATCACCCTCTTTTGAAACTGCCTTAAGCTACTTACAAGCATTCACAAGAAACTCACATCTGTTTCTCTGAAAGAGAAGCAGTCTGTTCCAACACTTCAATTCACTGTGCGAAGTGAATGGAGTATTGCTTCACTTTCTAAATGCTCTCCTTTTAGAGAAAATCACTCTCTTTTGCAACTGCCTTAAGCTACTTACAAGCATTCACAAGAAACTCACATCTGTTCCTCTGAAAGAGAAGCAGTCTGTTCCAACACTTCAATTCACTGTGCGAAGTGAATGGTGTGTTTTTTCACTTTCTAAATGCTGTCCTTTCAGAGAAAATCACTTTCCTTTGAATGTGCCTTAAGCTACTTACAAGCATTCAACAGAAATTCACATGCATTTCTCTGAAAGAGAAGCAGTCTGTTCCAATACTTCAATTCATTTTGCAAAGTGAATGGAGTGTTGCTTCACTTTCTAAATGCTGTCCTTTCAGAGAAAATCACTTTCCTTTGAAAGTGCCTTAAGCTAATTACAAGCATTCAACAGAAATTCACATGCGTTTCTCTGAAAGACAAGCAGTCTGTTCCAACACTTCAATTCCCTGTGCCAAGTGAATGGAGTGTTGCTTCACTTTCTAAATGCTGTCCTTTCAGAGAAAATCACTTTCCTTTGAAAGTGCCTTAAGCTACTTACAAGCATTTAACAGTAATTCACATGCGTTTCTCTGAAAGAGAAGCAGTCTGTTCCAACACTTCAATTCACTGTGTGAAGTGAATGGAGTGTTGCTTCACTTTCTATATGCTCTCCTTTTAGAGAAAATCACTCACTTTTGAATCTGCCTTAAGCTACTTACAAGCATTCACAAGAAACTCACATCTGTTTCTCTGAAAGAGAAGCAGTCTGTTCCAACACTTCAATTCATTGTGCGAAGTGAATGGTGTGTTGCTTCACTTTCTAAATGCTGTCCTTTCAGAGAAAATCACTTTCCTTTGAATGTGCCTTAAGCTACTTACAAGCATTCAACAGAAATTCACATGCATTTCTCTGAAAGACAAGCAGTCTGTTCCAACACTTCAATTCACTTTGCAAAGTGAATGGAGTGTTGCTTCACTTTCTAAATGCTGTCCTTTCAGAGAAAATCACTTTCCTTTGAAAGTGCCTTAAGCTAATTACAAGTATTCAACAGAAATTCACATGCGTTTCTCTGAAAGAGAAGCAGTCTGTTCCAACACTTCAATTCACTTTTCAAAGTGAATGCAGTGTTGCTTCACTTTCTAAATGCTGTCCTTTCAGAGAAAATCACTTTCCTTTGAAAGTGCCTTAAGCTACTTACAAGCATTCAACAGAAATTCTCATGCATTTCTCTGAAAGAGAAGCAGTCTGTTCCAACACTTCAATTCACTGTGCGAAGTGAATGGAGTGTTCCTTCACATTCTAAATGCTGTAGTTTCAGAGAAAATCACTTTCCTTTGAAAGTGTCATAAGCTACTTACAAGCATTCACGGGAAACTCAAATGTGTTTCTATGAAAGAGAAGCTGTCTGTTCCAACACTTCAATTCACTGTGCGAAGTGAATGGAGTGTTGCTTCACTTTCTAAATGCTGTCCTTTCAGAGAAAATCACTTTCCTTTGAAAGTGCCTTAAGCTACATACAAGCATTCAACAGAAATTCATATGCATTTCTCTGAAAGAGAAGCAGTCTGTTCCAACACTTCAATTCACTGTGCGAAGTGAATGGAGTGCTCCTTCACTTTCTATATGCTCTCCTTTTAGAGAAAATCACTCTCTTTGGAACCTGCCTTAAGCTACTTACAAGCATTCACAAGAAACTCACATCTGTTTCTCTGAAAGAGAAGCAGTCTGTTCCAACACTTCAATTCACTGTGAGAAGTGAATGGAGTGTTGCTTCACTTTCTAAATGCTGTCCTGTCAGAGAAAATCAGTTTCCTTTGAAAGTGCCTTAAGCAACTTACAAGCATTTAACAGAAATTCACATGCGTTTCTCTGAAAGAGAAGCAGTCTGTTCCAACACTTCAATTCACTGTTCAAAGTGCATGGAGTGTTGCTTCACTTTCTATATGCTCTCCTTTTAGAGAAAATCACTCTCTTTTGCAACTGCCTTAAGCTACTTACAAGCATTCACAAGAAACTCACATCTGTTCCTCTGAAAGAGAAGCAGTCTGTTCCAACACTTCAATTCACTGTGCGAAGTGAATGGTGTGTTTTTTCACTTTCTAAATGCTGTCCTTTCAGCGAAAATCACTTTCCTTTGAATGTGCCTTAAGCTACTTACAAGCATTCAACAGAAATTCACATGCATTTCTCTGAAAGAGAAGCAGTCTGTTCCAACACTTCAATTCACTTTGCAAAGTGAATGGAGTGTTGCTTCACTTTCTAAATGCTGTCCTTTCAGAGAAAATCACTTTCCTTTGAAAGTGCCTTAAGCTAATTACAAGCATTCAACAGAAATTCACATGCGTTTCTCTGAAAGACAAGCAGTCTGTTCCAACACTTCAATTCCCTGTGCCAAGTGAATGGAGTGTTGCTTCACTTTCGAAATGCTGTCCTTTCAGAGAAAATCACTTTCCTTTGAAAGTGCCTTAAGCTACTTACAAGCATTCAACAGAAATTTTCATGCGTTTCTCTGAAAGAGAAGCAGTCTGTTCCAACACTTCAATTCACTGTGCGAAGTGAATGGAGTGTTGCTTCACTTTCTAAATGCTGTCCTTTCAGAGAAAATCACTTTCCTTTGAAAGTGCCTTAAGCTACTTACAAGCATTCAACAGAAATTCACACGCGTTTCTCTGAAAGAGAAGCAGTCTGTTCTAACACTTCAATTCACTGTGCGAAGTGAATGGAGTGTTCCTTCACATTCTAAATGCTGTAGTTTCAGAGAAAATCACTTTCCTTTGAAAGTGTCTTAAGCTACTTACAAGCATTCATGGGAAACTCAAATGTATTTCTATGAAAGAGAAGCTGTCTGTTCCAACACTTCAATTCACTGTGCGAAGGAATGGAGTGTTGCTTCACTTTCTAAATGCTGTCCTTTCAGAGAAAATCACTTTCCTTTGAAAGTGCCTTAAGCTACTTACTAGCATTCAACAGAAATTCACATGCGTTTCTCTGAAAGAGAAGCAGTCTGTTTCAACACTTCAATTCACTGTGCGAAGTGAATGGAGTATTGCTTCCCTTTCTAAATGCTGTCCTTTCAGAGAAAATCACTTTCCTTTGAAAGTGCCTTAAGCTACTTACAAGCGTTCACAAGAAACTCACATGCATTTTTCTGAAAGAGAAGCAGTCTGTTCCAACACTTCAATTCACTGTGCGAAGTGAATGGAGTGTTGCTTCACTTTCTAAATGCTGTCCTTTCAGAGAAAATCACTTTCCTTTGAAAGTGCCTTAAGCTACTTACAAGCATTTAACAGAAATTCACATGCGTTTCTCTGAAAGAGAAGCAGTCTGTTCCAACACTTCAATTCACTGTGCGAAGTGAATGGAGTGTTGCTTCACTTTCTATATGCTCTCCTTTTAGAGAAAATCACTCACTTTTGAAACTGCCTTAAGCTACTTACAAGCGTTCACAAGAAACTTACATCATTTTCTCTGAAAGAGAAGCAGTCTGTTCCAACACTTCAATTCACTGTGCGAAGTGAATGGAGTGTTCCTTCACATTCTAAATGCTGTAGTTTCAGAGAAAATCACTTTCCTTTGAAAGTGTCTTAAGCTACTTACAAGCATTCACGGGAAACTCAAATGTGTTTCTATGAAAGAGAAGCTGTCTGTTCCAACACTTCAATTCACTGTGCGAAGTGAATGGAGTGTTGCTTCACTTTCTAAATCCTGTCCTTTCAGAGAAAATCACTTTCCTTTGAAAGTGCCTTAAGCTACTTACAAGCATTTAACAGTAATTCACATGCGTTTCTCTGAAAGAGAAGCAGTCTGTTCCAACACTTCAATTCACTGTGTGAAGTGAATGGAGTGTTGCTTCACTTTCTATATGCTCTCCTTTTAGAGAAAATCACTCACTTTTGAAACTGCCTTAAGCTACTTACAAGCATTCAGAAGAAACTCACATCTGTTTCTCTGAAAGAGAAGCAGTCTGTTCCAAAACTTCAATTCACTGTGCGAAGTGAATGGAGTGTTGCTTCACTTTCTAAATACTGTCCTTTCAGAGAAAATCACTTTCCTTTGAAAGTGCCTTAAGCTACTTACAAGCATTCAACAGAAATTCACATGCGTTTCTCTGAAAGAGAAGCAGTCTGTTCCAACACTTCAATTCACTGTGAGAAGTGAATGGAGTGTTTCTTCACTTTCTAAATGTGTCCTGTCAGAGAAAATCACTTTCCTTTGAAAGTGCCTTAAGCTACTTACAAGCATTCAACAGAAATTCACATGCGTTTCTCTGAAAGAGAAGCAGTCTGTTCCAACAATTCAATTCACTGTGCGAAGTGCATGGAGTGTTGCTTCACTTTCTATATGCTCTCCTTTTAGAGAAAATCACCCTCTTTTGAAACTGCCTTAAGCTACTTACAAGCATTCACAAGAAACTCACATCTGTTTCTCTGAAAGAGAAGCAGTTTGTTCCAACACTTCAATTCACTGTGCGAAGTGAATGGAGTATTGCTTCACTTTCTAAATGCTCTCCTTTTAGAGAAAATCACTCTCTTTTGCAACTGCCTTAAGCTACTTACAAACATTCACAAGAAACTCACATCTGTTCCTCTGAAAGAGAAGCAGTCTGTTCCAACACTTCAATTCACTGTGCGAAGTGAATGGTGTGTTTTTTCACTTTCTAAATGCTGTCCTTTCAGAGAAAATCACTTTCCTTTGATTGTGCCTTAAGCTACTTACAAGCATTCAACAGAAATTCACATGCATTTCTCTGAAAGAGAAGCAGTCTGTTCCAACACTTCAATTCACTTTGCAAAGTGAATGGAGTGTTGCTTCACTTTCTAAATGCTGTCCTTTCAGAGAAAATTACTTTCCTTTGAAAGTGCCTTAAGCTAATTACAAGCATTCAACAGAAATTCACATGCGTTTCTCTGAAAGACAAGCAGTCTGTTCCAACACTTCAATTCCATGTGCCAAGTGAATGGAGTGTTGCTTCACTTTCTAAATGCTGTCCTTTCAGAGAAAATCACTTTCCTTTGAAAGTGCCTTCAGCTACTTACAAGCATTCAACAGAAATTCTCATGCGTTTCTCTGAAAGAGAAGCAGTCGGTTCCAACACTTCAATTCACTGTGTGAAGTGAATGGAGTGTTGCTTCACTTTCTAAATGCTGTCCTTTCAGAGAAAATCACTTTCCTTTGAAAGTGCCTTAAGCTACTTACAAGCATTCAACAGAAATTCACATGCGTTTCTCTGAAAGAGAAGCAGTCTGTTTCAACACTTCAATTCACTGTGCGAAGTGAATGGAGTGTTGCTTCACTTTCTAAATGCTGTCCTTTCAGAGAAAATCACTTTCTTTTGAAAGTGCCTTAAGCTACTTACAAGCGTTCACAAGAAACTCACAAGCATTTTTCTGAAAGAGAAGCAGTCTGTTCCAACACTTCAATTCACTGTGCGAAGTGAATGGAGTGTTCCTTCACTTTTTAAATGCTGTCCTTTCAGAGAAAATCACTTTCCTTTGAAAGTGCCTTAAGCTACTTACAAGCATTCAACAGAAATTTTCATGCGTTTCTCTGAAAGAGAAGCAGTCTGTTCCAACACTTCAATTCACTGTGCGAAGTGAATGGAGTGTGGCTTCACTTTCTAAATGCTGTCCTTTCAGAGAAAATCACTTTCCTTTGAAAGTGCCTTAAGCTACTTACAAGCATTCAACAGAAATTCACACGCGTTTCTCTGAAAGAGAAGCAGTCTGTTCTAACACTTCAATTCACTGTGCGAAGTGAATGGAGTGTTCCTTCACATTCTAAATGCTGTAGTTTCAGAGAAAATCACTTTCCTTTGAAAGTGTCTTAAGCTACTTACAAGCATTCATGGGAAACTCAAATGTATTTCTATGAAAGAGAAGCTGTCTGTTCCAACACTTCAATTCACTGTGCGAAGGAATGGAGTGTTGCTTCACTATCTAAATGCTGTCCTTTCAGAGAAAATCACTTTCCTTTGAAAGTGCCTTAAGCTACTTACAAGCATTCAACAGAAATTCACATGCGTTTCTCTGAAAGAGAAGCAGTCTGTTTCAACACTTCAATTCACTGTGCGAAGTGAATGGAGTGTTGCTTCACTTTCTAAATGCTGTCCTTTCAGAGAAAATCACTTTCCTTTGAAAGTGCCTTAAGCTACTTACAAGCGTTCACAAGAAACTCACATGCATTTTTCTGAAAGAGAAGCAGTCTGTTCCAACACTTCAATTCACTGTGCGAAGTGAATGGAGTGTTGCTTCACTTTCTAAATGCTGTCCTTTCAGAGAAAATCACTTTCCTTTGAAAGTGCCTTAAGCTACTTACAAGCATTTAACAGAAATTCACATGCGTTTCTCTGAAAGAGAAGCAGTCTGTTCCAACACTTCAATTCACTGTGCGAAGTGAATGGAGTGTTGCTTCACTTTCTATATGCTCTCCTTTTAGAGAAAATCACTCACTTTTGAAACTGCCTTAAGCTACTTACAAGCGTTCACAAGAAACTCACATCATTTTCTCTGAAAGAGAAGCAGTCTGTTCCAACACTTCAATTCACTGTGCGAAGTGAATGGAGTGTTCCTTCACATTCTAAATGCTGTAGTTTCAGATAAAATCACTTTCCTTTGAAAGTGTCTTAAGCTACTTACAAGCATTCACGGGAAACTCAAATGTGTTTCTATGAAAGAGAAGCTGTCTGTTCCAACACTTCAATTCACTGTGCGAAGTGAATGGAGTGTTGCTTCACTTTCTAAATCCTGTCCTTTCAGAGAAAATCACTTTCCTTTGAAAGTGCCTTAAGCTACTTACAAGCATTTAACAGTAATTCACATGCGTTTCTCTGAAAGAGAAGCAGTCTGTTCCAACACTTCAATTCACTGTGCGAAGTGAATGGAGTGTTGCTTCACTGTCTATATGCTCTCCTTTTAGAGAAAATCACTCACTTTTGAAACTGCCTTAAGCTACTTACAAGCATTCAGAAGAAACTCACATCTGTTTCTCTGAAAGAGAAGCAATCTGTTCCAAAACTTCAATTCACTGTGCGAAGTGAATGGAGTGTTGCTTCACTTTCTAAATACTGTCCTTTCAGAGAAAATCACTTTCCTTTGAAAGTGCCTTAAGCTACTTACAAGCATTCAACAGAAATTCACATGCGTTTCTCTGAAAGAGAAGCAGTCTGTTCCAACACTTCAATTCACTGTGTGAAGTGAATGGAGTGTTGCTTCACTTTCTAAATGCTGTCCTTTCAGAGAAAATCACTTTCCTTTGATAGTGCCTTAAGCTACTTACAAGCATTCAACAGAAATTCACATGCGTTTCTCTGAAAGAGAGGCAGTCTGTTTCAACACTTCAATTCACTGTGCGAAGTGAATGGAGTGTTGCTTCACTTTCTAAATGCTGTCCTTTCAGAGAAAATCACTTTCCTTTGAAAGTGCCTTAAGCTACTTACAAGCGTTCACAAGAAACTCACATGCATTTTTCTGAAAGAGAAGCAGTCTGTTCCAACACTTCAATTCACTGTGCGAAGTGAATGGAGTGTTCCTTCACTTTCTAAATGCTGTCCTTTCAGAGAAAATCACTTTCCTTTGAAAGTGCCTTAAGCTACTTACAAGCATTCAACAGAAATTTTCATGCGTTTCTCTGAAAGAGAAGCAGTCTGTTCCAACACTTCAATTCACTGTGCGAAGTGAATGGAGTGTTGCTTCACTTTCTAAATGCTGTCCTTTCAGAGAAAATCACTTTCCTTTGAAAGTGCCTTAAGCTACTTACAAGCATTCAACAGAAATTCACACGCGTTTCTCTGAAAGAGAAGCAGTCTGTTCTAACACTTCAATTCACTGTGCGAAGTGAATGGAGTGTTCCTTCACATTCTAAATGCTGTAGTTTCAGAGAAAATCACTTTCCTTTGAAAGTGTCTTAAGCTACTTACAAGCATTCATGGGAAACTCAAATGTATTTCTATGAAAGAGAAGCTGTCTGTTCCAACACTTCAATTCACTGTGCGAAGGAATGGAGTGTTGCTTCACTTTCTAAATGCTGTCCTTTCAGAGAAAATCACTTTCCTTTGAAAGTGCCTTAAGCTACTTACAAGCATTCAACAGAAATTCACATGCGTTTCTCTGAAAGAGAAGCAGTCTGTTTCAACACTTCAATTCACTGTGCGAAGTGAATGGAGTGTTGCTTCACTTTCTAAATGCTGTCCTTTCAGAGAAAATCACTTTCCTTTGAAAGTGCCTTAAGCTACTTACAAGCATTTAACAGAAATTCACATGCGTTTCTCTGAAAGAGAAGCAGTCTGTTCCAACACTTCAATTCACTGTGCGAAGTGAATGGAGTGTTGCTTCACTTTCTATATGCTCTCCTTTTAGAGAAAATCACTCACTTTTGAAACTGCCTTAAGCTACTTACAAGCGTTCACAAGAAACTCACATCATTTTCTCTGAAAGAGAAGCAGTCTGTTCCAACACTTCAATTCACTGTGCGAAGTGAATGGAGTGTTCCTTCACATTCTAAATGCTGTAGTTTCAGATAAAATCACTTTCCTTTGAAAGTGTCTTAAGCTACTTACAAGCATTCACGGGAAACTCAAATGTGTTTCTATGAAAGAGAAGCTGTCTGTTCCAACACTTCAATTCACTGTGCGAAGTGAATGGAGTGTTGCTTCACTTTCTAAATCCTGTCCTTTCAGAGAAAATCACTTTCCTTTGAAAGTGCCTTAAGCTACTTACAAGCATTTAACAGTAATTCACATGCGTTTCTCTGAAAGAGAAGCAGTCTGTTCCAACACTTCAATTCACTGTGCGAAGTGAATGGAGTGTTGCTTCACTTTCTATATGCTCTCCTTTTAGAGAAAATCACTCACTTTTGAAACTGCCTTAAGCTACTTACAAGCATTCAGAAGAAACTCACATCTGTTTCTCTGAAAGAGAAGCAATCTGTTCCAAAACTTCAATTCACTGTGCGAAGTGAATGGAGTGTTGCTTCACTTTCTAAATACTGTCCTTTCAGAGAAAATCACTTTCCTTTGAAAGTGCCTTAAGATACTTACAAGCATTCAACAGAAATTCACATGCGTTTCTCTGAAAGAGAAGCAGTCTGTTCCAACACTTCAATTCACTGTGAGAAGTGAATGGAGTGTTTCTTCACTTTCTAAATGCTGTCCTGTCAGAGAAAATCACTTTCCTTTGAAAGTGCCTTAAGCTACTTACAAGCATTCAACAGAAATTCACATGCGTTTCTCTGAAAGAGAAGCAGTCTGTTCCAACACTTCAATTCACTGTGCGAAGTGCATGGAGTGTTGCTTCACTTTCTATATGCTCTCCTTTTAGAGAAAATCACCCTCTTTTGAAACTGCCTTAAGCTACTTACAAGCATTCACAAGAAACTCACATCTGTTTCTCTGAAAGAGAAGCAGTCTGTTCCAACACTTCAATTCACTGTGCGAAGTGAATGGAGTATTGCTTCACTTTCTAAATGCTCTCCTTTTAGAGAAAATCACTCTCTTTTGCAACTGCCTTAAGCTACTTACAAGCATTCACAAGAAACTCACATCTGTTCCTCTGAAAGAGAAGCAGTCTGTTCCAACACTTCAATTCACTGTGCGAAGAGAATGGTGTGTTTTTTCACTTTCTAAATGCTGTCCTTTCAGAGAAAATCACTTTTCTTTGAATGTGCCTTAAGCTACTTACAAGCATTCAACAGAAATTCACATGCATTTCTCTGAAAGAGAAGCAGTCTGTTCCAACACTTCAATTCACTTTGCAAAGTGAATGGAGTGTTGCTTCACTTTCTAAATGCTGTCCTTTCAGAGAAAATTACTTTCCTTTGAAAGTGCCTTAAGCTAATTACAAGCATTCAACAGAAATTCACATGCGTTTCTCTGAAAGACAAGCAGTCTGTTCCAACACTTCAATTCCCTGTGCCAAGTGAATGGAGTGTTGCTTCACTTTCTAAATGCTGTCCATTCAGAGAAAATCACTTTCCTTTGAAAGTGCCTTAAGCTACTTACAAGCATTCAACAGAAATTCTCATGCGTTTCTCTGAAAGAGAAGCAGTCTGTTCCAACACTTCAATTCACTGTGCGAAGTGAATGGAGTGTTGCTTCACTTTCTAAATGCTGTCCTTTCAGAGAAAATCACTTTCCTTTGAAAGTGCCTTAAGCTACTTACAAGCATTCAACAGAAATTCACATGCGTTTCTCTGAAATAGAAGCAGTCTGTTTCAACACTTCAATTCACTGTGCGAAGTGAATGGAGTGTTGCTTCACTTTCTAAATGCTGTCCTTTCAGAGAAAATCACTTTCCTTTGAAAGTGCCTTAAGCTACTTACAAGCGTTCACAAGAAACTCACATGCATTTTTCTGAAAGAGAAGCAGTCTGTTCCAACACTTCAATTCACTGTGCGAAGTGAATGGAGTGTTCCTTCACTTTTTAAATGCTGTCCTTTCAGAGAAAATCACTTTCCTTTGAAAGTGCCTTAAGCTACTTACAAGCATTTAACAGATATTCCCATGCGTTTCTCTGAAAGAGAAGCAGTCTGTTCCAACACTTCAATTCACTGTGCGAAGTGAATGGAGTGTTCCTTCACTTTCTATATGCTCTCCTTTTAGAGAAAATCACTCTCTTTTGAAACTGCCATAAGCTACTTACAAGCATTCACAAGAAAATCACATCTGTTTCTCTGAAAGAGAAGCAGTCTGTTCCAACACTTCAATTCACTTTGCGGAGTGAATGGAGTATTGCTTCACTTTCTAAATGCTGTCCTTTTAGAGAAAATCACTTTACTTTGAAAGTGCCTTAAGCTACATACAAGCATTCAACAGAAATTCATATGCATTTCTCTGAAAGAAAAGTAGTCTGTTCCAACACTTCAATTCACTGTGCGAAGTGAATGGAGTGTTCCTTCACTTTCTATATGCTCTCCTTTTAGAGAAAATCACTCTCTTTTGAACCTGCCTTAAGCTACTTACAAGCATTCACAAGAAACTCACATCTGTTACTCTGAAAGAGAAGCGGTCTGTTCCAACACTTCAATTCACTGTTCGAAGTGAATGGAGTGTTCCTTCACATTCTAAATGCTGTAGTTTCAGAGAAAATTACTTTCCTTTGAAAGTGTCTTAAGCTACTTACAAGCATTCACAAAAAACTCAAATGTGTTTCTATGAAATAGAAGCTGTCTGTTCCAACACTTCAATTCACTGTGCGAAGTGAATGGAGTGTTGCTTCACTTTCTAAATACTGTCCTTTCAGAGAAAATCACTTTCCTTTGAAAGTGCCTTAAGGTACTTACAAGCATTTAACAGAAATTCACATGCGTTTCTCTGAAAGAGAAGCAGTCTGTTCCAACACTTCAATTCACTGTGCGAAGTGAATGGAGTGTTGCTTCACTTTCCAAATGCTGTCCTTTCAGAGAAATTCACTTTCCTTTGAAACTGCCTTAAGCGACTTACAAGCATTCACAAGAAACTCACATCTTTTTCTCTGAAAGAGAAGCAGTCTGTTCCAACACTTCAATTCACTGTGCGAAGTGAATGGAGTGTTCCTTCACATTCTAAATGCTGTAGTTTCAGAGTAAATCACTTTCCTTTGAAAGTGTCTTAAGCTACTTACAAGCATTCACGGGAAACTCAAATGTGTTTCTATGAAAGAGAAGCTGTCTGTTCCAACACTTCATTTCATTGTGCGAAGTGAATGGAGTGTTGCTTCACTTTCTAAATGCTGTCCTTTCAGAGAAAATCACTTTCCTTTGAAAGTGCCTTAAGCTACTTACAAGCATTTAACAGTAATTCACATGCGTTTCTCTGAAAGAGAAGCAGTCTGTTCCAACACTTCAATTCCCTGTGCGAAGTGAATGGAGTGTTTCTTCACTTTCTATATGCTCTCCTTTTAGAGAAAATCACTCACTTTTGAATCTGCCTTAAGCTACTTACAAGCATTCACAAGAAACTCACATCTGTTTCTCTGAAAGAGAAGCAGTCTGTTCCAACACTTCAATTCATTGTGCGAAGTGAATGGTGTGTTGCTTCACTTTCTAAATGCTGTCCTTTCAGAGAAAATCACTTTCCTTTGAATGTGCCTTAAGCTACTTACAAGCATTCAACAGAAACTCACATGCGTTTCTCTGAAAGAGAAGCAGTCTGTTCCAACACTTCAATTCACTGTGCGAAGTGAATGGAGTGTTGCTTCACTTTCTATATGCTCTCCTTTTAGAGAAAATCACTCACTTTTGAAACTGCCTTAAGCTACTTACAAGCGTTCACAAGAAACTCACATCATTTTCTCTGAAAGAGAAGCAGTCTGTTCCAACACTTCAATTCACTGTGCGAAGTGAATGGAGTGTTCCTTCACATTCTAAATGCTGTAGTTTCAGATAAAATCACTTTCCTTTGAAAGTGTCTTAAGCTACTTACAAGCATTCACGGGAAACTCAAATGTGTTTCTATGAAAGAGAAGCTGTCTGTTCCAACACTTCAATTCACTGTGCGAAGTGAATGGAGTGTTGCTTCACTTTCTAAATCCTGTCCTTTCAGAGAAAATCACTTTCCTTTGAAAGTGCCTTAAGCTACTTACAAGCATTTAACAGTAATTCACATGCGTTTCTCTGAAAGAGAAGCAGTCTGTTCCAACACTTCAATTCACTGTGCGAAGTGAATGGAGTGTTGCTTCACTGTCTATATGCTCTCCTTTTAGAGAAAATCACTCACTTTTGAAACTGCCTTAAGCTACTTACAAGCATTCAGAAGAAACTCACATCTGTTTCTCTGAAAGAGAAGCAATCTGTTCCAAAACTTCAATTCACTGTGCGAAGTGAATGGAGTGTTGCTTCACTTTCTAAATACTGTCCTTTCAGAGAAAATCACTTTCCTTTGAAAGTGCCTTAAGCTACTTACAAGCATTCAACAGAAATTCACATGCGTTTCTCTGAAAGAGAAGCAGTCTGTTCCAACACTTCAATTCACTGTGTGAAGTGAATGGAGTGTTGCTTCACTTTCTAAATGCTGTCCTTTCAGAGAAAATCACTTTCCTTTGATAGTGCCTTAAGCTACTTACAAGCATTCAACAGAAATTCACATGCGTTTCTCTGAAAGAGAGGCAGTCTGTTTCAACACTTCAATTCACTGTGCGAAGTGAATGGAGTGTTGCTTCACTTTCTAAATGCTGTCCTTTCAGAGAAAATCACTTTCCTTTGAAAGTGCCTTAAGCTACTTACAAGCGTTCACAAGAAACTCACATGCATTTTTCTGAAAGAGAAGCAGTCTGTTCCAACACTTCAATTCACTGTGCGAAGTGAATGGAGTGTTCCTTCACTTTCTAAATGCTGTCCTTTCAGAGAAAATCACTTTCCTTTGAAAGTGCCTTAAGCTACTTACAAGCATTCAACAGAAATTTTCATGCGTTTCTCTGAAAGAGAAGCAGTCTGTTCCAACACTTCAATTCACTGTGCGAAGTGAATGGAGTGTTGCTTCACTTTCTAAATGCTGTCCTTTCAGAGAAAATCACTTTCCTTTGAAAGTGCCTTAAGCTACTTACAAGCATTCAACAGAAATTCACACGCGTTTCTCTGAAAGAGAAGCAGTCTGTTCTAACACTTCAATTCACTGTGCGAAGTGAATGGAGTGTTCCTTCACATTCTAAATGCTGTAGTTTCAGAGAAAATCACTTTCCTTTGAAAGTGTCTTAAGCTACTTACAAGCATTCATGGGAAACTCAAATGTATTTCTATGAAAGAGAAGCTGTCTGTTCCAACACTTCAATTCACTGTGCGAAGGAATGGAGTGTTGCTTCACTTTCTAAATGCTGTCCTTTCAGAGAAAATCACTTTCCTTTGAAAGTGCCTTAAGCTACTTACAAGCATTCAACAGAAATTCACATGCGTTTCTCTGAAAGAGAAGCAGTCTGTTTCAACACTTCAATTCACTGTGCGAAGTGAATGGAGTGTTGCTTCACTTTCTAAATGCTGTCCTTTCAGAGAAAATCACTTTCCTTTGAAAGTGCCTTAAGCTACTTACAAGCATTTAACAGAAATTCACATGCGTTTCTCTGAAAGAGAAGCAGTCTGTTCCAACACTTCAATTCACTGTGCGAAGTGAATGGAGTGTTGCTTCACTTTCTATATGCTCTCCTTTTAGAGAAAATCACTCACTTTTGAAACTGCCTTAAGCTACTTACAAGCGTTCACAAGAAACTCACATCATTTTCTCTGAAAGAGAAGCAGTCTGTTCCAACACTTCAATTCACTGTGCGAAGTGAATGGAGTGTTCCTTCACATTCTAAATGCTGTAGTTTCAGATAAAATCACTTTCCTTTGAAAGTGTCTTAAGCTACTTACAAGCATTCACGGGAAACTCAAATGTGTTTCTATGAAAGAGAAGCTGTCTGTTCCAACACTTCAATTCACTGTGCGAAGTGAATGGAGTGTTGCTTCACTTTCTAAATCCTGTCCTTTCAGAGAAAATCACTTTCCTTTGAAAGTGCCTTAAGCTACTTACAAGCATTTAACAGTAATTCACATGCGTTTCTCTGAAAGAGAAGCAGTCTGTTCCAACACTTCAATTCACTGTGCGAAGTGAATGGAGTGTTGCTTCACTTTCTATATGCTCTCCTTTTAGAGAAAATCACTCACTTTTGAAACTGCCTTAAGCTACTTACAAGCATTCAGAAGAAACTCACATCTGTTTCTCTGAAAGAGAAGCAATCTGTTCCAAAACTTCAATTCACTGTGCGAAGTGAATGGAGTGTTGCTTCACTTTCTAAATACTGTCCTTTCAGAGAAAATCACTTTCCTTTGAAAGTGCCTTAAGATACTTACAAGCATTCAACAGAAATTCACATGCGTTTCTCTGAAAGAGAAGCAGTCTGTTCCAACACTTCAATTCACTGTGAGAAGTGAATGGAGTGTTTCTTCACTTTCTAAATGCTGTCCTGTCAGAGAAAATCACTTTCCTTTGAAAGTGCCTTAAGCTACTTACAAGCATTCAACAGAAATTCACATGCGTTTCTCTGAAAGAGAAGCAGTCTGTTCCAACACTTCAATTCACTGTGCGAAGTGCATGGAGTGTTGCTTCACTTTCTATATGCTCTCCTTTTAGAGAAAATCACCCTCTTTTGAAACTGCCTTAAGCTACTTACAAGCATTCACAAGAAACTCACATCTGTTTCTCTGAAAGAGAAGCAGTCTGTTCCAACACTTCAATTCACTGTGCGAAGTGAATGGAGTATTGCTTCACTTTCTAAATGCTCTCCTTTTAGAGAAAATCACTCTCTTTTGCAACTGCCTTAAGCTACTTACAAGCATTCACAAGAAACTCACATCTGTTCCTCTGAAAGAGAAGCAGTCTGTTCCAACACTTCAATTCACTGTGCGAAGAGAATGGTGTGTTTTTTCACTTTCTAAATGCTGTCCTTTCAGAGAAAATCACTTTTCTTTGAATGTGCCTTAAGCTACTTACAAGCATTCAACAGAAATTCACATGCATTTCTCTGAAAGAGAAGCAGTCTGTTCCAACACTTCAATTCACTTTGCAAAGTGAATGGAGTGTTGCTTCACTTTCTAAATGCTGTCCTTTCAGAGAAAATTACTTTCCTTTGAAAGTGCCTTAAGCTAATTACAAGCATTCAACAGAAATTCACATGCGTTTCTCTGAAAGACAAGCAGTCTGTTCCAACACTTCAATTCCCTGTGCCAAGTGAATGGAGTGTTGCTTTACTTTCTAAATGCTGTCCATTCAGAGAAAATCACTTTCCTTTGAAAGTGCCTTAAGCTACTTACAAGCATTCAACAGAAATTCTCATGTGTTTCTCTGAAAGAGAAGCAGTCTGTTCCAACACTTCAATTCACTGTGCGAAGTGAATGGAGTGTTGCTTCACTTTCTAAATGCTGTCCTTTCAGAGAAAATCACTTTCCTTTGAAAGTGCCTTAAGCTACTTACAAGCATTCAACAGAAATTCACATGCGTTTCTCTGAAATAGAAGCAGTCTGTTTCAACACTTCAATTCACTGTGCGAAGTGAATGGAGTGTTGCTTCACTTTCTAAATGCTGTCCTTTCAGAGAAAATCACTTTCCTTTGAAAGTGCCTTAAGCTACTTACAAGCGTTCACAAGAAACTCACATGCATTTTTCTGAAAGAGAAGCAGTCTGTTCCAACACTTCAATTCACTGTGCGAAGTGAATGGAGTGTTCCTTCACTTTTTAAATGCTGTCCTTTCAGAGAAAATCACTTTCCTTTGAAAGTGCCTTAAGCTACTTACAAGCATTTAACAGATATTCACATGCGTTTCTCTGAAAGAGAAGCAGTCTGTTCCAACACTTCAATTCACTGTGCGAAGTGAATGGAGTGTTCCTTCACTTTCTATATGCTCTCCTTTTAGAGAAAATCACTCTCTTTTGAAACTGCCATAAGCTACTTACAAGCATTCACAAGAAAATCACATCTGTTTCTCTGAAAGAGAAGCAGTCTGTTCCAACACTTCAATTCACTTTGCGGAGTGAATGGAGTATTGCTTCACTTTCTAAATGCTGTCCTTTTAGAGAAAATCACTTTACTTTGAAAGTGCCTTAAGCTACATACAAGCATTCAACAGAAATTCATATGCATTTCTCTGAAAGAAAAGTAGTCTGTTCCAACACTTCAATTCACTGTGCGAAGTGAATGGAGTGTTCCTTCACTTTCTATATGCTCTCCTTTTAGAGAAAATCACTCTCTTTTGAACCTGCCTTAAGCTACTTACAAGCATTCACAAGAAACTCACATCTGTTACTCTGAAAGAGAAGCGGTCTGTTCCAACACTTCAATTCACTGTTCGAAGTGAATGGAGTGTTCCTTCACATTCTAAATGCTGTAGTTTCAGAGAAAATTACTTTCCTTTGAAAGTGTCTTAAGCTACTTACAAGCATTCACAAAAAACTCAAATGTGTTTCTATGAAATAGAAGCTGTCTGTTCCAACACTTCAATTCACTGTGCGAAGTGAATGGAGTGTTGCTTCACTTTCTAAATACTGTCCTTTCAGAGAAAATCACTTTCCTTTGAAAGTGCCTTAAGGTACTTACAAGCATTCAACAGAAATTCACATGCGTTTCTCTGAAAGAGAAGCAGTCTGTTCCAACACTTCAATTCACTGTGCGAAGTGAATGGAGTGTTGCTTCACTTTCCAAATGCTGTCCTTTCAGAGAAATTCACTTTCCTTTGAAACTGCCTTAAGCGACTTACAAGCATTCACAAGAAACTCACATCTTTTTCTCTGAAAGAGAAGCAGTCTGTTCCAACACTTCAATTCACTGTGCGAAGTGAATGGAGTGTTCCTTCACATTCTAAATGCTGTAGTTTCAGAGTAAATCACTTTCCTTTGAAAGTGTCTTAAGCTACTTACAAGCATTCACGGGAAACTCAAATGTGTTTCTATGAAAGAGAAGCTGTCTGTTCCAACACTTCATTTCATTGTGCGAAGTGAATGGAGTGTTGCTTCACTTTCTAAATGCTGTCCTTTCAGAGAAAATCACTTTCCTTTGAAAGTGCCTTAAGCTACTTACAAGCATTTAACAGTAATTCACATGCGTTTCTCTGAAAGAGAAGCAGTCTGTTCCAACACTTCAATTCCCTGTGCGAAGTGAATGGAGTGTTTCTTCACTTTCTATATGCTCTCCTTTTAGAGAAAATCACTCACTTTTGAATCTGCCTTAAGCTACTTACAAGCATTCACAAGAAACTCACATCTGTTTCTCTGAAAGAGAAGCAGTCTGTTCCAACACTTCAATTCATTGTGCGAAGTGAATGGTGTGTTGCTTCACTTTCTAAATGCTGTCCTTTCAGAGAAAATCACTTTCCTTTGAATGTGCCTTAAGCTACTTACAAGCATTCAACAGAAATTCACATGCGTTTCTCTGAAAGAGAAGCAGTCTGTTCCAACACTTCAATTCACTGTGCGAAGTGAATGGAGTGTTGCTTCACTTTCTATATGCTCTCCTTTTAGAGAAAATCACTCTCTTTTGAAACTGCCTTAAGCTACTTATAAGCATTCACAAGAAAATCTCATCTGTTTCTCTGAAAGAGAAGGAGTCTGTTCCAACACTTCTATTCACTGTGCGAAGTGAATGGAGTGTTGCTTCACTTTCTATATGCTCTCCTTTTAGAGAAAATCACTCTCTTTTGAAACTGCCTTAAGTGACTTACAAGCATTAAGAAGAAACTCACATCTTTTTCTCTGAAAGAGAAGCAGTCTGTTCCAACCCTTCAATTCACTGTGCGAAGTGAATGGAGTGTTCCTTCACATTCTAAATGCTGTAGTTTAAGAGAAAATCACTTTCCTTTGAAATTGTCTAAAGCTACTTACAAGCATTCACAGGAAACTCAAATGTGTTTCTCTGAAAGAGAAGGAGTCTGTTTCAACATTTCAATTCACTGGGCGAAGTGAATGGAGTGTTGCTTCAGTTCCTAAATGCTGTCCTTTCAGAGAAAATCACTTTCCTTTGAAAGTGCCTTAAGCAACTTGCAAGCATTCACAAGAAACTCACATGCGTTTCTCTGAAAGAGAAGCAGTCTGTTCCAACACTTCAATTCACTGTGCGAAGTGAATGGAGTGTTGCTTCACTTTCTAAATGCTGTCCTTTCAGAGAAAATCACTTTCCTTTGAAAGTGCCTTAAGCTACTTACAAGCATTCACCAGAAACTCACATGAGTTTCTCTGAAAGAGAAGCAGTCTGTTCCAACACTTCAATTCAATGTGCGAAGTGAATGGAGTGTTTCTTCACTTTCTAAATGCTGTCCTTTCAGAAAAAATCACTTTCCTTTGAAAGTGCCTTAAGCTACTTACAAGCATTCAACAGAAACTCACATGCATTTCTCTGAAAGAGAAGCAGTCTGTTCCAACACTTCAATTCACTGTGCGAAGTGAATGGAGTGTTGCTTCACTTTCTAAATTATGTCCTTTCAGACAAAATCACTTTACTTTGAAAGTGCCTTAAGCAACTTGCAAGCATTCACAAGAAACACTAATGCGTTTATATGAAAGAGAAGCAGTCTGTTCCAACACTTCAATTCACTGTGCGAAGTGAACGGAGTGTTGCTTCACTTTCTAAATGCTGTTCTTTTAGAGAAAATCCCTTTCCTTTGAATGTGCCTTAAGCTACTCACAAGCATTCAACAGAAACTCACATGCATTTCTCTGAAAGAGAAGCAATCTGTTCCAACACTTCAATTCTCTGTGCGAAGTGAATGGAGTGTTGCTTCACTTTCTAAATGCTGTCCTTTCAGAGAAAATCACTTTCCTTTGTAAGTGCCTTAAGCTACTTGCAAGCATTCACAAGAAACACTAATGCGTTTCTATGAAAAAGAAGCACTCTGTTCCAACACTTCAATTCACTGCACGAAGGGAATGGAGTGTTGCTTCACTTTCTAAATGCTGTCCTTTCAGAGAAAATCACTTTCCTTTGAAATTGCCTTAAGCTACTTACAAGCATTCACCAGAAACTCACATGCGTTTCTCTGAAAGAGAAGCAGTCTGTTCCAACACTTCAATTCACTGTGCGAAGTGAATGGAGTGTTGCTTCACTTTCTAAATTCTGTCCTTTCAGAGAAAATCACTTTCCATTGAAAGTGCCTTAAACTACTTTCAAGCATTCAAAAAAACTCACATGCGTTTCTCTGAAAGAGAAGCAATCTGTTCCAACACTTCAATTCACTGTACAAAGTGAATTGAGTGTTGCTTCACTTTCTAAATGCTGTCCTTTCAGAGAAAATCACTTTCCTTTGAAAGTGCCTTAAGCTACTTACAAGCATTTAACAGAAATTGACATGCGTTTCTCTGAAAGAGAAGCAGTCTGTTCCAACACTTCAATTCACTGTGCGAAGTGAATGGAGTGTTGCTTCACTTTCTATATGCTCTCCTTTTAGAGAAATTCACTCTCTTTTGAAACTGCCTTAAGCTACTTACAAGCATTCACAAGAAAATCACATCTGTTTCTCTGAAAGAGAAGGAGTCTGTTCCAACAGTTCAATTCACTGGGCGAAGCGAATGGAGTTTTGCTTCACTTTCTATATGCTCTCCTTTTATAGAAAATCACTCTCTTTTGAAACTGCCTTAAGCGACTTACAAGCATTAAGAAGAAACTCACATATTTTTCTATGAAAAATAAGCAGTCTGTTCCAACTCTTCAATTCACTGTTCGAAGTGAATGGAGTGTTCCTTCACATTCTAAATGCTGTAGTTTAAGAGAAAATCGCTTTCCTTTGAAATTGTCTAAAGCTACTTACAAGCATTCACAGGAAACTCAAATGTGTTTCTATGAAAGAGAAGCTGTCTGTTCCAACACTTCAATTCACTGTGCGAAGTGAATGGAGTGTTTCTTCACTTTCTAAATGCTGTCCTTTCAGAGAAATTCACTTTCCTTTGAAAGTGCCTTAAGCTACTTACAAGCATTCAACAGAAACTCACATCTTTTTCTCTGAAAGAGAAGCAGTCTGTTCCAACCCTTCAATTCACTGTTCGAAGTGAATGGAGTGTTGCTTCACTTTCTAAATGCTGTCCTTTCAGAGAAAATCACTTTCCTTTGAAAGTGCCTTAAGCTACTTACAAGCATTCAACAGAAATTCACATGCGTTTCTCTGAAAGAGAAGCAGTCTGTTCCAACACTTCAATTCACTGTGAGAAGTGAAAGTAGTGTTGCTTCACTTTCTAAATGCTGTCCTTTCAGAGAAAATCACTTTCCTTTGAAAGTGCCTTAATCAACTTACAAGCATTCAACAGAATTTCACATGCGTTTCTCTGAAAGAGAAGCAGCCTGTTCCAACACTTCAATTCACTGTGCGAAGTGAATGGAGTGTTGCTTCACTTTCTATATGCTCTCCTTTTAGAGAAAATCACTGTCTTGAGAAACTGCCTTAAGCTACTTACAAGCATTCACAAGAAACTCACATCTGTTTCTCTGAAAGAGAAGCAGTCTGTTCCAACACTTCAATTCACTGTGCGAAGTGAAAGGAGTGTTGCTTCACTTTCCAAATGCTGTCCTTTCAGAGAAAATCACTTTCCTTTGAATGTGCATTAAGCTACATACAAGCATTCAACAGAAATTCACATGCATTTCTCTGAAAGAGAAGCAGTCTGTTCCAACACTTCAATTCACTGTGCAAAGTGAATGGAGTGTTGCTTCACTTTCTAAATGCTGTCCTTTCAGAGAAAATCACTTTCCTTTGAAAGTGCCTTAAGCTACTTACAAGCATTCAACAGAAATCCACATGCATTTCTCAGAAAGAGAAGCAGTCTGTTCCAACACTTCAATTTTCTGTGAGAAGTGAATGGAGTGTTGCTTCACTTTCTAAATGCTGTCCTTTCAGAGAAAATCACTTTCCTTTGAAAGTGCCTTAAGCTACTTACAAGCATTCAACAGAAATTCACATGCGTTTCTCTGAAAGAGAAGCAGTCTGTTCCACCACTTCAATTCCATGTTCGAAGTGAATGGAGTGTTGCTTCACTTTCTAAATGCTGTCCTTTCAGAGAAAATCACTTTCCTTTGAAAGTGCCTTAATCTACTTACAAGCATTCAGCAGAAATTCACATGCGTTTCTCTGAAAGAGAAGCAGTCTGTTCCAACACTTCAATTCACTGTGCCAAGTGAGTGGAGTGCTGCTTCACTTTCTAAATGCTGTCCTTACAGAGAAAATCACTTTCCTTTGAAAGTGCCTTAAGCTACTTACAAGCATTCAACAGAAATTCACATGCATTTCTCTGAAAGAGAAGCAGTCTGTTCCAACACTTCAATTCACTGTGCGAAGTGAATGGAGTGTTGCTTCACTTTCTAAATGCTTTCCTTTCAGAGATAATCACTTTCCCTTGAAAGTGCCTTAAGCTACTTACAAGCATTCAACAGAAATTCACACGCATTTCTCTGAAAGATAAGCAGTCTGTTCCAACACTTCAATTCACTGTGAGAAGTGAATGGAGTGTTGCTTCACTTTCTAAATGCTGTCCTTTCAGGGAAAATCACTCTCCTTTGAAAGTGCCTTAAGCAACTTGCAAGCATTCACAAGAAACACTAATGAGTTTCTATGAAAGAGAAGCACTCTGTTCCAACACTTCAATTCACTGCACGAAGAGAATGTAGTGTTGCTTCACTTTCTAAATGCTGTTCTTTCAGAGAAAATCACTTTCCTTTGAAAGTACCTTAAGCTACATACAAGCATTCTCCAGAAACTCACATGCATTTCTCTGAAAGAGAAGCAGTCTGTTCCAACACTTCAATTCACTGTGCGAAGTGAATGGAGTGTTGCTTCACTTTCTAAATTATGTCCTTTCAGAGAAAATCACTTTCCTTTGAAATTGCCTTAAACTACTTTCAAGCATTCACAAAAAACTCACATGCGTTTCTCTGAAAGAGAAGCAGTCTGTTCCAACACTTCAATTCACTGTGCGAAGTGAATGGAGTGTTGCTTCCGTTCCTAAATGCTGTCCTTTCAGAGAAAATCACTTTCCTTTGAAAGTGCCTTAAGCAACTTGCAAGCATTAACAAGAAACTCACATGCGTTTCTCTGAAAGAGAAGCAGTCTGTTTCAACACTTCAATTCACTGTGCGAAGTGATTGGAGTGTTGCTTCACTTTCTAAATGCTGTCCTTTCAGAGAAAATCACTTTCCTTTGAAAGTGCCTTAAGCTACTTACAAGCATTCACCAGAAATTCACATGCATTTCTCTGAAAGAGAAGCAGTCTGTTCCAACACTTCAATTCAATGTGCGAAGTGAATGGAGTGTTGCTTCACTTTCTAAATGCTGTCCTTTCAGAGAAAATCACTTTCCTTTGAAAGTGCCTTAAGCTACTTACAAGCATTCAACAGAAATTCACATGCATTTCTCTGAAAGAGAAGCAGTCTGTTCCAACACTTCAATTCACTGTGCGAAGTGAATGGAGTGTTGCTTCACTTTCTAAATTATGTCCTTTCAGACAAAATCACTTTACTTTGAAAGTGCCTTAAGCAACTTGCAAGCATTCACAAGAAACACTAATGCGTTTATATGAAAGAGAAGCAGTCTGTTCCAACACTTCAATTCACTGTGCGAAGTGAATGGAGTGTTGCTTCACTTTCTAAATGCTGTCCTTTTAGAGATAATCCCTTTCCTTTGAATGTGCCTTAAGCTACTTACAAGCATTCAACAGAAACTCACATGCATTTCTCTGAAAGAGAAGCAGTCTGTTCCAACACTTCAATTCACTGTGCGAAGTGAATGGAGTGTTGCTTCACTTTCTAAATTCTGTCCTTTCATAGAAAATCACTTTCCATTGAAAGTGCCTTAAACTACTTTCAAGCATTCAAAAAAACTCACATGCGTTTCTCTGAAAGAGAAGCAGTCTGTTCCAACACTTCAATTCACTGTACAAAGTGAATGGAGTGTTGCTTCACTTTCTAAATGCTGTCCTTTCAGAGAAAATCACTTTCCTTTGAAAGTGCCTTAATCAACTTGAAGCTTTCAAAAGAAACACTAATGAGTTTCTATGAAAGAGAAGCACTCTGTTCTAACACTTCAATTCACTGCACGAAGGGAATGAGTGTTGCTTCACTTTCTAAATGCTGTCCTTTCAGAGAAAATCACTTTCCTTTGAAAGTGCCTTAAGCTACTTACAAGCATTCACCAGAAACTCACATGCGTTTCTCTGAAAGAGAAGCAGTCTGTTCCAACACTTCAATTCACTGTGAGAAGTGAATGGAGTGTTGCTTCACTTTCTAAATGCTGTCCTTTCAGAGAAAATCACTTTCCTTTGAAATTGCCTTAAACTACTTTCAAGCATTCACAAAAAACTCACATGCGTTTCTCTTAAAGAGAAGCAGTCGGTTCCAACACTTCAATTCACTGTGCGAAGTGAATGGAGTGTTGCTTCAGTTTCTAAATGCTGTCCTTTCAGAGAAAATCACTTTCCTTTTAAAGTGCCTTAAGCAACTTGCAAGCATTCACAAGAAACACTAATGCGTTTCTCTGAAAGAGAAGCAGTCTGTTCCAACACTTCAATTCAATGTGCGAAGTGAATGGAGTGTTGCTTCACTTTCTAAATGCTGTCCTTTCAGAGAAAATAACTTTTCTTTGAAAGTGCCTTAAGCTACTTACAAGCATTCAACAGAAATTCACATGCGTTTCTCTGAAAGGGAAGCAGTCTGTTCCAACACTTCAATTCACTGTGCGAAGTTATGGAGTGTTGCTTCACTTTCTAAATGCTGTCCTTTCAGAGAAAATCACTTTCCTTTGAAAGTGCCTTAAGCTACTTACAAGCATTCACAAGAAACTCACATGCATTTTTCTGAAAGAGAAGCAGTCTGTTCCAACACTTCAATTCACTGTGCGAGGTGAATGGAGTGCTGTTTCACTTTCTAAATGCTGTCCTTTCAGAGACAATCACTTTCCTTTGAAAGTGCCTTAAGCTACTTACAAGCATTTAACAGAAATTGACATGCGTTTCTCTGAAAGAGAAGCAGTCTGTTCCAACACTTCAATTCACTGTGCGAAGTGAATGGAGTGTTGCTTCACTTTCTATATGCTCTCCTTTTAGAGAAAATCACTCTCTTTTGAAACTGCCTTAAGCTACTTACAAGCATTCACAAGAAAATCACATCTGTTTCTCTGAAAGAGAAGGAGTCTGTTCCAACACTTCAATTCACTGGGCGAAGTGAATGGAGTGTTGCTTCAGTTCCTAAATGCTGTCCTTTCAGTGAAAATCACTTTCCTTTGAAAGTGCCTTAAGCAACTTGCAAGCATTCACAAGAAACTCACATGCGTTTCTCTGAAAGAGAAGCAGTCTGTTCCAACACTTCAATTCACTGTGCGAAGTGAATGGAGTGTTGCTTCACTTTCTAAATGCTGTCCTTTCAGAGAAAATCACTTTCCTTTGAAAGTGCCTTAAGCTACTTACAAGCATTCACCAGAAAATCATATGCGTTTCTCTGAAAGAGAAGCAGTCTGTTCCAACACTTCAATTCAATGTGCGAAGTGAATGGAGTGTTGCTTCACTTTCTAAATGCTGTCCTTTCAGAGAAAATCACTTTCCTTTGAAAGTGCCTTAAGCTACTTACAAGCATTCAACAGAAACTCACATGCATTTCTCTGAAAGAGAAGCAGTCTGTTCCAACACTTCAAATCACTGTGCGAAGTGAATGGAGTGTTGCTTCACTTTCTAAATTATGTCCTTTCAGACAAAATCACTTTGGTTTGAAAGTGCCTTAAGCAACTTGCAAGCATTCACAAGAAACACTAATGCGTTTCTCTGAAAGAGAAGCAGTCTGTTCCAACACTTCAATTCACTGTGCGAAGTGAACGGAGTGTTGCTTCACTTTCTAAATGCTGTCCTTTTAGAGAAAATCCCTTTCCTTTGAATGTGCCTTAAGCTACTCACAAGCATTCAACAGAAACTCACATGCATTTCTCTGAAAGAGAAGCAATCTGTTCCAACCCTTCAATTCTCTGTGCGAAGTGAATGGAGTGTTGCTTCACTTTCTAAATGCTGTCCTTTCAGAGAAAATCACTTTCCTTTGAAAGTGCCTTAAGCTACTTGCAAGCATTCACAAGAAACACTAATGCGTTTCTATGAAAAAGAAGCACTCTGTTCCAACACTTCAATTCACTGCACGAAGGGAATGGAGTGTTGCTTCACTTTCTAAATGCTGTCCTTTCAGAGAAAATCACTTTCCTTTGAAAGTGCCTTAAGCTACTTACAAGCATTCACCAGAAACTCACATGCGTTTCTCTGAAAGAGAAGCAGTCTGTTCCAACACTTCAATTCACTGTGCGAAGTGAATGGAGTGTTGCTTCACTTTCTAAATTCTGTCCTTTCAGAGAAAATCACTTTCCATTGAAAGTGCCTTAAACTACTTTCAAGCATTCAAAAAAACTCACATGCGTTTCTCTGAAAGAGAAGCAGTCTGTTCCAACACTTCAATTCACTGTACAAAGTGAATGGAGTGTTGCTTCACTTTCTAAATGCTGTCCTTTCAGAGAAAATCACTTTCCTTTGAAAGTTCCTTAATCAACTTGCAAGCATTCACAAGAAACACTAATGCGTTTCTCTGAAAGAGAAGCAGTCGGTTCCAACACTTCAATTCACTGCACGAAGGGAATGAGTGTTGCTTCACTTTCTAAATGCTGTCCTTTCAGAGAAAATCACTTTCCTTTGAAAGTGCCTTAAGCTACTTACAAGCATTCACCAGAAACTCACATGCGTTTCTCTGAAAGAGAAGCAGTCTGTTCCGACACTTCAATTCACTGTGCGAAGTGAATGGAGTGTTGCTTCACTTTCTAAATTCTGTTCTTTCAGAGAAAATCACTTTCCTTTGAAATTGCCTTAAACTACTTTCAAGCATTCACAAAAAACTCACATGCGTTTCTCTAAAAGAGAAGCAGTCTGTTCCAACACTTCAATTCACTGTGCGAAGTGAATGGAGTGTTGCTTCAGTTTCTAAATGCTGTCCTTTCAGAGAAAATCACTTTCCTTTTAAAGTGCCTTAAGCAACTTGCAAGCATTCACAAGAAACACTAATGCGTTTCTATGAAAGAGAAGCAGTCTGTTCCAACACTTCAATTCAATGTGCGAAGTGAATGGAGTGTTGCTTCACTTTCTAAATGCTGTCCTTTCAGAGAAAATCACTTTTCTTTGAAAGTGCCTTAAGCTACTTACAAGCATTCAACAGAAATTCACATGCGTTTCTCTGAAAGGGAAGCAGTCTGTTCCAACACTTCAATTCACTGTGCGAAGTGAATGGAGTGTTGCTTCACTTTCTAAATCCTGTCCTTTCAGAGAAAATCACTTTCCTTTGAAAGTGCCTTAAGCTACTTACAAGCATTCACAAGAAACTCACATGCATTTTTCTGAAAGAGAAGCAGTCTGTTCCAACACTTCAATTCACTGTGCGAGGTGAATGGAGTCCTCTTTCACTTTCTAAATGCTGTCCTTTCAGAGAAAATCACTTTCCTTTGAAAGTGCCTTAAGCTACTTACAAGCATTTAACAGAAATTGACATGCGTTTCTCTGAAAGAGAAGCAGTCTGTTCCAACACTTCAATTCACTGTGCGAAGTGAATGGAGTGTTGCTTCACTTTCTATATGCTCTTCTTTTAGAGAAAATCACTCTCTTTTGAAACTGCCTCAAGCAACTTACAAACATTCACAAGAAAATCACATCTGTTTCTCTGAAAGAGAAGGAGTCTGTTCCAACACTTCAATTCACTGGGCGAAGTGAATGGAGTGTTGCTTCACTTTCTATATGCTCTCCTTTTAGAGAAAATCATTCTCTTTTGAAACTGCCTTAAGCGACTTACAAGCATTAAGAAGAAACTCACATCTTTTTCTCTGAAAGAGAAGCAGTCTGTTCCAACCCTTCAGTTCACTGTGCGAAGTGAATGGAGTGTTCCTTCACATTCTAAATGCTGTAGTTTAAGAGAAAATCGCTTTCCTTTGAAATTGTCTAAAGCTACTTACAAGCATTCACAGGAAACTCAAATGTGTTTCTATGAAAGAGAAGCTGTCTGTTCCAACACTTCAATTCACTGTGCGAAGTGAATGGAGTGTTTCTTCACTTTCTAAATGCTGTCCTTTCAGAGAAATTCACTTTCCTTTGAAAGTGCCTTAAGCTACTTACAAGCATTCAACAGAAATTCACATGCGTTTCTCTGAAAGAGAAGCAGTCTGTTCCAACACTTCAATTTACTGTGAGAAGTGAATGGAGTGTTGCTTCACTTTCTAAATGCTGTCCTTTCAGAGAAAATCACTTTCCTTTGAAAGTGCCTTAAGCTACTTACAAGCATTCAACAGAAATTCACATGCGTTTCTCTGAAAGAGAAGCAGTCTGTTCCAACACTTCAATTCACTGTGAGCAGTGAAAGTAGTGTTGCTTCACTTTCTATATGCTCTCCTTTTAGAGAAAATCACTCTCTTGAGAAACTGCCTTAAGCTACTTACAAGCATTCACAAGAAACTCACATCTGTTTCTCTGAAAGAGAAGCAGCCTGTTCCAACACTTCAATTCACTGTGCGAAGTGAATGGAGTGTTGCTTCACTTTCTATATGCTCTCCTTTTAGAGAAAATCACTCTCTTGAGAAACTGCCTTAAGCTACTTACAAGCATTCACAAGAAACTCACATCTGTTTCTCTGAAAGAGAAGCAGTCTGTTCCAACACTTCAATTCACTGTGCGAAGTGAATGGAGTGTTGCTTCACTTTCTATATGCTCTCCTTTTAGAGAAAATCACTCTCTTTTGAAACTTCCTTAAGCTACTTACAAGCATTCACAAGAAACTCACATCTGTTTCTCTGAAAGAGAAGCAGTCTGTTCCAACACTTCAATTCACTGTGCGAAGTGAAAGGAGTGTTGCTTCACTTTCCAAATGCTGTCCTTTCAGAGAAAATCACTTTCCTTTGAATGTGCCTTAAGCTACATACAAGCATTCAACAGAAATTCACATGCATTTCTCTGAAAGAGAAGCAGTCTGTTCCAACACTTCAATTCACTGTGCAAAGTGAATGGAGTGTTGCTTCACTTTCTAAATGCTGTCCTTTCAGAGAAAATCACTTTCCTTTGAAAGTGCCTTAAGCTACTTACAAGCATTCAACAGAAATTCACATGCATTTCTCAGAAAGAGAAGCAGTCTGTTCCAACACTTCAATTTTCTGTGAGAAGTGAATGGAGTGTTGCTTCACTTTCTAAATGCTGTCCTTTCAGAGAAAATCACTTTCCTTTGAAAGTGCCTTAAGCTACTTACAAGCATTCAACAGAAATTCACATGCGTTTCTCTGAAAGAGAAGCAGTCTGTTCCAACACTTCAATTCACTGTGCGAAGTGAATGGAGTGTTGCTTCACTTTCTAAATGCTGTCCTTTCAGAGAAAATCACTTTCCTTTGAAAGTGCCTTAAGCTACTTACAAGCATTCAACAGAAATTCTCATGCGTTTCTCTGAAAGAGAAGCAGTCTGTTCCAACACTTCAATTCACTGTGCGAAGTGAATGGAGTGTTCCTTCACTTTCTAAATGCTGTCCTTTCAGAGAAAATCACTTTCCTTTGAAAGTGCCTTAAGCTACTTACAAGCATTCACAAGAAACTCACATGCATTTTTCTGAAAGAGAAGCAGTCTGTTCCAACACTTCAATTCACTGTGCGAGGTGAATGGAGTCCTCTTTCACTTTCTAAATGCTGTCCTTTCAGAGAAAATCACTTTCCTTTGAAAGTGCCTTAAGCTACTTACAAGCATTTAACAGAAATTGACATGCGTTTCTCTGAAAGAGAAGCAGTCTGTTCCAACACTTCAATTCACTGTGCGAAGTGAATGGAGTGTTGCTTCACTTTCTATATGCTCTTCTTTTAGAGAAAATCACTCTCTTTTGAAACTGCCTTAAGCTACTTACAAGCATTCACAAGAAAATCACATCTGTTTCTCTGAAAGAGAAGGAGTCTGTTCCAACACTTCAATTCACTGGGCGAAGTGAATGGAGTGTTGCTTCACTTTCTATATGCTCTCCTTTTAGAGAAAATCATTCTCTTTTGAAACTGCCTTAAGCGACTTACAAGCATTAAGAAGAAACTCACATCTTTTTCTCTGAAAGAGAAGCAGTCTGTTCCAACCCTTCAATTCACTGTGCGAAGTGAATGGAGTGTTCCTTCACATTCTAAATGCTGTAGTTTAAGAGAAAATCGCTTTCCTTTGAAATTGTCTAAAGCTACTTACAAGCATTCACAGGAAACTCAAATGTGTTTCTATGAAAGAGAAGCTGTCTGTTCCAACACTTCAATTCACTGTGCGAAGTGAATGGAGTGTTTCTTCACTTTCTAAATGCTGTCCTTTCAGAGAAATTCACTTTCCTTTGAAAGTGCCTTAAGCTACTTACAAGCATTCAACAGAAATTCACATGTGTTTCTCTGAAAGAGAAGCAGTCTGTTCCAACACTTCAATTTACTGTGAGAAGTGAATGGAGTGTTGCTTCACTTTCTAAATGCTGTCCTTTCAGAGAAAATCACTTTCCTTTGAAAGTGCCTTAAGCTACTTACAAGCATTCAACAGAAATTCACATGCGTTTCTCTGAAAGAGAAGCAGTCTGTTCCAACACTTCAATTCACTGTGAGCAGTGAAAGTAGTGTTGCTTCACTTTCTATATGCTCTCCTTTTAGAGAAAATCACTCTCTTGAGAAACTGCCTTAAGCTACTTACAAGCATTCACAAGAAACTCACATCTGTTTCTCTGAAAGAGAAGCAGCCTGTTCCAACACTTCAATTCACTGTGCGAAGTGAATGGAGTGTTGCTTCACTTTCTATATGCTCTCCTTTTAGAGAAAATCACTCTCTTGAGAAACTGCCTTAAGCTACTTACAAGCATTCACAAGAAACTCACATCTGTTTCTCTGAAAGAGAAGCAGTCTGTTCCAACACTTCAATTCACTGTGCGAAGTGAATGGAGTGTTGCTTCACTTTCTATATGCTCTCCTTTTAGAGAAAATCACTCTCTTTTGAAACTTCCTTAAGCTACTTACAAGCATTCACAAGAAACACACATCTGTTTCTCTGAAAGAGAAGCAGTCTGTTCCAACACTTCAATTCACTGTGCGAAGTGAAAGGAGTGTTGCTTCACTTTCCAAATGCTGTCCTTTCAGAGAAAATCACTTTCCTTTGAATGTGCCTTAAGCTACATACAAGCATTCAACAGAAATTCACATGCATTTCTCTGAAAGAGAAGCAGTCTGTTCCAACACTTCAATTCACTGTGCAAAGTGAATGGAGTGTTGCTTCACTTTCTAAATGCTGTCCTTTCAGAGAAAATTACGTTCCTTTGAAAGTGCCTTAAGCTACTTACAAGCATTCAACAGAAATTCACATGCATTTCTCAGAAAGAGAAGCAGTCTGTTCCAACACTTCAATTTTCTGTGAGAAGTGAATGGAGTGTTGCTTCACTTTCTAAATGCTGTCCTTTCAGAGAAAATCACTTTCCTTTGAAAGTGCCTTAAGCTACTTACAAGCATTCAACAGAAATTCACATGCGTTTCTCTGAAAGAGAAGCAGTCTGTTCCAACACTTCAATTCACTGTGCGAAGTGAATGGAGTGTTGCTTCACTTTCTAAATGCTGTCCTTTCAGAGAAAATCACTTTCCTTTGAAAGTGCCTTAAGCTACTTACAAGCATTCAACAGAAATTCTCATGCGTTTCTCTGAAAGAGAAGCAGTCTGTTCCAACACATCAATTCACTGTGCGAAGTGAATGGAGTGTGGCTTCACTTTCTATATGCTCTCCTTTTAGAGAAAATCACTCTCTTTTGAAACTGCCCTAAGATACTTACAAGCATTCACAAGAAACTCACATCTGTTTCTCTGAAACAGAAGCAGTCTGTTCCAACACTTCAATTCACTGTGCGAAGTGAATGGAGTGTTGCTTCACTTTCTATATGCTCTCCTTTTAGAGAAAATCACTCTCTTTTGAAACTTCCTTAAGCTTCTTACAAGCATTCACAAGAAATTCACATCTGTTTCTCTGAAAGAGAAGCAGTCTGTTCCAACATTTCAATTCACTGTGCGAAGTGAAAGGAGTGTTGCTTCACTTTCTAAATGCTGTCCTTTCAGAGAAAATCACTTTCCTTTAAAAGTGCCTTAATCAACTTGCAAGCATTCACAAGAAACATTAATGCGTTTCTATGAAAGAGAAGCAGTCGGTTCCAACACTTCAATTCACTGCACGAAGGGAATGAGTGTTGCTTCACTTTCTAAATGCTGTCCTTTCAGAGAAAATCACTTTCCTTTGAAAGTGCCTTAAGCTACTTACAAGCATTCACCAGAAACTCACATGCGTTTCTCTGAAAGAGAAGCAGTCTGTTCCAACACTTCAATTCACTGTGCGAAGTGAATGGAGTGTTGCTTCACTTTCTAAATTTTGTCCTTTCAGAGAAAATCACTTTCCTTTGAAATTGCCTTAAACTACTTTCAAGCATTCACCAGAAACTCACATGCGTTTCTCTGAAAGAGAAGCAGTCTGTTCCAACACTTCAATTCACTCTGCGAAGTGGAGTGTTGCTTCACTTTCTAAATGCTGTCCTTTCAGAGAAAATCACTTTCCTTTGAAAGTGCCTTAAGCTACTTACAAGCATTCACCAGAAACTCACATGCGTTTCTCTGAAAGAGAAGCAGTCTGTTCCAACACTTCAATTCACTGTGCGAAGTGAATGGAGTGTTGCTTCACTTTCTAAATTTTGTCCTTTCAGAGAAAATCACTTTCCTTTGAAATTGCCTTAAACTACTTTCAAGCATTCACCAGAAACTCACATGCGTTTCTCTGAAACAGAAGCAGTCTGTTCCAACACTTCAATTCACTGTTCGAAATGAATGGAGTGTTGCTTCACTTTCTAAATGCTGTTTTTTCAGAGAAAATCACTTTCCTTTGAAAGTGCCTTAAGCTACTTGCAAGCATTAGGAAGAAACTCACATGCATTTCTCTGAAAGAGAAGCAGTCTGTTCCAACACTTCAATTCACTGTGCGAAGTGAATGGAGTGTTGCTTCACTTTCTAAATGCTGTCCTTTCAGAGAAAATCACTTTCCTTTGAAAGTGCCTTAAACTACTTGCAAGCATTAGGAAGAAACTCACATGCGTTTCTCTGAAAGAGAAGCAATCTGTTCCAACACTTCAATTTTCTGTGTGAAGTGAATGGAGTGTTGCTTCACTTTCTAAATGCTGTCCTTTCAGAGAAAATCACTTTCCTTTGAAAGTGCCTTAAGCTACTTACAAGCATTCAACAGAAACTCACATGCATTTCTCTGAAAGAGAAGCAGTCTGTTCCAACACTTCAATTCACTGTGCCAAGTGAATGGAGTGTTGCTTCACTTTCTAAATTATGTCCTTTTAGAGAAAATCACTTTACTTTGAAAGTGCCTTAAGCAACTTGCAAGCATTAGGAAGAAACTCACATGCGTTTCTCTGAAAGAGAAGCAATCTGTTCCAACACTTCAATTCACTGTGTGAAGTGAATGTAGTGTTGCTTCACTTTCTAAATGCTGTCCTTTCAGAGAAAATCACTTTCCTTTGAAAGTGCCTTAAGCTACTTACAAGCATTCAACAGAAACTCACATGCGTTTCTCTGAAAGAGAAGCAGTCTGTTCCAACACTTCAATTCACTGTTCGAAATGAATGGAGTGTTGCTTCACTTTCTAAATGCTGTCCTTTCAGAGAAAATCACTTTCCTTTGAAAGTGCCTTACGCTACTTACAAGCATTAGGAAGAAACTCACATGCGTTTCTCTGAAAAAGAGCAGTCTGTTCCAACACTTCAATTCACTGTGCGAAGTGAATGGAGTGTTGCTTCACTTTCTAAATGCTGTCCTTTCAGAGAAAATCACTTTCCTTTGAAAGTGCCTTAAGCTACTTGCAAGCATTAGGAAGAAACTCACATGCGTCTCTCTGAAAGAAAAGCAATCTGTTCCAACACTTCAATTCACTGTGTGAAGTGAATGGAGTGTTGCCTCACTTTCTAAATGCTGTCCTTTCAGAGAAATCACTTTCCTTGAAAGTGCCTTAAGCTACTTACAAGCATTCAACAGAAACTCACATGCGTTTCTCTGAAAGAGAAGCAGTCTGTTCCAACACTTCAATTCAATGTGCGAAGTGAATGCAGTGTTGTTTGACTTTCTAAATTCTGTCCTTTCAGAGAAAATCACTTTCTTTGAAAGTGCCTTAAGCTACTTACAAGCATTCAACAGAAACTCTCATGCATTTCTCTGAAAGAGAAGCAGTCTGTTCCAACACTTCAATTCACTGTGCGAAGTGAATGGAGTGTTGCTTCACTTTCTAAATTATGTACTTTCAGAGAAAATCACTTTACTTTGAAAGTGCCTTAAGCAACTTGCAAGCATTCACAAGAAACACTAATGCGTTTCTATGAAAGAGATGCAGTCTGTTCCCACACTTCAATTCATTGCGCGAAGGGAATGGAGTGTTGCTTTACTTTCTAAATGCTGTCCTTTCAGAGAAAATCACTTTCCTTTGAAAGTGCCTTAAGCTACTTTCTAGCATTCACAGGAAACACACATGCGTTTCTCTGAAAGAGAAGCAGTCTGTTCCAACACTTCAATTCACTGAGCGAAGTGAATGGAGTGTTGCTTCACTTTCTAAATTATGTCCTTTCAGAGAAAATCACTTTCCATTGAAAGTGCCTTAAACTACTTTCAAGCATTCAAAAAAACTCACATGCGTTTCTCTGAAAGAGAAGCAGTCTGTTCCAACACTTCAATTCACTGTACAAAGTGAATGGAGTGTTGCTTCACTTTCTAAATGCTGTCCTTTCAGAGAAAATCACTTTCCTTTGAAAGTGCCTTAAGCTACTTACAAGCATTAGGAAGAAACTCACATGCGTTTCTCTGAAAGAGAAGCAGTCTGTTCCAACAGTTCAATTCACTGTTCGAAATGAATGGAGTGTTGCTTCACTTTCTAAATGCTGTTTTTTCAGAGAAAATCACTTTCCTTTGAAAGTGCCTTAAGCTACTTGCAAGCATTAGGAAGAAACTCACATGCATTTCTCTGAAAGTGAAGCAGTCTGTTCCAACACTTCAATTCACTGCACGAAGGGAATGGAGTGTTGCTTCACTTTCTAAATGCTGTCCTTTCAGAGAAAATCACTTTCCTTTGAAAGTGCCTTAAGCTACTTACAAGCATTCAACAGAAACTCACATGCGTTTCTCTGAAAGAGAAGCAGTCTGTTCCAACACTTCAATTCACTGTTCGAAATGAATGGAGTGTTGCTTCACTTTCTAAATGCTGTTTTTTCAGAGAAAATCACTTTCCTTTGAAAGTGCCTTAAGCTACTTGCAAGCATTAGGAAGAAACTCACATGCATTTCTCTGAAAGAGAAGCAGTCTGTTCCAACACTTCAATTCACTGTGCGAAGTGAATGGAGTGTTGCTTCACTTTCTAAATGCTGTCCTTTCAGAGAAAATCACTTTCCTTTGAAAGTGCCTTAAACTACTTGCAAGCATTAGGAAGAAACTCACATGCGTTTCTCTGAAAGAGAAGCAATCTGTTCCAACACTTCAATTTTCTGTGTGAAGTGAATGGAGTGTTGCTTCACTTTCTAAATGCTGTCCTTTCAGAGAAAATCACTTTCCTTTGAAAGTGCCTTAAGCTACTTACAAGCATTCAACAGAAACTCACATGCATTTCTCTGAAAGAGAAGCAGTCTGTTCCAACACTTCAATTCACTGTGCCAAGTGAATGGAGTGTTGCTTCACTTTCTAAATTATGTCCTTTTAGAGAAAATCACTTTACTTTGAAAGTGCCTTAAGCAACTTGCAAGCATTAGGAAGAAACTCACATGCGTTTCTCTGAAAGAGAAGCAATCTGTTCCAACACTTCAATTCACTGTGTGAAGTGAATGTAGTGTTGCTTCACTTTCTAAATGCTGTCCTTTCAGAGAAAATCACTTTCCTTTGAAAGTGCCTTAAGCTACTTACAAGCATTCAACAGAAACTCACATGCGTTTCTCTGAAAGAGAAGCAGTCTGTTCCAACACTTCAATTCACTGTTCGAAATGAATGGAGTGTTGCTTCACTTTCTAAATGCTGTCCTTTCAGAGAAAATCACTTTCCTTTGAAAGTGCCTTACGCTACTTACAAGCATTAGGAAGAAACTCACATGCGTTTCTCTGAAAAAGAGCAGTCTGTTCCAACACTTCAATTCACTGTGCGAAGTGAATGGAGTGTTGCTTCACTTTCTAAATGCTGTCCTTTCAGAGAAAATCACTTTCCTTTGAAAGTGCCTTAAGCTACTTGCAAGCATTAGGAAGAAACTCACATGCGTCTCTCTGAAAGAAAAGCAATCTGTTCCAACACTTCAATTCACTGTGTGAAGTGAATGGAGTGTTGCCTCACTTTCTAAATGCTGTCCTTTCAGAGAAATCACTTTCCTTGAAAGTGCCTTAAGCTACTTACAAGCATTCAACAGAAACTCACATGCGTTTCTCTGAAAGAGAAGCAGTCTGTTCCAACACTTCAATTCAATGTGCGAAGTGAATGCAGTGTTGTTTGACTTTCTAAATTCTGTCCTTTCAGAGAAAATCACTTTCTTTGAAAGTGCCTTAAGCTACTTACAAGCATTCAACAGAAACTCTCATGCATTTCTCTGAAAGAGAAGCAGTCTGTTCCAACACTTCAATTCACTGTGCGAAGTGAATGGAGTGTTGCTTCACTTTCTAAATTATGTACTTTCAGAGAAAATCACTTTACTTTGAAAGTGCCTTAAGCAACTTGCAAGCATTCACAAGAAACACTAATGCGTTTCTATGAAAGAGATGCAGTCTGTTCCCACACTTCAATTCATTGCGCGAAGGGAATGGAGTGTTGCTTTACTTTCTAAATGCTGTCCTTTCAGAGAAAATCACTTTCCTTTGAAAGTGCCTTAAGCTACTTTCTAGCATTCACAGGAAACACACATGCGTTTCTCTGAAAGAGAAGCAGTCTGTTCCAACACTTCAATTCACTGAGCGAAGTGAATGGAGTGTTGCTTCACTTTCTAAATTATGTCCTTTCAGAGAAAATCACTTTCCATTGAAAGTGCCTTAAACTACTTTCAAGCATTCAAAAAAACTCACATGCGTTTCTCTGAAAGAGAAGCAGTCTGTTCCAACACTTCAATTCACTGTACAAAGTGAATGGAGTGTTGCTTCACTTTCTAAATGCTGTCCTTTCAGAGAAAATCACTTTCCTTTGAAAGTGCCTTAAGCTACTTACAAGCATTAGGAAGAAACTCACATGCGTTTCTCTGAAAGAGAAGCAGTCTGTTCCAACAGTTCAATTCACTGTTCGAAATGAATGGAGTGTTGCTTCACTTTCTAAATGCTGTTTTTTCAGAGAAAATCACTTTCCTTTGAAAGTGCCTTAAGCTACTTGCAAGCATTAGGAAGAAACTCACATGCATTTCTCTGAAAGTGAAGCAGTCTGTTCCAACACTTCAATTCACTGTGCGAAGTGAATGGAGTGTTGCTTCACTTTCTAAATGCTGTCCTTTCAGAGAAAATCACTTTCCTTTGAAAGTGCCTTGAACTACTTGCAAGCATTAGGAAGAAACTCACATGCGTTTCTCTGAAAGAGAAGCAATCTGTTCCAACACTTCAATTCACTGTATGAAGTGAATGGAGTGTTGCCTCACTTTCTAAATGCTGTCCTTTCAGAGAAAATCACTTTCCTTTGAAAGTGCCTTAAGCTGCTTACAAGCATTCAACAGAAACTCACATGCGTTTCTCTGAAAGAGAAGCAGTCTGTTCCAACACTTCAATTCACTGTGCGAAGTGAATGGAGTGTTGCTTCACTTTCTAAATTATGTCCTTTCAGAGAAAATCACTTTCCTTTGAAAGTGCCTTAAGCTACTTACAAGCATTCAACAGAAACTCACATGCATTTCTCTGAAAGAGAAGCAGTCTGTTCCAACACTTCTATTCAGTGTACGAAGTGAATGGAGTGTTGCTTCACTTTCTAAATGCTGTCCTTTCAGAGAAAATCACTTTCCTTTGAAAGTGCCTTAAGCTACTTACAAGCATTCAACAGAAACTCACATGCGTTTCTCTGAAAGAGAAGCAGTCTGTTCCAACACTTCAATTCACTGTTCGAAATGAATGGAGTGTTGCTTCACTTTCTAAATGCTGTTTTTTCAGAGAAAATCACTTTCCTTTGAAAGTGCCTTAAGCTACTTGCAAGCATTAGGAAGAAACTCACATGCATTTCTCTGAAAGAGAAGCAGTCTGTTCCAACACTTCAATTCACTGTGCGAAGTGAATGGAGTGTTGCTTCACTTTCTAAATGCTGTCCTTTCAGAGAAAATCACTTTCCTTTGAAAGTGCCTTAAGCTACTTACAAGCATTCAACAGAAACTCACATGCGTTTCTCTGAAAGAGAAGCAGTCTGTTCCAACACTTCAATTCAATGTGCGAAGTGAATGGAGTGTTGCTTCACTTTCTAAATGCTGTCCTTTCAGAGAAAATCACTTTCCTTTGAAAGTGCCTTAAGCTACTTACAAGCATTCAACAGAAACTCACATGCATTTCTCTGAAAGAGAAGCAGTCTGTTCCAACACTTCAATTCACTGTTCGAAATGAATGGAGTGTTGCTTCACTTTCTAAATGCTGTCCTTTCAGAGAAAATCACTTTCCTTTGAAAGTGCCTTAAGCTACTTGCAAGCATTAGGAAGAAACTCACATGCGTTTCTCTGAAAAAGAAGCAGTCTGTTCCAACACTTCAATTCACTGTGCGAAGTGAATGGAGTGTTGCTTCACTTTCTAAATGCTGTCCTTTCAGAGAAAATCACTTTCCTTTGAAAGTGCCTTAAGCTACTTGCAAGCATTAGGAAGAAACTCACATGCGTTTCTCTGAAAGAGAAGCAATCTGTTCCAACACTTCAATTCACTGTGTGAAGTGAATGGAGTGTTGCCTCACTTTCTAAATGCTGTCCTTTCAGAGAAAATCACTTTCCTTTGAAAGTGCCTTAAGCTACTTACAAGCATTCAACAGAAACTCACATGCGTTTCTCTGAAAGAGAAGCAGTCTGTTCCAACACTTCAATTCACTGTGCGAAGTGAATGGAGTGTTGCTTCACTTTCTAAATTATGTCCTTTCAGAGAAAATCACTTTCCTTTGAAAGTGCCTTTAGCAACTTGCAAGCATTCACAAGAAACACTAATGCGTTTATATGAAAGAGAAGCACTCTGTTCCAACACTTCATTTCACTGCACAAAGGGATGGAGTGTTGCTTCACTTTCTAAATGCTGTCCTTTCAGAGAAAATCACTTTCCTTTGAAAGTGCCTTAAACTACTTTCAAGCATTCACAAAAAACTCACATGCGTTTCTCTGAAAGAGAAGCAGTCTGTTCCAACACTTCAATTCACTGTGCGAAGTGAATGGAGTGTTTCTTCACTTTCTAAATGCTGTCCTTTAAGAGAAAATCCCTTTTCTTTGAAAGTGCCTTAAGCTACTTGCAAGCATTCACCAGAAACACTAATGCGTTTCTCTGAAAGAGAAGCACTCTGTTCCAACACTTCAATTCACTGCACGAAGGGAATGGAGTGTTGCTTCACTTTCTAAATGCTGTCCTTTCAGAGAAAATCACTTTACTTTGAAAGTGCCTTAAGCTACTTACAAGCATTCATCAGAAACTCACATGCGTTTCTCTGAAAGAGAAGCAATCTGTTCCAATACTTCAATTCACTCTGCGAAGTGAATGGAGTGTTGCTTCACTTTCTAAATACTGTCCTTTCAGAGAAAATCACTTTCCTTTGAAAGTGCCTTAAGCTACTTGCAAGCATTAGGAAGAAACTCACATGCGTATCTCTGAAAAAGAAGCAGTCTGTTCCAACACTTCAATTCACTGTGCGAAGTGAATGGAGTGTTGCTTCACTTTCTAAATGCTGTCCTTTCAGAGAAAATCACTTTCCTTTGAAAGTGCCTTAAGCTACTTGCAAGCATTAGGAAGAAACTCACATGCGTTTCTCTGAAAGAGAAGCAGTCTGTTCCAACACTTCAATTCACTGTGCGAAGTGAATGGAGTGTTGCTTCACTTTCTAAATTATGTCCTTTCAGAGAAAATCACTTTACTTTGAAAGTGCCTTAAGCAACTAGCAAGCATTCACAAGAAACACTAATGCGTTTATATGAAAGAGAAGCACTCTGTTCCAACACTTCAATTCACTGCACGAAGGGAATGGAGTGTTGCTTCACTTTCTAAATGCTGTCCTTTCAGAGAAAATCACTTTCCTTTGAAAGTGCCTTAAGCTACTTACAAGCATTCAACAGAAACTCACATGCATTTCTCTGAAAGAGAAGCAGTCTGTTCCAACACTTCAATTCACTGTGCCAAGTGAATGGAGTGTTGCTTCACTTTCTAAATTATGTCCTTTTAGAGAAAATCACTTTACTTTGAAAGTGCCTTAAGCAACTTGCAAGCATTAGGAAGAAACTCACATGCGTTTCTCTGAAAGAGAAGCAATCTGTTCCAACACTTCAATTCACTGTGTGAAGTGAATGTAGTGTTGCTTCACTTTCTAAATGCTGTCCTTTCAGAGAAAATCACTTTCCTTTGAAAGTGCCTTAAGCTACTTACAAGCATTCAACAGAAACTCACATGCGTTTCTCTGAAAGAGAAGCAGTCTGTTCCAACACTTCAATTCACTGTTCGAAATGAATGGAGTGTTGCTTCACTTTCTAAATGCTGTCCTTTCAGAGAAAATCACTTTCCTTTGAAAGTGCCTTACGCTACTTACAAGCATTAGGAAGAAACTCACATGCGTTTCTCTGAAAAAGAGCAGTCTGTTCCAACACTTCAATTCACTGTGCGAAGTGAATGGAGTGTTGCTTCACTTTCTAAATGCTGTCCTTTCAGAGAAAATCACTTTCCTTTGAAAGTGCCTTAAGCTACTTGCAAGCATTAGGAAGAAACTCACATGCGTCTCTCTGAAAGAAAAGCAATCTGTTCCAACACTTCAATTCACTGTGTGAAGTGAATGGAGTGTTGCCTCACTTTCTAAATGCTGTCCTTTCAGAGAAATCACTTTCCTTGAAAGTGCCTTAAGCTACTTACAAGCATTCAACAGAAACTCACATGCGTTTCTCTGAAAGAGAAGCAGTCTGTTCCAACACTTCAATTCAATGTGCGAAGTGAATGCAGTGTTGTTTGACTTTCTAAATTCTGTCCTTTCAGAGAAAATCACTTTCTTTGAAAGTGCCTTAAGCTACTTACAAGCATTCAACAGAAACTCTCATGCATTTCTCTGAAAGAGAAGCAGTCTGTTCCAACACTTCAATTCACTGTGCGAAGTGAATGGAGTGTTGCTTCACTTTCTAAATTATGTACTTTCAGAGAAAATCACTTTACTTTGAAAGTGCCTTAAGCAACTTGCAAGCATTCACAAGAAACACTAATGCGTTTCTATGAAAGAGATGCAGTCTGTTCCCACACTTCAATTCATTGCGCGAAGGGAATGGAGTGTTGCTTTACTTTCTAAATGCTGTCCTTTCAGAGAAAATCACTTTCCTTTGAAAGTGCCTTAAGCTACTTTCTAGCATTCACAGGAAACACACATGCGTTTCTCTGAAAGAGAAGCAGTCTGTTCCAACACTTCAATTCACTGAGCGAAGTGAATGGAGTGTTGCTTCACTTTCTAAATTATGTCCTTTCAGAGAAAATCACTTTCCATTGAAAGTGCCTTAAACTACTTTCAAGCATTCAAAAAAACTCACATGCGTTTCTCTGAAAGAGAAGCAGTCTGTTCCAACACTTCAATTCACTGTACAAAGTGAATGGAGTGTTGCTTCACTTTCTAAATGCTGTCCTTTCAGAGAAAATCACTTTCCTTTGAAAGTGCCTTAAGCTACTTACAAGCATTAGGAAGAAACTCACATGCGTTTCTCTGAAAGAGAAGCAGTCTGTTCCAACAGTTCAATTCACTGTTCGAAATGAATGGAGTGTTGCTTCACTTTCTAAATGCTGTTTTTTCAGAGAAAATCACTTTCCTTTGAAAGTGCCTTAAGCTACTTGCAAGCATTAGGAAGAAACTCACATGCATTTCTCTGAAAGTGAAGCAGTCTGTTCCAACACTTCAATTCACTGCACGAAGGGAATGGAGTGTTGCTTCACTTTCTAAATGCTGTCCTTTCAGAGAAAATCACTTTCCTTTGAAAGTGCCTTAAGCTACTTACAAGCATTCAACAGAAACTCACATGCGTTTCTCTGAAAGAGAAGCAGTCTGTTCCAACACTTCAATTCACTGTTCGAAATGAATGGAGTGTTGCTTCACTTTCTAAATGCTGTTTTTTCAGAGAAAATCACTTTCCTTTGAAAGTGCCTTAAGCTACTTGCAAGCATTAGGAAGAAACTCACATGCATTTCTCTGAAAGAGAAGCAGTCTGTTCCAACACTTCAATTCACTGTGCGAAGTGAATGGAGTGTTGCTTCACTTTCTAAATGCTGTCCTTTCAGAGAAAATCACTTTCCTTTGAAAGTGCCTTAAACTACTTGCAAGCATTAGGAAGAAACTCACATGCGTTTCTCTGAAAGAGAAGCAATCTGTTCCAACACTTCAATTTTCTGTGTGAAGTGAATGGAGTGTTGCTTCACTTTCTAAATGCTGTCCTTTCAGAGAAAATCACTTTCCTTTGAAAGTGCCTTAAGCTACTTACAAGCATTCAACAGAAACTCACATGCATTTCTCTGAAAGAGAAGCAGTCTGTTCCAACACTTCAATTCACTGTGCCAAGTGAATGGAGTGTTGCTTCACTTTCTAAATTATGTCCTTTTAGAGAAAATCACTTTACTTTGAAAGTGCCTTAAGCAACTTGCAAGCATTAGGAAGAAACTCACATGCGTTTCTCTGAAAGAGAAGCAATCTGTTCCAACACTTCAATTCACTGTGTGAAGTGAATGTAGTGTTGCTTCACTTTCTAAATGCTGTCCTTTCAGAGAAAATCACTTTCCTTTGAAAGTGCCTTAAGCTACTTACAAGCATTCAACAGAAACTCACATGCGTTTCTCTGAAAGAGAAGCAGTCTGTTCCAACACTTCAATTCACTGTTCGAAATGAATGGAGTGTTGCTTCACTTTCTAAATGCTGTCCTTTCAGAGAAAATCACTTTCCTTTGAAAGTGCCTTACGCTACTTACAAGCATTAGGAAGAAACTCACATGCGTTTCTCTGAAAAAGAGCAGTCTGTTCCAACACTTCAATTCACTGTGCGAAGTGAATGGAGTGTTGCTTCACTTTCTAAATGCTGTCCTTTCAGAGAAAATCACTTTCCTTTGAAAGTGCCTTAAGCTACTTGCAAGCATTAGGAAGAAACTCACATGCGTCTCTCTGAAAGAAAAGCAATCTGTTCCAACACTTCAATTCACTGTGTGAAGTGAATGGAGTGTTGCCTCACTTTCTAAATGCTGTCCTTTCAGAGAAATCACTTTCCTTGAAAGTGCCTTAAGCTACTTACAAGCATTCAACAGAAACTCACATGCGTTTCTCTGAAAGAGAAGCAGTCTGTTCCAACACTTCAATTCAATGTGCGAAGTGAATGCAGTGTTGTTTGACTTTCTAAATTCTGTCCTTTCAGAGAAAATCACTTTCTTTGAAAGTGCCTTAAGCTACTTACAAGCATTCAACAGAAACTCTCATGCATTTCTCTGAAAGAGAAGCAGTCTGTTCCAACACTTCAATTCACTGTGCGAAGTGAATGGAGTGTTGCTTCACTTTCTAAATTATGTACTTTCAGAGAAAATCACTTTACTTTGAAAGTGCCTTAAGCAACTTGCAAGCATTCACAAGAAACACTAATGCGTTTCTATGAAAGAGATGCAGTCTGTTCCCACACTTCAATTCATTGCGCGAAGGGAATGGAGTGTTGCTTTACTTTCTAAATGCTGTCCTTTCAGAGAAAATCACTTTCCTTTGAAAGTGCCTTAAGCTACTTTCTAGCATTCACAGGAAACACACATGCGTTTCTCTGAAAGAGAAGCAGTCTGTTCCAACACTTCAATTCACTGAGCGAAGTGAATGGAGTGTTGCTTCACTTTCTAAATTATGTCCTTTCAGAGAAAATCACTTTCCATTGAAAGTGCCTTAAACTACTTTCAAGCATTCAAAAAAACTCACATGCGTTTCTCTGAAAGAGAAGCAGTCTGTTCCAACACTTCAATTCACTGTACAAAGTGAATGGAGTGTTGCTTCACTTTCTAAATGCTGTCCTTTCAGAGAAAATCACTTTCCTTTGAAAGTGCCTTAAGCTACTTACAAGCATTAGGAAGAAACTCACATGCGTTTCTCTGAAAGAGAAGCAGTCTGTTCCAACAGTTCAATTCACTGTTCGAAATGAATGGAGTGTTGCTTCACTTTCTAAATTCTGTTTTTTCAGAGAAAATCACTTTCCTTTGAAAGTGCCTTAAGCTACTTGCAAGCATTAGGAAGAAACTCACATGCATTTCTCTGAAAGTGAAGCAGTCTGTTCCAACACTTCAATTCACTGTGCGAAGTGAATGGAGTGTTGCTTCACTTTCTAAATGCTGTCCTTTCAGAGAAAATCACTTTCCTTTGAAAGTGCCTTGAACTACTTGCAAGCATTAGGAAGAAACTCACATGCGTTTCTCTGAAAGAGAAGCAATCTGTTCCAACACTTCAATTCACTGTATGAAGTGAATGGAGTGTTGCCTCACTTTCTAAATGCTGTCCTTTCAGAGAAAATCACTTTCCTTTGAAAGTGCCTTAAGCTGCTTACAAGCATTCAACAGAAACTCACATGCGTTTCTCTGAAAGAGAAGCAGTCTGTTCCAACACTTCAATTCACTGTGCGAAGTGAATGGAGTGTTGCTTCACTTTCTAAATTATGTCCTTTCAGAGAAAATCACTTTCCTTTGAAAGTGCCTTAAGCTACTTACAAGCATTCAACAGAAACTCACATGCATTTCTCTGAAAGAGAAGCAGTCTGTTCCAACACTTCTATTCAGTGTACGAAGTGAATGGAGTGTTGCTTCACTTTCTAAATGCTGTCCTTTCAGAGAAAATCACTTTCCTTTGAAAGTGCCTTAAGCTACTTACAAGCATTCAACAGAAACTCACATGCGTTTCTCTGAAAGAGAAGCAGTCTGTTCCAACACTTCAATTCACTGTTCGAAATGAATGGAGTGTTGCTTCACTTTCTAAATGCTGTTTTTTCAGAGAAAATCACTTTCCTTTGAAAGTGCCTTAAGCTACTTGCAAGCATTAGGAAGAAACTCACATGCATTTCTCTGAAAGAGAAGCAGTCTGTTCCAACACTTCAATTCACTGTGCGAAGTGAATGGAGTGTTGCTTCACTTTCTAAATGCTGTCCTTTCAGAGAAAATCACTTTCCTTTGAAAGTGCCTTAAGCTACTTACAAGCATTCAACAGAAACTCACATGCGTTTCTCTGAAAGAGAAGCATTCTGTTCCAACACTTCAATTCAATGTGCGAAGTGAATGGAGTGTTGCTTCACTTTCTAAATGCTGTCCTTTCAGAGAAAATCACTTTCCTTTGAAAGTGCCTTAAGCTACTTACAAGCATTCAACAGAAACTCACATGCATTTCTCTGAAAGAGAAGCAGTCTGTTCCAACACTTCAATTCACTGTGCGAAGTGAATGAAGTGTTGCTTCACTTTCTAAATTATGTCCTTTCAGAGAAAATCACTTTACTTTGAAAGTGCCTTAAGCAACTTGCAAGCATTAGGAAGAAACTCACATGCGTTTCTCTGAAAGAGAAGCAATCTGTTCCAACACTTCAATTCACTGTGTGAAGTGAATGTAGTGTTGCTTCACTTTCTAAATGCTGTCCTTTCAGAGAAAATCACTTTCCTTTGAAAGTGCCTTAAGCTACTTACAAGCATTCAACAGAAACTCACATGCGTTTCTCTGAAAGAGAAGCAGTCTGTTCCAACACTTCAATTCACTGTTCGAAATGAATGGAGTGTTGCTTCACTTTCTAAATGCTGTCCTTTCAGAGAAAATCACTTTCCTTTGAAAGTGCCTTAAGCTACTTGCAAGCATTAGGAAGAAACTCACATGCGTTTCTCTGAAAAAGAAGCAGTCTGTTCCAACACTTCAATTCACTGTGCGAAGTGAATGGAGTGTTGCTTCACTTTCTAAATGCTGTCCTTTCAGAGAAAATCACTTTCCTTTGAAAGTGCCTTAAGCTACTTGCAAGCATTAGGAAGAAACTCACATGCGTTTCTCTGAAAGAGAAGCAATCTGTTCCAACACTTCAATTCACTGTGTGAAGTGAATGGAGTGTTGCCTCACTTTCTAAATGCTGTCCTTTCAGAGAAAATCACTTTCCTTTGAAAGTGCCTTAAGCTACTTACAAGCATTCAACATAAACTCACATGCGTTTCTCTGAAAGAGAAGCAGTCTGTTCCAACACTTCAATTCACTGTGCGAAGTGAATGGAGTGTTGCTTCACTTTCTAAATTATGTCCTTTCAGAGAAAATCACTTTCCTTTGAAAGTGCCTTTAGCAACTTGCAAGCATTCACAAGAAACACTAATGCGTTTATATGAAAGAGAAGCACTCTGTTCCAACACTTCATTTCACTGCACAAAGGGATGGAGTGTTGCTTCACTTTCTAAATGCTGTCCTTTCAGAGAAAATCACTTTCCTTTGAAAGTGCCTTAAACTACTTTCAAGCATTCACAAAAAACTCACATGCGTTTCTCTGAAAGAGAAGCAGTCTGTTCCAACACTTCAATTCACTGTGCGAAGTGAATGGAGTGTTTCTTCACTTTCTAAATGCTGTCCTTTAAGAGAAAATCCCTTTTCTTTGAAAGTGCCTTAAGCTACTTGCAAGCATTCACCAGAAACACTAATGCGTTTCTCTGAAAGAGAAGCACTCTGTTCCAACACTTCAATTCACTGCACGAAGGGAATGGAGTGTTGCTTCACTTTCTAAATGCTGTCCTTTCAGAGAAAATCACTTTACTTTGAAAGTGCCTTAAGCTACTTACAAGCATTCATCAGAAACTCACATGCGTTTCTCTGAAAGAGAAGCAATCTGTTCCAATACTTCAATTCACTCTGCGAAGTGAATGGAGTGTTGCTTCACTTTCTAAATACTGTCCTTTCAGAGAAAATCACTTTCCTTTGAAAGTGCCTTAAGCTACTTGCAAGCATTAGGAAGAAACTCACATGCGTATCTCTGAGAAAGAAGCAGTCTGTTCCAACACTTCAATTCACTGTGCGAAGTGAATGGAGTGTTGCTTCACTTTCTAAATGCTGTCCTTTCAGAGAAAATCACTTTCCTTTGAAAGTGCCTTAAGCTACTTGCAAGCATTAGGAAGAAACTCACATGCGTTTCTCTGAAAGAGAAGCAGTCTGTTCCAACACTTCAATTCACTGTGCGAAGTGAATGGAGTGTTGCTTCACTTTCTAAATTATGTCCTTTCAGAGAAAATCACTTTACTTTGAAAGTGCCTTAAGCAACTAGCAAGCATTCACAAGAAACACTAATGCGTTTATATGAAAGAGAAGCACTCTGTTCCAACACTTCAATTCACTGCACGAAGGGAATGGAGTGTTGCTTCACTTTCTAAATGCTGTCCTTTCAGAGAAAATCACTTTCCTTTGAAAGTGCCTTAAGCTACTTGCAAGCATTAGGAAGTAACTCACATGCGTTTCTCTGAAAGAGAAGCAATCTGTTCCAACACTTCAATTCACTGTGTGAAGTGAATGGAGTGTTGCCTCACTTTCTAAATGCTGTCCTCTCAGAGAAAATCACTTTCCTTTGAAAGTGCCTTAAGCTACTTACAGGCATTCACCAGAAACTCACATGCGTTTCTCTGAAAGAGAAGCAGTCTGTTCCAACACTTCAATTAAATGTGCGAAGTGAATGGAGTGTTGCTTCAATTTCTAAATTCTGTCCTTTCAGAGAAAATCACTTTCCTTTGAAAGTGCCTTAAGCTACTTACAAGCATTCAACAGAAACTCACATGCATTTCTCTGAAAGAGAAGCAGTCTGTTCCAACACTTCAATTCACTGTGCGAAGTGAATGGAGTGTTGCTTCACTTTCTAAATTATGTCCTTTCAGAGAAAATCACTTTCCTTTGAAAGTGCCTTAAGCAACTTGCAAGCATTCACAAGAAACACTAATGCGTTTATATGAAAGAGTAGCACTCTGTTCCAACACTTCATTTCACTGCACGAAGGGAATGGAGTTTTGCTTCACTTTCTAAATGCTGTCCTTTCAGAGAAAATCACTTTCCTTTGAAAGTGCCTTAAGCTACTTACAAGCATTCACCAGAAACTCACATGCGTTTCTCTGAAACAGAAGCAGTCTGTTCCAACACTTCAATTCACTGTGCGAAGTGAATGTAGTGTTGCTTCACTTTCTAAATGCTGTCCTTTCAGAGAAAATCACTTTCCATTGAAAGTGCCTTAAACTACTTTCAAGCATTCACAAAAAACTCACATGCGTTTCTCTGAAAGAGAAGCAGTCTGTTCCAACACTTCAATTCACTGTGCGAAGTGAATGGAGTGTTTCTTCACTTTCTAAATGCTGTCCTTTAAGAGAAAATCCCTTTTCTTTGAAAGTGCCTTAAGCTACTTGCAAGCATTCACAAGAAACACTAATGCGTTTCTCTGAAAGAGAAGCACTCTGTTCCAACACTTCAATTCACTGCACGAAGGGAATGGAGTGTTGCTTCACTTTCTAAATGCTGTCCTTTCAGAGAAAATCACTTTCCTTTGAAAGTGCCTTAAGCTACTTACAAGCATTCATCAGAAACTCACATGCATTTCTCTGAAGGAGAAGCAATCTGTTCCAACACTTCAATTCACTCTGCGAAGTGAATGGAGTGTTGCTTCACTTTCTAAATGCTGTCCTTTCAGAGAAAATCACTTTCCTATGAAAGTGCCTTAAGCTACTTACAAGCATTCAACAGAAACTCACATGCATTTCTCTGAAAGAGAAGCAGTCTGTTCCAACACTTCTATTCACTGTACGAAGTGAATGGAGTGTTGCTTCACTTTCTAAATGCTGTCCTTTCAGAGAAAATCACTTTCCTTTGAAAGTGCCTTAAGCTACTTACAAGCATTCAACAGAAACTCACATGCGTTTCGCTGAAAGAGAAGCAGTCTGTTCCAACACTTCATTTCACTGCACGAAGGGAATGGAGTGTTGCTTCACTTTCTAAATGCTGTCCTTTCAGAGAAAATCACTTTCCTTTGAAAGTGCCTTAAGCTACTTACAAGCATTCACCAGAAACTCACATGCGTTTCTCTGAAACAGAAGCAGTCTGTTCCAACACTTCAATTCACTGTGCGAAGTGAATGTAGTGTTGCCTCACTTTCTAAATGCTGTCCTTTCAGAGAAAATCACTTTCCATTGAAAGTGCCTTAAACTACTTTCAAGCATTCACAAAAAACTCACATGCGTTTCTCTGAAAGAGAAGCAGTCTGTTCCAACACTTCAATTCACTGTGCGAAGTGAATGGAGTGTTTCTTCACTTTCTAAATGCTGTCCTTTAAGAGAAAATCCCTTTTCTTTGAAAGTGCCTTAAGCTACTTGCAAGCATTCACAAGAAACACTAATGCGTTTCTCTGAAAGAGAAGCACTCTGTTCCAACACTTCAATTCACTGCACGAAGGGAATGGAGTGTTGCTTCACTTTCTAAATGCTGTCCTTTCAGAGAAAATCACTTTCCTTTGAAAGTGCCTTAAGCTACTTACAAGCATTCAACAGAAACTCACATGCGTTTCTCTGAAAGAGAAGCAGTCTGTTCCAACACTTCAATTCACTGTTCGAAATGAATGGAGTGTTGCTTCACTTTCTAAATGCTGTTTTTTCAGAGAAAATCACTTTCCTTTGAAAGTGCCTTAAGCTACTTGCAAGCATTAGGAAGAAACTCACATGCATTTCTCTGAAAGAGAAGCAGTCTGTTCCAACACTTCAATTCACTGTGCGAAGTGAATGGAGTGTTGCTTCACTTTCTAAATGCTGTCCTTTCAGAGAAAATCACTTTCCTTTGAAAGTGCCTTAAACTACTTGCAAGCATTAGGAAGAAACTCACATGCGTTTCTCTGAAAGAGAAGCAATCTGTTCCAACACTTCAATTTTCTGTGTGAAGTGAATGGAGTGTTGCTTCACTTTCTAAATGCTGTCCTTTCAGAGAAAATCACTTTCCTTTGAAAGTGCCTTAAGCTACTTACAAGCATTCAACAGAAACTCACATGCATTTCTCTGAAAGAGAAGCAGTCTGTTCCAACACTTCAATTCACTGTGCCAAGTGAATGGAGTGTTGCTTCACTTTCTAAATTATGTCCTTTTAGAGAAAATCACTTTACTTTGAAAGTGCCTTAAGCAACTTGCAAGCATTAGGAAGAAACTCACATGCGTTTCTCTGAAAGAGAAGCAATCTGTTCCAACACTTCAATTCACTGTGTGAAGTGAATGTAGTGTTGCTTCACTTTCTAAATGCTGTCCTTTCAGAGAAAATCACTTTCCTTTGAAAGTGCCTTAAGCTACTTACAAGCATTCAACAGAAACTCACATGCGTTTCTCTGAAAGAGAAGCAGTCTGTTCCAACACTTCAATTCACTGTTCGAAATGAATGGAGTGTTGCTTCACTTTCTAAATGCTGTCCTTTCAGAGAAAATCACTTTCCTTTGAAAGTGCCTTAAGCTACTTACAAGCATTAGGAAGAAACTCACATGCGTTTCTCTGAAAAAGAGCAGTCTGTTCCAACACTTCAATTCACTGTGCGAAGTGAATGGAGTGTTGCTTCACTTTCTAAATGCTGTCCTTTCAGAGAAAATCACTTTCCTTTGAAAGTGCCTTAAGCTACTTGCAAGCATTAGGAAGAAACTCACATGCGTCTCTCTGAAAGAAAAGCAATCTGTTCCAACACTTCAATTCACTGTGTGAAGTGAATGGAGTGTTGCCTCACTTTCTAAATGCTGTCCTTTCAGAGAAATCACTTTCCTTGAAAGTGCCTTAAGCTACTTACAAGCATTCAACAGAAACTCACATGCGTTTCTCTGAAAGAGAAGCAGTCTGTTCCAACACTTCAATTCAATGTGCGAAGTGAATGCAGTGTTGTTTGACTTTCTAAATTCTGTCCTTTCAGAGAAAATCACTTTCTTTGAAAGTGCCTTAAGCTACTTACAAGCATTCAACAGAAACTCTCATGCATTTCTCTGAAAGAGAAGCAGTCTGTTCCAACACTTCAATTCACTGTGCGAAGTGAATGGAGTGTTGCTTCACTTTCTAAATTATGTACTTTCAGAGAAAATCACTTTACTTTGAAAGTGCCTTAAGCAACTTGCAAGCATTCACAAGAAACACTAATGCGTTTCTATGAAAGAGATGCAGTCTGTTCCCACACTTCAATTCATTGCGCGAAGGGAATGGAGTGTTGCTTTACTTTCTAAATGCTGTCCTTTCAGAGAAAATCACTTTCCTTTGAAAGTGCCTTAAGCTACTTTCTAGCATTCACAGGAAACACACATGCGTTTCTCTGAAAGAGAAGCAGTCTGTTCCAACACTTCAATTCACTGAGCGAAGTGAATGGAGTGTTGCTTCACTTTCTAAATTATGTCCTTTCAGAGAAAATCACTTTCCATTGAAAGTGCCTTAAACTACTTTCAAGCATTCAAAAAAACTCACATGCGTTTCTCTGAAAGAGAAGCAGTCTGTTCCAACACTTCAATTCACTGTACAAAGTGAATGGAGTGTTGCTTCACTTTCTAAATGCTGTCCTTTCAGAGAAAATCACTTTCCTTTGAAAGTGCCTTAAGCTACTTACAAGCATTAGGAAGAAACTCACATGCGTTTCTCTGAAAGAGAAGCAGTCTGTTCCAACAGTTCAATTCACTGTTCGAAATGAATGGAGTGTTGCTTCACTTTCTAAATGCTGTTTTTTCAGAGAAAATCACTTTCCTTTGAAAGTGCCTTAAGCTACTTGCAAGCATTAGGAAGAAACTCACATGCATTTCTCTGAAAGTGAAGCAGTCTGTTCCAACACTTCAATTCACTGTGCGAAGTGAATGGAGTGTTGCTTCACTTTCTAAATGCTGTCCTTTCAGAGAAAATCACTTTCCTTTGAAAGTGCCTTGAACTACTTGCAAGCATTAGGAAGAAACTCACATGCGTTTCTCTGAAAGAGAAGCAATCTGTTCCAACACTTCAATTCACTGTATGAAGTGAATGGAGTGTTGCCTCACTTTCTAAATGCTGTCCTTTCAGAGAAAATCACTTTCCTTTGAAAGTGCCTTAAGCTGCTTACAAGCATTCAACAGAAACTCACATGCGTTTCTCTGAAAGAGAAGCAGTCTGTTCCAACACTTCAATTCACTGTGCGAAGTGAATGGAGTGTTGCTTCACTTTCTAAATTATGTCCTTTCAGAGAAAATCACTTTCCTTTGAAAGTGCCTTAAGCTACTTACAAGCATTCAACAGAAACTCACATGCATTTCTCTGAAAGAGAAGCAGTCTGTTCCAACACTTCTATTCAGTGTACGAAGTGAATGGAGTGTTGCTTCACTTTCTAAATGCTGTCCTTTCAGAGAAAATCACTTTCCTTTGAAAGTGCCTTAAGCTACTTACAAGCATTCAACAGAAACTCACATGCGTTTCTCTGAAAGAGAAGCAGTCTGTTCCAACACTTCAATTCACTGTTCGAAATGAATGGAGTGTTGCTTCACTTTCTAAATGCTGTTTTTTCAGAGAAAATCACTTTCCTTTGAAAGTGCCTTAAGCTACTTGCAAGCATTAGGAAGAAACTCACATGCATTTCTCTGAAAGAGAAGCAGTCTGTTCCAACACTTCAATTCACTGTGCGAAGTGAATGGAGTGTTGCTTCACTTTCTAAATGCTGTCCTTTCAGAGAAAATCACTTTCCTTTGAAAGTGCCTTAAGCTACTTACAAGCATTCAACAGAAACTCACATGCGTTTCTCTGAAAGAGAAGCAGTCTGTTCCAACACTTCAATTCAATGTGCGAAGTGAATGGAGTGTTGCTTCACTTTCTAAATGCTGTCCTTTCAGAGAAAATCACTTTCCTTTGAAAGTGCCTTAAGCTACTTACAAGCATTCAACAGAAACTCACATGCATTTCTCTGAAAGAGAAGCAGTCTGTTCCAACACTTCAATTCACTGTGCGAAGTGAATGAAGTGTTGCTTCACTTTCTAAATTATGTCCTTTCAGAGAAAATCACTTTACTTTGAAAGTGCCTTAAGCAACTTGCAAGCATTAGGAAGAAACTCACATGCGTTTCTCTGAAAGAGAAGCAATCTGTTCCAACACTTCAATTCACTGTGTGAAGTGAATGTAGTGTTGCTTCACTTTCTAAATGCTGTCCTTTCAGAGAAAATCACTTTCCTTTGAAAGTGCCTTAAGCTACTTACAAGCATTCAACAGAAACTCACATGCGTTTCTCTGAAAGAGAAGCAGTCTGTTCCAACACTTCAATTCACTGTTCGAAATGAATGGAGTGTTGCTTCACTTTCTAAATGCTGTCCTTTCAGAGAAAATCACTTTCCTTTGAAAGTGCCTTAAGCTACTTGCAAGCATTAGGAAGAAACTCACATGCGTTTCTCTGAAAAAGAAGCAGTCTGTTCCAACACTTCAATTCACTGTGTGAAGTGAATGGAGTGTTGCCTCACTTTCTAAATGCTGTCCTTTCAGAGAAAATCACTTTCCTTTGAAAGTGCCTTAAGCTACTTACAAGCATTCAACAGAAACTCACATGCGTTTCTCTGAAAGAGAAGCAGTCTGTTCCAACACTTCAATTCACTGTGCGAAGTGAATGGAGTGTTGCTTCACTTTCTAAATTATGTCCTTTCAGAGAAAATCACTTTCCTTTGAAAGTGCCTTTAGCAACTTGCAAGCATTCACAAGAAACACTAATGCGTTTATATGAAAGAGAAGCACTCTGTTCCAACACTTCATTTCACTGCACAAAGGGATGGAGTGTTGCTTCACTTTCTAAATGCTGTCCTTTCAGAGAAAATCACTTTCCTTTGAAAGTGCCTTAAACTACTTTCAAGCATTCACAAAAAACTCACATGCGTTTCTCTGAAAGAGAAGCAGTCTGTTCCAACACTTCAATTCACTGTGCGAAGTGAATGGAGTGTTTCTTCACTTTCTAAATGCTGTCCTTTAAGAGAAAATCCCTTTTCTTTGAAAGTGCCTTAAGCTACTTGCAAGCATTCACCAGAAACACTAATGCGTTTCTCTGAAAGAGAAGCACTCTGTTCCAACACTTCAATTCACTGCACGAAGGGAATGGAGTGTTGCTTCACTTTCTAAATGCTGTCCTTTCAGAGAAAATCACTTTACTTTGAAAGTGCCTTAAGCTACTTACAAGCATTCATCAGAAACTCACATGCGTTTCTCTGAAAGAGAAGCAATCTGTTCCAATACTTCAATTCACTCTGCGAAGTGAATGGAGTGTTGCTTCACTTTCTAAATACTGTCCTTTCAGAGAAAATCACTTTCCTTTGAAAGTGCCTTAAGCTACTTGCAAGCATTAGGAAGAAACTCACATGCGTATCTCTGAAAAAGAAGCAGTCTGTTCCAACACTTCAATTCACTGTGCGAAGTGAATGGAGTGTTGCTTCACTTTCTAAATGCTGTCCTTTCAGAGAAAATCACTTTCCTTTGAAAGTGCCTTAAGCTACTTGCAAGCATTAGGAAGAAACTCACATGCGTTTCTCTGAAAGAGAAGCAGTCTGTTCCAACACTTCAATTCACTGTGCGAAGTGAATGGAGTGTTGCTTCACTTTCTAAATTATGTCCTTTCAGAGAAAATCACTTTACTTTGAAAGTGCCTTAAGCAACTAGCAAGCATTCACAAGAAACACTAATGCGTTTATATGAAAGAGAAGCACTCTGTTCCAACACTTCAATTCACTGCACGAAGGGAATGGAGTGTTGCTTCACTTTCTAAATGCTGTCCTTTCAGAGAAAATCACTTTCCTTTGAAAGTGCCTTAAGCTACTTGCAAGCATTAGGAAGTAACTCACATGCGTTTCTCTGAAAGAGAAGCAATCTGTTCCAACACTTCAATTCACTGTGTGAAGTGAATGGAGTGTTGCCTCACTTTCTAAATGCTGTCCTCTCAGAGAAAATCACTTTCCTTTGAAAGTGCCTTAAGCTACTTACAGGCATTCACCAGAAACTCACATGCGTTTCTCTGAAAGAGAAGCAGTCTGTTCCAACACTTCAATTAAATGTGCGAAGTGAATGGAGTGTTGCTTCAATTTCTAAATTCTGTCCTTTCAGAGAAAATCACTTTCCTTTGAAAGTGCCTTAAGCTACTTACAAGCATTCAACAGAAACTCACATGCATTTCTCTGAAAGAGAAGCAGTCTGTTCCAACACTTCAATTCACTGTGCGAAGTGAATGGAGTGTTGCTTCACTTTCTAAATTATGTCCTTTCAGAGAAAATCACTTTCCTTTGAAAGTGCCTTAAGCAACTTGCAAGCATTCACAAGAAACACTAATGCGTTTATATGAAAGAGTAGCACTCTGTTCCAACACTTCATTTCACTGCACGAAGGGAATGGAGTTTTGCTTCACTTTCTAAATGCTGTCCTTTCAGAGAAAATCACTTTCCTTTGAAAGTGCCTTAAGCTACTTACAAGCATTCACCAGAAACTCACATGCGTTTCTCTGAAACAGAAGCAGTCTGTTCCAACACTTCAATTCACTGTGCGAAGTGAATGTAGTGTTGCCTCACTTTCTAAATGCTGTCCTTTCAGAGAAAATCACTTTCCATTGAAAGTGCCTTAAACTACTTTCAAGCATTCACAAAAAACTCACATGCGTTTCTCTGAAAGAGAAGCAGTCTGTTCCAACACTTCAATTCACTGTGCGAAGTGAATGGAGTGTTTCTTCACTTTCTAAATGCTGTCCTTTAAGAGAAAATCCCTTTTCTTTGAAAGTGCCTTAAGCTACTTGCAAGCATTCACAAGAAACACTAATGCGTTTCTCTGAAAGAGAAGCACTCTGTTCCAACACTTCAATTCACTGCACGAAGGGAATGGAGTGTTGCTTCACTTTCTAAATGCTGTCCTTTCAGAGAAAATCACTTTCCTTTGAAAGTGCCTTAAGCTACTTACAAGCATTCATCAGAAACTCACATGCATTTCTCTGAAGGAGAAGCAATCTGTTCCAACACTTCAATTCACTCTGCGAAGTGAATGGAGTGTTGCTTCACTTTCTAAATGCTGTCCTTTCAGAGAAAATCACTTTCCTATGAAAGTGCCTTAAGCTACTTACAAGCATTCAACAGAAACTCACATGCATTTCTCTGAAAGAGAAGCAGTCTGTTCCAACACTTCTATTCACTGTACGAAGTGAATGGAGTGTTGCTTCACTTTCTAAATGCTGTCCTTTCAGAGAAAATCACTTTCCTTTGAAAGTGCCTTAAGCTACTTACAAGCATTCAACAGAAACTCACATGCGTTTCGCTGAAAGAGAAGCAGTCTGTTCCAACACTTCATTTCACTGCACGAAGGGAATGGAGTGTTGCTTCACTTTCTAAATGCTGTCCTTTCAGAGAAAATCACTTTCCTTTGAAAGTGCCTTAAGCTACTTACAAGCATTCACCAGAAACTCACATGCGTTTCTCTGAAACAGAAGCAGTCTGTTCCAACACTTCAATTCACTGTGCGAAGTGAATGTAGTGTTGCCTCACTTTCTAAATGCTGTCCTTTCAGAGAAAATCACTTTCCATTGAAAGTGCCTTAAACTACTTTCAAGCATTCACAAAAAACTCACATGCGTTTCTCTGAAAGAGAAGCAGTCTGTTCCAACACTTCAATTCACTGTGCGAAGTGAATGGAGTGTTTCTTCACTTTCTAAATGCTGTCCTTTAAGAGAAAATCCCTTTTCTTTGAAAGTGCCTTAAGCTACTTGCAAGCATTCACAAGAAACACTAATGCGTTTCTCTGAAAGAGAAGCACTCTGTTCCAACACTTCAATTCACTGCACGAAGGGAATGGAGTGTTGCTTCACTTTCTAAATGCTGTCCTTTCAGAGAAAATCACTTTCCTTTGAAAGTGCCTTAAGCTACTTACAAGCATTCAACAGAAACTCACATGCGTTTCTCTGAAAGAGAAGCAGTCTGTTCCAACACTTCAATTCACTGTTCGAAATGAATGGAGTGTTGCTTCACTTTCTAAATGCTGTTTTTTCAGAGAAAATCACTTTCCTTTGAAAGTGCCTTAAGCTACTTGCAAGCATTAGGAAGAAACTCACATGCATTTCTCTGAAAGAGAAGCAGTCTGTTCCAACACTTCAATTCACTGTGCGAAGTGAATGGAGTGTTGCTTCACTTTCTAAATGCTGTCCTTTCAGAGAAAATCACTTTCCTTTGAAAGTGCCTTAAACTACTTGCAAGCATTAGGAAGAAACTCACATGCGTTTCTCTGAAAGAGAAGCAATCTGTTCCAACACTTCAATTTTCTGTGTGAAGTGAATGGAGTGTTGCTTCACTTTCTAAATGCTGTCCTTTCAGAGAAAATCACTTTCCTTTGAAAGTGCCTTAAGCTACTTACAAGCATTCAACAGAAACTCACATGCATTTCTCTGAAAGAGAAGCAGTCTGTTCCAACACTTCAATTCACTGTGCCAAGTGAATGGAGTGTTGCTTCACTTTCTAAATTATGTCCTTTTAGAGAAAATCACTTTACTTTGAAAGTGCCTTAAGCAACTTGCAAGCATTAGGAAGAAACTCACATGCGTTTCTCTGAAAGAGAAGCAATCTGTTCCAACACTTCAATTCACTGTGTGAAGTGAATGTAGTGTTGCTTCACTTTCTAAATGCTGTCCTTTCAGAGAAAATCACTTTCCTTTGAAAGTGCCTTAAGCTACTTACAAGCATTCAACAGAAACTCACATGCGTTTCTCTGAAAGAGAAGCAGTCTGTTCCAACACTTCAATTCACTGTTCGAAATGAATGGAGTGTTGCTTCACTTTCTAAATGCTGTCCTTTCAGAGAAAATCACTTTCCTTTGAAAGTGCCTTAAGCTACTTACAAGCATTAGGAAGAAACTCACATGCGTTTCTCTGAAAAAGCGCAGTCTGTTCCAACACTTCAATTCACTGTGCGAAGTGAATGGAGTGTTGCTTCACTTTCTAAATGCTGTCCTTTCAGAGAAAATCACTTTCCTTTGAAAGTGCCTTAAGCTACTTGCAAGCATTAGGAAGAAACTCACATGCGTCTCTCTGAAAGAAAAGCAATCTGTTCCAACACTTCAATTCACTGTGTGAAGTGAATGGAGTGTTGCCTCACTTTCTAAATGCTGTCCTTTCAGAGAAATCACTTTCCTTGAAAGTGCCTTAAGCTACTTACAAGCATTCAACAGAAACTCACATGCGTTTCTCTGAAAGAGAAGCAGTCTGTTCCAACACTTCAATTCAATGTGCGAAGTGAATGCAGTGTTGCTTGACTTTCTAAATTCTGTCCTTTCAGAGAAAATCACTTTCCTTTGAAAGTGCCTTAAGCTACTTACAAGCATTCAACAGAAACTCTCATGCATTTCTCTGAAAGAGAAGCAGTCTGTTCCAACACTTCAATTCACTGTGCGAAGTGAATGGAGTGTTGCTTCACTTTCTAAATTATGTACTTTCAGAGAAAATCACTTTACTTTGAAAGTGCCTTAAGCAACTTGCAAGCATTCACAAGAAACACTAATGCGTTTCTATGAAAGAGATGCAGTCTGTTCCCACACTTCAATTCATTGCGCGAAGGGAATGGAGTGTTGCTTTACTTTCTAAATGCTGTCCTTTCAGAGAAAATCACTTTCCTTTGAAAGTGCCTTAAGCTACTTTCTAGCATTCACAGGAAACACACATGCGTTTCTCTGAAAGAGAAGCAGTCTGTTCCAACACTTCAATTCACTGAGCGAAGTGAATGGAGTGTTGCTTCACTTTCTAAATTATGTCCTTTCAGAGAAAATCACTTTCCATTGAAAGTGCCTTAAACTACTTTCAAGCATTCAAAAAAACTCACATGCGTTTCTCTGAAAGAGAAGCAGTCTGTTCCAACACTTCAATTCACTGTACAAAGTGAATGGAGTGTTGCTTCACTTTCTAAATGCTGTCCTTTCAGAGAAAATCACTTTCCTTTGAAAGTGCCTTAAGCTACTTACAACCATTAGGAAGAAACTCACATGCGTTTCTCTGAAAGAGAAGCAGTCTGTTCCAACAGTTCAATTCACTGTTCGAAATGAATGGAGTGTTGCTTCACTTTCTAAATGCTGTTTTTTCAGAGAAAATCACTTTCCTTTGAAAGTGCCTTAAGCTACTTGCAAGCATTAGGAAGAAACTCACATGCATTTCTCTGAAAGTGAAGCAGTCTGTTCCAACACTTCAATTCACTGTGCGAAGTGAATGGAGTGTTGCTTCTCTTTCTATATGCTGTCCTTTCAGAGAAAATCACTTTCCTTTGAAAGTGCCTTGAACTACTTGCAAGCATTAGGAAGAAACTCACATGCGTTTCTCTGAAAGAGAAGCAATCTGTTCCAACACTTCAATTCACTGTATGAAGTGAATGGAGTGTTGCCTCACTTTCTAAATGCTGTCCTTTCAGAGAAAATCACTTTCCTTTGAAAGTGCCTTAAGCTGCTTACAAGCATTCAACAGAAACTCACATGCGTTTCTCTGAAAGAGAAGCAGTCTGTTCCAACACTTCAATTCACTGTGCGAAGTGAATGGAGTGTTGCTTCACTTTCTAAATTATGTCCTTTCAGAGAAAATCACTTTCCTTTGAAAGTGCCTTAAGCAACTTGCAAGCATTCACAAGAAACACTAATGCGTTTATATGAAAGAGAAGCACTCTGTTCCAACACTTCATTTCACTGCACGAAGGGAATGGAGTGTTGCTTCACTTTCTAAATGCTGTCCTTTCAGAGAAAATCACTTTCCTTTGAAAGTGCCTTAAGCTACTTACAAGCATTCACCAGAAACTCACATGCGTTTCTCTGAAACAGAAGCAGTCTGTTCCAACACTTCAATTCACTGTGCGAAGTGAATGTAGTGTTGCCTCACTTTCTAAATGCTGTCCTTTCAGAGAAAATCACTTTCCATTGAAAGTGCCTTAAACTACTTTCAAGCATTCACAAAAAACTCACATGCGTTTCTCTGAAAGAGAAGCAGTCTGTTCCAACACTTCAATTCACTTTGCGAAGTGAATGGAGTGTTTCTTCACTTTCTAAATGCTGTCCTTTAAGAGAAAATCCCTTTTCTTTGAAAGTGCCTTAAGCTACTTGCAAGCATTCACAAGAAACACTAATGCGTTTCTCTGAAAGAGAAGCACTCTGTTCCAACACTTCAATTCACTGCACGAAGGGAATGGAGTGTTGCTTCACTTTCTAAATGCTGTCCTTTCAGAGAAAATCACTTTCCTTTGAAAGTGCCTTAAGCTACTTACAAGCATTCAACAGAAACTCACATGCGTTTCTCTGAAAGAGAAGCAGTCTGTTCCAACACTTCAATTCACTGTTCGAAATGAATGGAGTGTTGCTTCACTTTCTAAATGCTGTTTTTTCAGAGAAAATCACTTTCCTTTGAAAGTGCCTTAAGCTACTTGCAAGCATTAGGAAGAAACTCACATGCATTTCTCTGAAAGAGAAGCAGTCTGTTCCAACACTTCAATTCACTGTGCGAAGTGAATGGAGTGTTGCTTCACTTTCTAAATGCTGTCCTTTCAGAGAAAATCACTTTCCTTTGAAAGTGCCTTAAACTACTTGCAAGCATTAGGAAGAAACTCACATGCGTTTCTTTGAAAGAGAAGCAATCTGTTCCAACACTTCAATTTTCTGTGTGAAGTGAATGGAGTGTTGCTTCACTTTCTAAATGCTGTCCTTTCAGAGAAAATCACTTTCCTTTGAAAGTGCCTTAAGCTACTTACAAGCATTCAACAGAAACTCACATGCATTTCTCTGAAAGAGAAGCAGTCTGTTCCAACACTTCAATTCACTGTGCCAAGTGAATGGAGTGTTGCTTCACTTTCTAAATTATGTCCTTTTAGAGAAAATCACTTTACTTTGAAAGTGCCTTAAGCAACTTGCAAGCATTTGGAAGAAACTCACATGCGTTTCTCTGAAAGAGAAGCAATCTGTTCCAACACTTCAATTCACTGTGTGAAGTGAATGTAGTGTTGCTTCACTTTCTAAATGCTGTCCTTTCAGAGAAAATCACTTTCCTTTGAAAGTGCCTTAAGCTACTTATAAGCATTCAACAGAAACTCACATGCGTTTCTCTGAAAGAGAAGCAGTCTGTTCCAACACTTCAATTCACTGTTCGAAATGAATGGAGTGTTGCTTCACTTTCTAAATGCTGTCCTTTCAGAGAAAATCACTTTCCTTTGAAAGTGCCTTAAGCTACTTACAAGCATTAGGAAGAAACTCACATGCGTTTCTCTGAAAAAGAGCAGTCTGTTCCAACACTTCAATTCACTGTGCGAAGTGAATGGAGTGTTGCTTCACTTTCTAAATGCTGTCCTTTCAGAGAAAATCACTTTCCTTTGAAAGTGCCTTAAGCTACTTGCAAGCATTAGGAAGAAACTCACATGCGTCTCTCTGAAAGAAAAGCAATCTGTTCCAACACTTCAATTCACTGTGTGAAGTGAATGGAGTGTTGCCTCACTTTCTAAATGCTGTCCTTTCAGAGAAAATCACTTTCCTTGAAAGTGCCTTAAGCTACTTACAAGCATTCAACAGAAACTCACATGCGTTTCTCTGAAAGAGAAGCAGTCTGTTCCAACACTTCAATTCAATGTGCGAAGTGAATGCAGTGTTGCTTGACTTTCTAAATTCTGTCCTTTCAGAGAAAATCACTTTCCTTTGAAAGTGCCTTAAGCTACTTACAAGCATTCAACAGAAACTCTCATGCATTTCTCTGAAAGAGAAGCAGTCTGTTCCAACACTTCAATTCACTGTGCGAAGTGAATGGAGTGTTGCTTCACTTTCTAAATTATGTACTTTCAGAGAAAATCACTTTACTTTGAAAGTGCCTTAAGCAACTTGCAAGCATTCACAAGAAACACTAATGCGTTTCTATGAAAGAGAAGCAGTCTGTTCCCACACTTCAATTCATTGCGCGAAGGGAATGGAGTGTTGCTTTACTTTCTAAATGCTGTCCTTTCAGAGAAAATCACTTTCCTTTGAAAGTGCCTTAAGCTACTTTCTAGCATTCACAGGAAACACACATGCGTTTCTCTGAAAGAGAAGCAGTCTGTTCCAACACTTCAATTCACTGAGCGAAGTGAATGGAGTGTTGCTTCACTTTCTAAATTATGTCCTTTCAGAGAAAATCACTTTCCATTGAAAGTGCCTTAAACTACTTTCAAGCATTCAAAAAAACTCACATGCGTTTCTCTGAAAGAGAAGCAGTCTGTTCCAACACTTCAATTCACTGTACAAAGTGAATGGAGTGTTGCTTCACTTTCTAAATGCTGTCCTTTCAGAGAAAATCACTTTCCTTTGAAAGTGCCTTAAGCTACTTACAAGCATTAGGAAGAAACTCACATGCGTTTCTCTGAAAGAGAAGCAGTCTGTTCCAACAGTTCAATTCACTGTTCGAAATGAATGGAGTGTTGCTTCACTTTCTAAATGCTGTTTTTTCAGAGAAAATCACTTTCCTTTGAAAGTGCCTTAAGCTACTTGCAAGCATTAGGAAGAAACTCACATGCATTTCTCTGAAAGTGAAGCAGTCTGTTCCAACACTTCAATTCACTGTGCGAAGTGAATGGAGTGTTGCTTCACTTTCTAAATGCTGTCCTTTCAGAGAAAATCACTTTCCTTTGAAAGTGCCTTGAACTACTTGCAAGCATTAGGAAGAAACTCACATGCGTTTCTCTGAAAGAGAAGCAATCTGTTCCAACACTTCAATTCACTGTGTGAAGTGAATGGAGTGTTTCTTCACTTTCTAAATGCTGTCCTTTCAGAGAAAATCACTTTCCTTTGAAAGTGCCTTAAGCTGCTTACAAGCATTCAACAGAAACTCACATGCGTTTCTCTGAAAGAGAAGCAGTCTGTTCCAACACTTCAATTCAATGTGCGAAGTGAATGGAGTGTTGCTTCACTTTCTAAATGCTGTCCTTTCAGAGAAAATCACTTTCCTTTGAAAGTGCCTTAAGCTACTTACAAGCATTCAACAGAAACTCTCATGCATTTCTCTGAAAGAGAAGCAGTCTGTTCCAACACTTCAATTCACTGTGCGAAGTGAATGGAGTGTTGCTTCACTTTCTAAATTATGTCCTTTCAGAGAAAATCACTTTACTTTGAAAGTGCCTTAAGCAACTTGCAAGCATTAGGAAGAAACTCACATGCGTTTCTCTGAAAGAGAAGCAATCTGTTCCAACACTTCAATTCACTGTGTGAAGTGAATGTAGTGTTGCTTCACTTTCTAAATGCTGTCCTTTCAGAGAAAATCACTTTCCTTTGAAAGTGCCTTAAGCTACTTACAAGCATTCAACAGAAACTCACATGCGTTTCTCTGAAAGAGAAGCAGTCTGTTCCAACACTTCAATTCACTGTTCGAAATGAATGGAGTGTTGCTGCACTTTCTAAATGCTGTCCTTTCAGAGAAAATCACTTTCCTTTGAAAGTGCCTTAAGCTACTTGCAAGCATTAGGAAGAAACTGACATGCGTTTCTCTGAAAAAGAAGCAGTCTGTTCCAACACTTCAATTCACTGTGCGAAGTGAATGGAGTGTTGCTTCACTTTCTAAATGCTGTCCTTTCAGAGAAAATCACTTTCCTTTGAAAGTACCTTAAGCTACTTGCAAGCATTAGGAAGAAACTCACATGCGTTTCTCTGAAAGAGAAGCAATCTGTTCCAACACTTCAATTCACTGTGTGAAGTGAATGGAGTGTTGCCTCACTTTCTAAATGCTGTCCTTTCAGAGAAAATCACTTTCCTTTGAAAGTGCCTCAAGCTACTTACAAGCATTCAACAGAAACTCACATGCGTTTCTCTGAAAGAGAAGCAGTCTGTTCCAAAACTTCAATTCACTGTGCGAAGTGAATGGAGTGTTGCTTCACTTTCTAAATTATGTCCTTTCAGAGAAAATCACTTTACTTTGAAAGTGCCTTAAGCAACTTGCAAGCATTCACAAGAAACACTAATGCGTTTATATGAAAGAGAAGCACTCTGTTCCAACACTTCAATTCACTGCACGAAGGGAATGGAGTGTTGCTTCACTTTCTAAATGCTGTCCTTTCAGAGAAAATCACTTTCCTTTGAAAGTGCCTTAAGCTACTTACAAGCATTCACCAGAAACTCACATGCGTTTCTCTGAAACAGAAGCAGTCTGTTCCAACACTTCAATTCACTGTGCGAAATGAATGTAGTGTTGCCTCACTTTATAAATGCTGTCCTTTCAGAGAAAATCACTTTCTTTTGAAAGTGCCTTAAACTACTTTCAAGCATTCACAAAAAACTCACATGCGTTTCTCTGAAAGAGAAGCAGTCTGTTCCAACACTTCAATTCACTGTGCGAAGTGAATGGAGTGTTTCTTCACTTTCTAAATGCTGTCCTTTAAGAGAAAATCCCTTTCCTTTGAAAGTGCCTTAAGCTACTTGCAAGCATTCACAAGAAACACTAATGCGTTTCTATGAAAGAGAAGCAGTCTGTTTTCACACTTCAATTCATTGCGCGAAGGGAATGGAGTGTTGCTTTACTTTCTAAATGCTGTCCTTTCAGAGAAAATCACTTTCCTTTGAAAGTGCCTTAAGCTACTTTCTAGCATTCACAGGAAACACACATGCGTTTCTCTGAAAGAGAAGCAGTCTGTTCCAACACTTCAATTCACTGAGCGAAGTGAATGGAGTGTTGCTTCACTTTGTAAACTCTGTCCTTTCAGAGAAAATCACTTTCCATTGAAAGTGCCTTAAACTACTTTCAAGCATTCAAAAAAACTCACATGCGTTTCTCTGAAAGAGAAGCAGTCTGTTCCAACACTTCAATTCACTGTACAAAGTGAATGGAGTGTTGCTTCACTTTCTAAATGCTGTCCTTTCAGAGAAAATCACTTTCCTTTGAAAGTGCCTTAAGCAACTTGCAAGCATTCACAAGAAACACTAATGCGTTTCTCTGAAAGAGAAGCACTCTGTTCCAACACTTCAATTCACTGCACGAAGGGAATGGAGTGTTGCTTCACTTTCTAAATGCTGTCCTTTCAGAGAAAATCACTTTCCTTTGAAAGTGCCTTAAGCTACTTACAAGCATTCACCAGAAACTCACATGCATTTCTCTGAAAGAGAAGCAGTCTGTTCCAACACTTCAATTCACTGTGCGAAGTGAATGGAGTGTTGCTTCACTTTCTAAATTATGTCCTTTCAGAGAAAATCACTTTACTTTGAAAGTGCCTTAAGCAACTTGCAAGCATTAGGAAGAAACTCACATGCGTTTCTCTGAAAGAGAAGCAATCTGTTCCAACACTTCAATTCACTCTGTGAAGTGAATGTAGTGTTGCTTCACTTTCTAAATGCTGTCCTTTCAGAGAAAATCACTCTCCTTTGAAAGTGCCTTAAGCTACTTACAAGCATTCAACAGAAACTCACATGCGTTTCTCTGAAAGAGAAGCAGTCTGTTCCAACACTTCAATTCACTGTTCGAAATGAATGGAGTGTTGCTTCACTTTCTAAATGCTGTCCTTTCAGAGAAAATCACTTTCCTTTGAAAGTGCCTTAAGCTACTTGCAAGCATTAGGAAGAAACTGACATGCGTTTCTCTGAAAAAGAAGCAGTCTGTTCCAACACTTCAATTCACTGTGCGAAGTGAATGGAGTGTTGCTTCACTTTCTAAATGCTGTCCTTTCAGAGAAAATCACTTTCCTTTGAAAGTGCCTTAAGCTACTTGCAAGCATTAGGAAGAAACTCACATGCGTTTCTCTGAAAGAGAAGCAATCTGTTCCAACACTTCAATTCACTGTGTGAAGTGAATGGAGTGTTGCCTCACTTTCTAAATGCTGTCCTTTCAGAGAAAATCACTTTCCTTTGAAAGTGCCTTAAGCTACTTACAAGCATTCAACAGAAACTCACATGCGTTTCTCTGAAAGAGAAGCAGTCTGTTCCAAAACTTCAATTCACTGTGCGAAGTGAATGGAGTGTTGCTTCACTTTCTAAATTATGTCCTTTCAGAGAAAATCACTTTACTTTGAAAGTGCCTTAAGCAACTTGCAAGCATTCACAAGAAACACTAATGCGTTTATATGAAAGAGAAGCACTCTGTTCCAACACTTCAATTCACTGCACGAAGGGAATGGAGTGTTGCTTCACTTTCTAAATGCTGTCCTTTCAGAGAAAATCACTTTCCTTTGAAAGTGCCTTAAGCTACTTACAAGCATTCACCAGAAACTCACATGCATTTCTCTGAAAGAGAAGCAGTCTGTTCCAACACTTCAATTCACTGCACGAAGGGAATGGAGTGTTGCTTCACTTTCTAAATGCTGTCCTTTCAGAGAAAATCACTTTCCTTTGAAAGTGCCTTAAGCTACTTACAAGCATTCACCAGAAACTCACATGCGTTTCTCTGAAACAGAAGCACTCTGTTCCAACACTTCAATTCACTGCACGAAGGGAATGGAGTGTTGCTTCACTTTATAAATGCTGTCCTTTCAGAGAAAATCACTTTCTTTTGAAAGTGCCTTAAACTACTTTCAAGCATTCACAAAAAACTCACATGCGTTTCTCTGAAAGAGAAGCAGTCTGTTCCAACACTTCAATTCACTGTGCGAAGTGAATGGAGTGTTTCTTCACTTTCTAAATGCTGTCCTTTAAGAGAAAATCCCTTTCCTTTGAAAGTGCCTTAAGCTACTTGCAAGCATTCACAAGAAACACTAATGCGTTTCTATGAAAGAGAAGCAGTCTGTTTTCACACTTCAATTCATTGCGCGAAGGGAATGGAGTGTTGCTTTACTTTCTAAATGCTGTCCTTTCAGAGAAAATCACTTTCCTTTGAAAGTGCCTTAAGCTACTTTCTAGCATTCACAGGAAACACACATGCGTTTCTCTGAAAGAGAAGCAGTCTGTTCCAACACTTCAATTCACTGAGCGAAGTGAATGGAGTGTTGCTTCACTTTGTAAACTCTGTCCTTTCAGAGAAAATCACTTTCCATTGAAAGTGCCTTAAACTACTTTCAAGCATTCAAAAAAACTCACATGCGTTTCTCTGAAAGAGAAGCAGTCTGTTCCAACACTTCAATTCACTGTACAAAGTGAATGGAGTGTTGCTTCACTTTCTAAATGCTGTCCTTTCAGAGAAAATCACTTTCCTTTGAAAGTGCCTTAAGCAACTTGCAAGCATTCACAAGAAACACTAATGCGTTTCTCTGAAAGAGAAGCACTCTGTTCCAACACTTCAATTCACTGCACGAAGGGAATGGAGTGTTGCTTCACTTTCTAAATGCTGTCCTTTCAGAGAAAATCACTTTCCTTTGAAAGTGCCTTAAGCTACTTACAAGCATTCACCAGAAACTCACATGCATTTCTCTGAAAGAGAAGCAGTCTGTTCCAACACTTCAATTCACTGTGCGAAGTGAATGGAGTGTTGCTTCACTTTCTAAATTATGTCCTTTCAGAGAAAATCACTTTACTTTGAAAGTGCCTTAAGCAACTTGCAAGCATTAGGAAGAAACTCACATGCGTTTCTCTGAAAGAGAAGCAATCTGTTCCAACACTTCAATTCACTTTGTGAAGTGAATGTAGTGTTGCTTCACTTTCTAAATGCTGTCCTTTCAGAGAAAATCACTCTCCTTTGAAAGTGCCTTAAGCTACTTACAAGCATTCAACAGAAACTCACATGCGTTTCTCTGAAAGAGAAGCAGTCTGTTCCAACACTTCAATTCACTGTTCGAAATGAATGGAGTGTTGCTTCACTTTCTAAATGCTGTCCTTTCAGAGAAAATCACTTTCCTTTGAAAGTGCCTTAAGCTACTTGCAAGCATTAGGAAGAAACTGACATGCGTTTCTCTGAAAAAGAAGCAGTCTGTTCCAACACTTCAATTCACTGTGCGAAGTGAATGGAGTGTTGCTTCACTTTCTAAATGCTGTCCTTTCAGAGAAAATCACTTTCCTTTGAAAGTGCCTTAAGCTACTTGCAAGCAAGGAAGAAACTCACATGCGTTTCTCTGAAAGAGAAGCAATCTGTTCCAACACTTCAATTCACTGTGTGAAGTGAATGGAGTGTTGCCTCACTTTCTAAATGCTGTCCTTTCAGAGAAAATCACTTTCCTTTGAAAGTGCCTTAAGCTACTTACAAGCATTCAACAGAAACTCACATGCGTTTCTCTGAAAGAGAAGCAGTCTGTTCCAAAACTTCAATTCACTGTGCGAAGTGAATGGAGTGTTGCTTCACTTTCTAAATTATGTCCTTTCAGAGAAAATCACTTTACTTTGAAAGTGCCTTAAGCAACTTGCAAGCATTCACAAGAAACACTAATGCGTTTATATGAAAGAGAAGCACTCTGTTCCAACACTTCAATTCACTGCACGAAGGGAATGGAGTGTTGCTTCACTTTCTAAATGCTGTCCTTTCAGAGAAAATCACTTTCCTTTGAAAGTGCCTTAAGCTACTTACAAGCATTCACCAGAAACTCACATGCATTTCTCTGAAAGAGAAGCAGTCTGTTCCAACACTTCAATTCACTGCACGAAGGGAATGGAGTGTTGCTTCACTTTCTAAATGCTGTCCTTTCAGAGAAAATCACTTTCCTTTGAAAGTGCCTTAAGCTACTTACAAGCATTCACCAGAAACTCACATGCGTTTCTCTGAAACAGAAGCACTCTGTTCCAACACTTCAATTCACTGCACGAAGGGAATGGAGTGTTGCTTCACTTTATAAATGCTGTCCTTTCAGAGAAAATCACTTTCTTTTGAAAGTGCCTTAAACTACTTTCAAGCATTCACAAAAAACTCACATGCGTTTCTCTGAAAGAGAAGCAGTCTGTTCCAACACTTCAATTCACTGTGCGAAGTGAATGGAGTGTTTCTTCACTTTCTAAATGCTGTCCTTTAAGAGAAAATCCCTTTCCTTTGAAAGTGCCTTAAGCTACTTGCAAGCATTCACAAGAAACACTAATGCGTTTCTATGAAAGAGAAGCAGTCTGTTTTCACACTTCAATTCATTGCGCGAAGGGAATGGAGTGTTGCTTTACTTTCTAAATGCTGTCCTTTCAGAGAAAATCACTTTCCTTTGAAAGTGCCTTAAGCTACTTTCTAGCATTCACAGGAAACACACATGCGTTTCTCTGAAAGAGAAGCAGTCTGTTCCAACACTTCAATTCACTGAGCGAAGTGAATGGAGTGTTGCTTCACTTTCTAAACTCTGTCCTTTCAGAGAAAATCACTTTCCATTGAAAGTGCCTTAAACTACTTTCAAGCATTCAAAAAAACTCACATGCGTTTCTCTGAAAGAGAAGCAGTCTGTTCCAACACTTCAATTCACTGTACAAAGTGAATGGAGTGTTGCTTCACTTTCTAAATGCTGTCCTTTCAGAGAAAATCACTTTCCTTTGAAAGTGCCTTAAGCAACTTGCAAGCATTCACAAGAAACACTAATGAGTTTCTCTGAAAGAGAAGCACTCTGTTCCAACACTTCAATTCACTGCACGAAGGGAATGGAGTGTTGCTTCACTTTCTAAATGCTGTCCTTTCAGAGAAAATCACTTTCCTTTGAAAGTGCCTTAAGCTACTTACAAGCATTCACCAGAAACTCACATGCGTTTCTCTGAAAGAGAAGCAATCTGTTCCAATACTTCAATTCACTCTGCGAAGTGAATGGAGTGTTGCTTCACTTTCTAAATGCTGTCCTTTCAGAGAAAATCACTTTCCTATGAAAGTGCCTTAAGCTACTTACAAGCATTCAACAGAAACTCACATGCATTTCTCTGAAAGAGAAGCAGTCTGTTCCAACACTTCTATTCACTGTACGAAGTGAATGGAGTGTTGCTTCACTTTCTAAATGCTGTCCTTTCAGAGAAAATCACTTTCCTTTGAAAGTGCCTTAAGCTACTTACAAGCATTCAACAGAAACTCACATGCGTTTCTCTGAAAGAGAAGCAGTCTGTTCCAACACTTCAATTCACTGTTCGAAATGAATGGAGTGTTGCTTCATTTTCTAAATGCTGTTTTTTCAGAGAAAATCACTTTCCTTTGAAAGTGCCTTAAGCTACTTGCAAGCATTAGGAAGAAACTCACATGCATTTCTCTGAAAGAGAATCAGTCTGTTCCAACACTTCAATTCACTGTGCGAAGTGAATGGAGTGTTGCTTCACTTTCTAAATGCTGTCCTTTCAGAGAAAATCACTTTCCTTTGAAAGTGCCTTAAACTACTTGCAAGCATTAGGAAGAAACTCACATGCGTTTCTCTGAAAGAGAAGCAATCTGTTCCAATACTTCAATTCACTGTGTGAAGTGAATGGAGTGTTGCCTCACTTTCTAAATGCTGTCCTTTCAGAGAAAATCACTTTCCTTTGAAAGTGCCTTAAGCTACTTACAAGCATTCAACAGAAACTCACATGCTTTTCTCTGAAAGAGAAGCAGTCTGTTCCAACACTTCAATTCACTGTGCGAAGTGAATGGAGAGTTGCTTCACTTTCTAAATGCTGTCCTTTCAGAGAAAATCACTTTCCTTTGAAAGTGCCTTAAGCTACTTACAAGCATTCAACAGAAACTCACATGCATTTCTCTGAAAGAGAAGCAGTCTGTTCCAACACTTCAATTCACTGTGCGAAGTGAATGGAGTGTTGCTTCACTTTCTAAATGCTGTCCTTTCAGAGAAAATCACTTTACTTTGAAAGTGCCTTAAGCAACTTGCAAGCATTAGGAAGAAACTCACATGCGTTTCTCTGAAAGAGAAGCAATCTGTTCCAACACTTCAATTCACTGTGTGAAGTGAATGTAGTGTTGCTTCACTTTCTAAATGCTGTCCTTTCAGAGAAAATCACTTTCCTTTGAAAGTGCCTTAAGCTACTTACAAGCATTCAACAGAAACTCACATGCGTTTCTCTGAAAGAGAAGCAATCTGTTCCAACACTTCAATTCACTGTTCGAAATGTATGGAGTGTTGCTTCACTTTCTAAATGCTGTCCTTTCAGAGAAAATCACTTTCCTTTGAAAGTGCCTTAAGCTACTTACAAGCATTAGGAAGAAACTCACATGCGTTTCTCTGAAAAAGAAGCAGTCTGTTCCAACACTTCAATTCACTGTGCGAAGTGAATGGAGTGTTGCTTCACTTTCTAAATGCTGTCCTTTCAGAGAAAATCACTTTCCTTTGAAAGTGCCTTAAGCTACTTGCAAGCATTAGGAAGAAACTCACATGCGTTTCTCTGAAAGAGAAGCAATCTGTTCCAACACTTCAATTCACTGTGTGAAGTGAATGGAGTGTTGCCTTACTTTCTAAATGCTGTCCTTTCAGAGAAAATCACTTTCCTTGAAAGTGCCTTAAGCTACTTACAAGCATTCAACAGAAACTCACATGCGTTTCTCTGAAAGAGAAGCAGTCTGTTCCAACACTTCAATTCAATGTGCGAAGTGAATGGAGTGTTGCTTGACTTTCTAAATTCTGTCCTTTCAGAGAAAATCACTTTCCTTTGAAAGTGCCTTAAGCTACTTACAAGCATTCAACAGAAACTCTCATGCATTTCTCTGAAAGAGAAGCAGTCTGTTCCAACACTTCAATTCACTGTGCGAAGTGAATGGAGTGTTGCTTCACTTTCTAAATTATGTACTTTCAGAGAAAATCACTTTACTTTGAAAGTGCCTTAAGCAACTTGCAAGCATTCACAAGAAACACTAATGCGTTTCTATGAAAGAGAAGCAGTTTGTTCCCACACTTCAATTCATTGCGCGAAGGGAATGGAGTGTTGCTTTACTTTCTAAATGCTGTCCTTTCAGAGAAAATCACTTTCCTTTGAAAGTGCCTTAAGCTACTTTCTAGCATTCACAGGAAACACACATGCGTTTCTCTGAAAGAGAAGCAGTCTGTTCCAACACTTCAATTCACTGAGCGAAGTGAATGGAGTGTTGCTTCACTTTCTAAATTCTGTCCTTTCAGAGAAAATCACTATCCATTGAAAGTGCCTTAAACTACTTTCAAGCATTCAAAAAAACTCACATGCGTTTCTCTGAAAGAGAAGCAGTCTGTTCCAACACTTCAATTCACTGTACAAAGTGAATGGAGTGTTGCTTCACTTTCTAAATGCTGTCCTTTCAGAGAAAATCACTTTCCTTTGAAAGTGCCTTAAGCAACTTGCAAGCATTCACAAGAAACACTAATGCGTTTCTCTGAAAGAGAAGCACTCTGTTCCAACACTTCAATTCACTGCACGAAGGGAATGGAGTGTTGCTTCACTTTCTAAATGCTGTCCTTTCAGAGAAAATCACTTTCCTTTGAAAGTGCCTTAAGCTACTTACAAGCATTCACCAGAAACTCACATGCGTTTCTCTGAAAGAGAAGCAATCTGTTCCAATACTTCAATTCACTCTGCGAAGTGAATGGAGTGTTGCTTCACTTTCTAAATGCTGTCCTTTCAGAGAAAATCACTTTCCTATGAAAGTGCCTTAAGCTACTTACAAGCATTCAACAGAAACTCACATGCATTTCTCTGAAAGAGAAGCAGTCTGTTCCAACACTTCTATTCACTGTACGAAGTGAATGGAGTGTTGCTTCACTTTCTAAATGCTGTCCTTTCAGAGAAAATCACTTTCCTTTGAAAGTGCCTTAAGCTACTTACAAGCATTCAACAGAAACTCACATGCGTTTCTCTGAAAGAGAAGCAGTCTGTTCCAACACTTCAATTCACTGTTCGAAATGAATGGAGTGTTGCTTCATTTTCTAAATGCTGTTTTTTCAGAGAAAATCACTTTCCTTTGAAAGTGCCTTAAGCTACTTGCAAGCATTAGGAAGAAACTCACATGCATTTCTCTGAAAGAGAAGCAGTCTGTTCCAACACTTCAATTCACTGTGCGAAGTGAATGGAGTGTTGCTTCACTTTCTAAATGCTGTCCTTTCAGAGAAAATCACTTTCCTTTGAAAGTGCCTTAAACTACTTGCAAGCATTAGGAAGAAACTCACATGCGTTTCTCTGAAAGAGAAGCAATCTGTTCCAATACTTCAATTCACTGTGTGAAGTGAATGGAGTGTTGCCTCACTTTCTAAATGCTGTCCTTTCAGAGAAAATCACTTTCCTTTGAAAGTGCCTTAAGCTACTTACAAGCATTCAACAGAAACTCACATGCTTTTCTCTGAAAGAGAAGCAGTCTGTTCCAACACTTCAATTCACTGTGCGAAGTGAATGGAGTGTTGCTTCACTTTCTAAATGCTGTCCTTTCAGAGAAAATCACTTTCCTTTGAAAGTGCCTTAAGCTACTTACAAGCATTCAACAGAAACTCACATGCATTTCTCTGAAAGAGAAGCAGTCTGTTCCAACACTTCAATTCACTCTGCGAAGTGAATGGAGTGTTGCTTCACTTTCTAAATGCTGTCCTTTCAGAGAAAATCACTTTCCTTTGAAAGTGCCTTAAGCTACTTACAAGCATTCAACAGAAACTCTCATGCATTTCTCTGAAAGAGAAGCAGTCTGTTCCAACACTTCAATTCACTGTGCGAAGTGAATGGAGTGTTGCTTCACTTTCTAAATGCTGTCCTTTCAGAGAAAATCACTTTCCTTTGAAAGTGCCTTAAGCTACTTACAAGCATTCAACAGAAACTCACATGCGTTTCTCTGAAAGAGAAGCAATCTGTTCCAACACTTCAATTCACTGTTCGAAATGTATGGAGTGTTGCTTCACTTTCTAAATGCTGTCCTTTCAGAGAAAATCACTTTCCTTTGAAAGTGCCTTAAGCTACTTACAAGCATTAGGAAGAAACTCACATGCGTTTCTCTGAAAAAGAAGCAGTCTGTTCCAACACTTCAATTCACTGTGCGAAGTGAATGGAGTGTTGCTTCACTTTCTAAATGCTGTCCTTTCAGAGAAAATCACTTTCCTTTGAAAGTGCCTTAAGCTACTTGGAAGCATTAGGAAGAAACTCACATGCGTTTCTCTGAAAGAGAAGCAATCTGTTCCAACACTTCAATTCACTGTGTGAAGTGAATGGAGTGTTGCCTTACTTTCTAAATGCTGTCCTTTCAGAGAAAATCACTTTCCTTGAAAGTGCCTTAAGCTACTTACAAGCATTCAACAGAAACTCACATGCGTTTCTCTGAAAGAGAAGCAGTCTGTTCCAACACTTCAATTCAATGTGCGAAGTGAATGGAGTGTTGCTTGACTTTCTAAATTCTGTCCTTTCAGAGAAAATCACTTTCCTTTGAAAGTGCCTTAAGCTACTTACAAGCATTCAACAGAAACTCTCATGCATTTCTCTGAAAGAGAAGCAGTCTGTTCCAACACTTCAATTCACTGTGCGAAGTGAATGGAGTGTTGCTTCACTTTCTAAATTATGTACTTTCAGAGAAAATCACTTTACTTTGAAAGTGCCTTAAGCAACTTGCAAGCATTCACAAGAAACACTAATGCGTTTCTATGAAAGAGAAGCAGTCTGTTCCCACACTTCAATTCATTGCGCGAAGGGAATGGAGTGTTGCTTTACTTTCTAAATGCTGTCCTTTCAGAGAAAATCACTTTCCTTTGAAAGTGCCTTAAGCTACTTTCTAGCATTCACAGGAAACACACATGCGTTTCTCTGAAAGAGAAGCAGTCTGTTCCAACACTTCAATTCACTGAGCGAAGTGAATGGAGTGTTGCTTCACTTTCTAAATTCTGTCCTTTCAGAGAAAATCACTTTCCATTGAAAGTGCCTTAAACTACTTTCAAGCATTCAAAAAAACTCACATGCGTTTCTCTGAAAGAGAAGCAGTCTGTTCCAACACTTCAATTCACTGTACAAAGTGAATGGAGTGTTGCTTCACTTTCTAAATGCTGTCCTTTCAGAGAAAATCACTTTCCTTTGAAAGTGCCTTAACCAACTTGCAAGCATTCACAAGAAACACTAATGCGTTTCTCTGAAAGAGAAGCACTCTGTTCCAACACTTCAATTCACTGCACGAAGGGAATGGAGTGTTGCTTCACTTTCTAAATGCTGTCCTTTCAGAGAAAATCACTTTCCTTTGAAAGTGCCTTAAGCTACTTACAAGCATTCACCAGAAACTCACATGCATTTCTCTGAAAGAGAAGCAATCTGTTCCAATACTTCAATTCACTCTGCGAAGTGAATGGAGTGTTGCTTCACTTTCTAAATGCTGTCCTTTCAGAGAAAATCACTTTCCTATGAAAGTGCCTTAAGCTACTTACAAGCATTCAACAGAAACTCACATGCATTTCTCTGAAAGAGAAGCAGTCTGTTCCAACACTTCTATTCACTGTACGAAGTGAATGGAGTGTTGCTTCACTTTCTAAATACTGTCCTTTCAGAGAAAATCACTTTCCTTTGAAAGTGCCTTAAGCTACTTACAAGCATTCAACAGAAACTCACATGCGTTTCTCTGAAAGAGAAGCAGTCTGTTCCAACACTTCAATTCACTGTTCGAAATGAATGGAGTGTTGCTTCATTTTCTAAATGCTGTTTTTTCAGAGAAAATCACTTTCCTTTGAAAGTGCCTTAAGCTACTTGCAAGCATTAGGAAGAAACTCACATGCATTTCTCTGAAAGAGAAGCAGTCTGTTCCAACACTTCAATTCACTGTGCGAAGTGAATGGAGTGTTGCTTCACTTTCTAAAGGCTGTCCTTTCAGAGAAAATCACTTTCCTTTGAAAGTGCCTTAAACTACTTGCAAGCATTAGGAAGAAACTCACATGCGTTTCTCTGAAAGAGAAGCAATCTGTTCCAATACTTCAATTCACTGTGTGAAGTGAATGGAGTGTTGCCTCACTTTCTAAATGCTGTCCTTTCAGAGAAAATCACTTTCCTTTGAAAGTGCCTTAAGCTACTTACAAGCATTCAACAGAAACTCACATGCTTTTCTCTGAAAGAGAAGCAGTCTGTTCCAACACTTCAATTCACTGTGCGAAGTGAATGGAGTGTTGCTTCACTTTCTAAATGCTGTCCTTTCAGAGAAAATCACTTTCCTTTGAAAGTGCCTTAAGCTACTTACAAGCATTCACCAGAAACTCACATGCGTTTCTCTGAAAGAGAAGCAATCTGTTCCAATACTTCAATTCACTCTGCGAAGTGAATGGAGTGTTGCTTCACTTTCTAAATGCTGTCCTTTCAGAGAAAATCACTTTCCTTTGAAAGTGCCTTAAGCTACTTACAAGCATTCAACAAAAACTCACATGCATTTCTCTGAAAGAGAAGCAGTCTGTTCCAACACTTCAATTCACTGTGCGAAGTGAATGGAGTGTTGCTTCACTTTCTAAATGCTGTCCTTTCAGAGAAAATCACTTTCCTTTGAAAGTGCCTTAAGCTACTTACAAGCATTCAACAGAAACTCACATGCGTTTCTCTGAAAGAGAAGCAGTATGTTCCAACATTTCAATTCACTGTTCGAAATGAATGGAGTGTTGCTTCACTTTCTAAATGCTGTCCTTTCAGAGAAAATCACTTTCCTTTGAAAGTGCCTTAAGCTACTTACAAGCATTCAACAGAAACTCACATGCGTTTCTCTGAAAGAGAAGCAGTCTGTTCCAACACTTCAATTCACTGTTCGAAATGAATGGAGTGTTGCTTCACTTTCTAAATGCTGTCCTTTCAGAGAAAATCACTTTCCTTTGAAAGTGCCTTAAGCTACTTACAAGCATTAGGAAGAAACTCACATGCGTTTCTCTGAAAAAGAAGCAGTCTGTTCCAACACTTCAATTCACTGTGCGAAGTGAATGGAGTGTTGCTTCACTTTCTAAATGCTGTCCTTTCAGAGAAAATCACTTTCCTTTGAAAGTGCCTTAAGCTACTTGCAAGCATTAGGAAGAAACTCACATGCGTTTCTCTGAAAGAGAAGCAATCTGTTCCAACACTTCAATTCACTGTGTGAAGTGAATGGAGTGTTGCCTCACTTTCTAAATGCTGTCCTTTCAGAGAAAATCACTTTCCTTGAAAGTGCCTTAAGCTACTTACAAGCATTCAACAGAAACTCACATGCGTTTCTCTGAAAGAGAAGCAGTCTGTTCCAACACTTCAATTCAATGTGCGAAGTGAATCGAGTGTTGCTTCACTTTCTAAATTCTGTCCTTTCAGAGAAAATCACTTTCCTTTGAAAGTGCCTTAAGCTACTTACAAGCATTCAACAGAAACTCTCCTGCATTTCTCTGAAAGAGAAGCAGTCTGTTCCAACACTTCAATTCACTGTGCGAAGTGAATGGAGTGTTGCTTCACTTTCTAAATTATGTACTTTCAGAGAAAATCACTTTACTTTGAAAGTGCCTTAAGCAACTTGCAAGCATTCACAAGAAACACTAATGCGTTTATATGAAAGAGAAGCACTCTGTTCCAACACTTCAATTCACTGCACGAAGGGAATGGAGTGTTGCTTCACTTTCTAAATGCTGTCCTTTCAGAGAAAATCACTTTCCTTTGAAAGTGCCTTAAGCTACTTACAAGCATTCACCAGAAACTCACATGCGTTTCTCTGAAAGAGAAGCAATCTGTTCCAATACTTCAATACACTCTGCGAAGTGAATGGAGTGTTGCTTCACTTTCTAAATGCTGTCCTTTCAGAGAAAATCACTTTCCTTTGAAAGTGCCTTAAGCTACTTACAAGCATTCAACAAAAACTCACATGCATTTCTCTGAAAGAGAAGCAGTCTGTTCCAACACTTCAATTCACTGTGCGAAGTGAATGGAGTGTTGCTTCACTTTCTAAATGCTGTCCTTTCAGAGAAAATCACTTTCCTTTGAAAGTGCCTTAAGCTACTTACAAGCATTCACCAGAAACTCACATGCGTTTCTCTGAAAGAGAAGCAGTATGTTCCAACACTTCAATTCACTGTTCGAAATGAATGGAGTGTTGCTTCACTTTCTAAATGCTGTCCTTTCAGAGAAAATCACTTTCCTTTGAAAGTGCCTTAAGCTACTTACAAGCATTAGGAAGAAACTCACATGCGTTTCTCTGAAAGAGAAGCAGTCTGTTCCAACAGTTCAATTCACTGTTCGAAATGAATGGAGTGTTGCTTCACTTTCTAAAAGCTGTCCTTTCAGAGAAAATCACTTTCCTTTGAAAGTGCCTTAAGCTACTTACAAGCATTCAACAGAAACTCACATGCGTTTCTCTGAAAGAGAAGCAGTCTGTTCCAAAACTTCAATTCACTGTGCGAAGTGAATGGAGTGTTGCTTCACTTTCTAAATTATGTCCTTTCAGAGAAAATCACTTTACTTTGAAAGTGCCTTAAGCAACTTGCAAGCATTCACAAGAAACACTAATGCGTTTATATGAAAGAGAAGCACTCTGTTCCAACACTTCAATTCACTGCACGAAGGGAATGGAGTGTTGCTTCACTTTCTAAATGCTGTCCTTTCAGAGAAAATCACTTTCCTTTGAAAGTGCCTTAAGCTACTTACAAGCATTCAACAGAAACTCACATGCGTTTCTCTGAAACAGAAGCAGTCTGTTCCAACACTTCAATTCACTGTGCGAAGTGAATGTAGTGTTGCCTCACTTTCTAAATGCTGTCCTTTCAGAGAAAATCACTTTCTTTTGAAAGTGCCTTAAACTACTTTCAAGCATTCACAAAAAACTCACATGCGTTTCTCTGAAAGAGAAGCAGTCTGTTCCAACACTTCAATTCACTGTGCGAAGTGAATGGAGTGTTTCTTCACTTTCTAAATGCTGTCCTTTCAGAGAAAATCCCTTTCCTTTGAAAGTGCCTTAAGCTACTTGCAAGCATTCACAAGAAACACTAATGCGTTTCTCTGAAAGAGAAGCAGTCTGTTCCCACACTTCAATTCATTGCGCGAAGGGAATGGAGTGTTGCTTTACTTTCTAAATGCTGTCCTTTCAGAGAAAATCACTTTCCTTTGAAAGTGCCTTAAGCTACTTTCTAGCATTCACAGGAAACACACATGCGTTTCTCTGAAAGAGAAGCAGTCTGTTCCAACACTTCAATTCACTGAGCGAAGTGAATGGAGTGTTGCTTCACTTTCTAAACTCTGTCCTTTCAGAGAAAATCACTTTCCATTGAAAGTGTCTTAAACTACTTTCAAGCATTCAAAAAAACTCACATGCGTTTCTCTGACAGAGAAGCAGTCTGTTCCAACACTTCAATTCACTGTACAAAGTGAATGGAGTGTTGCTTCACTTTCTAAATGCTGTCCTTTCAGAGAAAATCACTTTCCTTTGAAAGTGCCTTAAGCAACTTGCAAGCATTCACAAGAAACACTAATGCGTTTCTCTGAAAGAGAAGCACTCTGTTCCAACACTTCAATTCACTGCACGAAGGGAATGGAGTGTTGCTTCACTTTCTAAATGCTGTCCTTTCAGAGAAAATCACTTTCCTTTGAAAGTGCCTTAAGCTACTTACAAGCATTCACCAGAAACTCACATGCGTTTCTCTGAAAGAGAAGCAATCTGTTCCAATACTTCAATTCACTCTGCGAAGTGAATGGAGTGTTGCTTCACTTTCTAAATGCTGTCCTTTCAGAGAAAATCACTTTCCTATGAAAGTGCCTTAAGCTACTTACAAGCATTCAACAGAAACTCACATGCATTTCTCTGAAAGAGAAGCAGTCTGTTCCAACACTTCTATTCACTGTACGAAGTGAATGGAGTGTTGCTTCACTTTCTAAATGCTGTCCTTTCAGAGAAAATCACTTTCCTTTGAAAGTGCCTTAAGCTACTTACAAGCATTCAACAGAAACTCACATGCGTTTCTCTGAAAGAGAAGCAGTCTGTTCCAACACTTCAATTCACTGTTCGAAATGAATGGAGTGTTGCTTCATTTTCTAAATGCTGTTTTTTCAGAGAAAATCACTTTCCTTTGAAAGTGCCTTAAGCTACTTGCAAGCATTAGGAAGAAACTCACATGCATTTCTCTGAAAGAGAAGCAGTCTGTTCCAACACTTCAATTCACTGTGCGAAGTGAATGGAGGGTTGCTTCACTTTCTAAATGCTGTCCTTTCAGAGAAAATCACTTTCCTTTGAAAGTGCCTTAAACTACTTGCAAGCATTAGGAAGAAACTCACATGCGTTTCTCTGAAAGAGAAGCAATCTGTTCCAATACTTCAATTCACTGTGTGAAGTGAATGGAGTGTTGCCTCACTTTCTAAATGCTGTCCTTTCAGAGAAAATCACTTTCCTTTGAAAGTGCCTTAAGCTACTTACAAGCATTCAACAGAAACTCACATGCGTTTCTCTGAAAGAGAAGCAGTCTCTTCCAACACTTCAATTCACTGTGCGAAGTGAATGGAGTGTTGCTTCACTTTCTAAATGCTGTCCTTTCAGAGAAAATCACTTTCCTTTGAAAGTGCCTTAAGCTACTTACAAGCATTCAACAGAAACTCACATGCATTTCTCTGAAAGAGAAGCAGTCTGTTCCAACACTTCAATTCACTGTGCGAAGTGAATGGAGTGTTGCTTCACTTTCTAAATGCTGTCCTTTCAGAGAAAATCACTTTACTTTGAAAGTGCCTTAAGCAACTTGCAAGCATTAGGAAGAAACTCACATGCGTTTCTCTGAAAGAGAAGCAATCTGTTCCAACACTTCAATTCACTGTGTGAAGTGAATGTAGTGTTGCTTCACTTTCTAAATGCTGTCCTTTCAGAGAAAATCACTTTCCTTTGAAAGTGCCTTAAGCTACTTACAAGCATTCAACAGAAACTCACATGCGTTTCTCTGAAAAAGAAGCAATCTGTTCCAACACTTCAATTCACTGTTCGAAATGTATGGAGTGTTGCTTCACTTTCTAAATGCTGTCCTTTCAGAGAAAATCACTTTCCTTTGAAAGTGCCTTAAGCTACTTACAAGCATTAGGAAGAAACTCACATGCGTTTCTCTGAAAAAGAAGCAGTCTGTTCCAACACTTCAATTCACTGTGCGAAGTGAATGGAGTGTTGCTTCACTTTCTAAATGCTGTCCTTTCAGAGAAAATCACTTTCCTTTGAAAGTGCCTTAAGCTACTTGCAAGCATTAGGAAGAAACTCACATGCGTTTCTCTGAAAGAGAAGCAATCTGTTCCAACACTTCAATTCACTGTGTGAAGTGAATGGAGTGTTGCCTTACTTTCTAAATGCTGTCCTTTCAGAGAAAATCACTTTCCTTGAAAGTGCCTTAAGCTACTTACAAGCATTCAACAGAAACTCACATGCGTTTCTCTGAAAGAGAAGCAGTCTGTTCCAACACTTCAATTCAATGTGCGAAGTGAATGGAGTGTTGCTTGACTTTCTAAATTCTGTCCTTTCAGAGAAAATCACTTTCCTTTGAAAGTGCCTTAAGCTACTTACAAGCATTCAACAGAAACTCTCATGCATTTCTCTGAAAGAGAAGCAGTCTGTTCCAACACTTCAATTCACTGTGCGAAGTGAATGGAGTGTTGCTTCACTTTCTAAATTATGTACTTTCAGAGAAAATCACTTTACTTTGAAAGTGCCTTAAGCAACTTGCAAGCATTCACAAGAAACACTAATGCGTTTCTATGAAAGAGAAGCAGTCTGTTCCCACACTTCAATTCATTGCGCGAAGGGAATGGAGTGTTGCTTTACTTTCTAAATGCTGTCCTTTCAGAGAAAATCACTTTACTTTGAAAGTGCCTTAAGCTACTTTCTAGCATTCACAGGAAACACACATGCGTTTCTCTGAAAGAGAAGCAGTCTGTTCCAACACTTCAATTCACTGAGCGAAGTGAATGGAGTGTTGCTTCACTTTCTAAATTCTGTCCTTTCAGAGAAAATCACTTTCCATTGAAAGTGCCTTAAACTACTTTCAAGCATTCAAAAAAACTCACATGCGTTTCTCTGAAAGAGAAGCAGTCTGTTCCAACACTTCAATTCACTGTACAAAGTGAATGGAGTGTTGCTTCACTTTCTAAATGCTGTCCTTTCAGAGAAAATCACTTTCCTTTGAAAGTGCCTTAAGCAACTTGCAAGCATTCACAAGAAACACTAATGCGTTTCTCTGAAAGAGAAGCACTCTGTTCCAACACTTCAATTCACTTCACGAAGGGAATGGAGTGTTGCTTCACTTTCTAAATGCTGTCCTTTCAGAGAAAATCACTTTCCTTTGAAAGTGCCTTAAGCTACTTACAAGCATTCAACAAAAACTCACATGCATTTCTCTGAAAGAGAAGCAGTCTGTTCCAACACTTCAATTCACTGTGCGAAGTGAATGGAGTGTTGCTTCACTTTCTAAATGCTGTCCTTTCAGAGAAAATCACTTTCCTTTGAAAGTGCCTTAAGCTACTTACAAGCATTCAACAGAAACTCACATGCGTTTCTCTGAAAGAGAAGCAGTATGTTCCAACATTTCAATTCACTGTTCGAAATGAATGGAGTGTTGCTTCACTTTCTAAATGCTGTCCTTTCAGAGAAAATCACTTTCCTTTGAAAGTGCCTTAAGCTACTTACAAGCATTCAACAGAAACTCACATGCGTTTCTCTGAAAGAGAAGCAGTCTGTTCCAACACTTCAATTCACTGTACAAAGTGAATGGAGTGTTGCTTCACTTTCTAAATGCTGTCCTTTCAGAGAAAATCACTTTCCTTTGAAAGTGCCTTAAGCTACTTACAAGCATTAGGAAGAAACTCACATGCGTTTCTCTGAAAAAGAAGCAGTCTGTTCCAACACTTCAATTCACTGTGCGAAGTGAATGGAGTGTTGCTTCACTTTCTAAATGCTGTCCTTTCAGAGAAAATCACTTTCCTTTGAAAGTGCCTTAAGCTACTTGCAAGCATTAGGAAGAAACTCACATGCGTTTCTCTGAAAGAGAAGCAATCTGTTCCAACACTTCAATTCACTGTGTGAAGTGAATGGAGTGTTGCCTCACTTTCTAAATGCTGTCCTTTCAGAGAAAATCACTTTCCTTGAAAGTGCCTTAAGCTACTTACAAGCATTCAACAGAAACTCACATGCGTTTCTCTGAAAGAGAAGCAGTCTGTTCCAACACTTCAATTCAATGTGCGAAGTGAATCGAGTGTTGCTTCACTTTCTAAATTCTGTCCTTTCAGAGAAAATCACTTTCCTTTGAAAGTGCCTTAAGCTACTTACAAGCATTCAACAGAAACTCTCCTGCATTTCTCTGAAAGAGAAGCAGTCTGTTCCAACACTTCAATTCACTGTGCGAAGTGAATGGAGTGTTGCTTCACTTTCTAAATTATGTACTTTCAGAGAAAATCACTTTACTTTGAAAGTGCCTTAAGCAACTTGCAAGCATTCACAAGAAACACTAATGCGTTTATATGAAAGAGAAGCACTCTGTTCCAACACTTCAATTCACTGCACGAAGGGAATGGAGTGTTGCTTCACTTTCTAAATGCTGTCCTTTCAGAGAAAATCACTTTCCTTTGAAAGTGCCTTAAGCTACTTACAAGCATTCACCAGAAACTCACATGCGTTTCTCTGAAAGAGAAGCAATCTGTTCCAATACTTCAATACACTCTGAGAAGTGAATGGAGTGTTGCTTCACTTTCTAAATGCTGTCCTTTCAGAGAAAATCACTTTCCTTTGAAAGTGCCTTAAGCTACTTACAAGCATTCAACAGAAACTCACATGCATTTCTCTGAAAGAGAAGCAGTCTGTTCCAACACTTCAATTCACTGTGCGAAGTGAATGGAGTGTTGCTTCACTTTCTAAATGCTGTCCTTTCAGAGAAAATCACTTTCCTTTGAAAGTGCCTTAAGCTACTTACAAGCATTCACCAGAAACTCACATGCGTTTCTCTGAAAGAGAAGCAGTATGTTCCAACACTTCAATTCACTGTTCGAAATGAATGGAGTGTTGCTTCACTTTCTAAATGCTGTCCTTTCAGAGAAAATCACTTTCCTTTGAAAGTGCCTTAAGCTACTTACCAGCATTAGGAAGAAACTCACATGCGTTTCTCTGAAAGAGAAGCAGTCTGTTCCAACAGTTCAATTCACTGTTCGAAATGAATGGAGTGTTGCTTCACTTTCTAAAAGCTGTTTTTTCAGAGAAAATCACTTTCCTTTGAAAGTGCCTTAAGCTACTTGCAAGCATTAGGAAGAAACTCACATGCATTTCTCTGAAAGAGAAGCAGTCTGTTCCAACACTTCAATTCACTGTGCGATGTGAATGGAGTGTTGCTTCACTTTCTAAATGCTGTCCTTTCAGAGAAAATCACTTTCCTTTGAAAGTGCCTTGAACTACTTGCAAGCATTAGGAAGAAACTCACATGCGTTTCTCTGAAAGAGAAGCAATCTGTTCCAACACTTCAATTTACTGTGTGAAGTGAATGGAGTGTTGCCTCACTTTCTAAATGCTGTCCTTTCAGAGAAAATCACTTTCCTTTGAAAGTGCCTTAAGCTGCTTACAAGCATTCAACAGAAACTCACATGCGTTTCTCTGAAAGAGAAGCAGTCTGTTCCAATACTTCAATTCAATTTGCGAAGTGAATGGAGTGTTGCTTCACTTTCTAAATGCTGTCCTTTCAGAGAAAATCACTTTCCTTTGAAAGTGCCTTAAGCTACTTACAAGCATTCAACAGAAACTCACATGCATTTCTCTGAAAGAGAAGCAGTCTGTTCCAACACTTCAATTCACTGTGCGAAGTGAATGGAGTGTTGCTTCACTTTCTAAATTATGTCCTTTCAGAGAAAATCACTTTACTTTGAAAGTGCCTTAAGCAACTTGCAAGCATTAGGAAGAAACTCACATGCGTTTCTCTGAAAGAGAAGCAATCTGTTCCAACACTTCAATTCACTGTGTGAAGTGAATGTAGTGTTGCTTCACTTTCTAAATGCTGTCCTTTCAGAGAAAATCACTTTCCTTTGAAAGTGCCTTAAGCTACTTACAAGCATTCAACAGAAACTCACATGCGTTTCTCTGAAAGAGAAGCAGTCTGTTCCAACACTTCAATTCACTGTTCGAAATGAATGGAGTGTTGCTTCACTTTCTAAATGCTGTCCTTTCAGAGAAAATCACTTTCCTTTGAAAGTGCCTTAAGCTACTTGCAAGCATTAGGAAGAAACTCACATGCGTTTCTCTGAAAAAGAAGCAGTCTGTTCCAACACTTCAATTCACTGTGCGAAGTGAATGGAGTGTTGCTTCACTTTCTAAATGCTGTCCTTTCAGAGAAAATCACTTTCCTTTGAAAGTGCCTTAAGCTACTTGCAAGCATTAGGAAGAAACTCACATGCGTTTCTCTGAAAGAGAAGCAATCTGTTCCAACACTTCAATTCACTGTGTGAAGTGAATGGAGTGTTGCCTCACTTTCTAAATGCTGTCCTTTCAGAGAAAATCACTTTCCTTTGAAAGTGCCTTAAGCTACTTACAAGCATTCAACAGAAACTCACATGCGTTTCTCTGAAAGAGAAGCAGTCTGTTCCAAAACTTCAATTCACTGTGCGAAGTGAATGGAGTGTTGCTTCACTTTCTAAATTATGTCCTTTCAGAGAAAATCACTTTACTTTGAAAGTGCCTTAAGCAACTTGCAAGCATTCACAAGAAACACTAATGCGTTTATATGAAAGAGAAGCACTCTGTTCCAACACTTCAATTCACTGCACGAAGGGAATGGAGTGTTGCTTCACTTTCTAAATGCTGTCCTTTCAGAGAAAATCACTTTCCTTTGAAAGTGCCTTAAGCTACTTACAAGCATTCACCAGAAACTCACATGCGTTTCTCTGAAAGAGAAGCAGTATGTTCCAACACTTCAATTCACTGTGCGAAGTGAATGTAGTGTTGCCTCACTTTCTAAATGCTGTCCTTTCAGAGAAAATCACTTTCTTTTGAAAGTGCCTTAAACTACTTTCAAGCATTCACAAAAAACTCACATGCGTTTCTCTGAAAGAGAAGCAATCTGTTCCAATACTTCAATTCACTCTGCGAAGTGAATGGAGTGTTGCTTCACTTTCTAAATGCTGTCCTTTCAGAGAAAATCACTTTCCTATGAAAGTGCCTTAAGCTACTTACAAGCATTCAACAGAAACTCACATGCATTTCTCTGAAAGAGAAGCAGTCTGTTCCAACACTTCTATTCACTGTACGAAGTGAATGGAGTGTTGCTTCACTTTCTAAATGCTGTCCTTTCAGAGAAAATCACTTTCCTTTGAAAGTGCCTTAAGCTACTTACAAGCATTCAACAGAAACTCACATGCGTTTCTCTGAAAGAGAAGCAGTCTGTTCCAACACTTCAATTCACTGTTCGAAATGAATGGAGTGTTGCTTCATTTTCTAAATGCTGTTTTTTCAGATAAAATCACTTTCCTTTGAAAGTGCCTTAAGCTACTTGCAAGCATTAGGAAGAAACTCACATGCATTTCTCTGAAAGAGAAGCAGTCTGTTCCAACACTTCAATTCACTGTGCGAAGTGAATGGAGGGTTGCTTCACTTTCTAAATGCTGTCCTTTCAGAGAAAATCACTTTCCTTTGAAAGTGCCTTAAACTACTTGCAAGCATTAGGAAGAAACTCACATGCGTTTCTCTGAAAGAGAAGCAATCTGTTCCAATACTTCAATTCACTGTGTGAAGTGAATGGAGTGTTGCCTCACTTTCTAAATGCTGTCCTTTCAGAGAAAATCACTTTCCTTTGAAAGTGCCTTAAGCTACTTACAAGCATTCAACAGAAACTCACATGCGTTTCTCTGAAAGAGAAGCAGTCTGTTCCAACACTTCAATTCACTGTGCGAAGTGAATGGAGTGTTGCTTCACTTTCTAAATGCTGTCCTTTCAGAGAAAATCACTTTCCTTTGAAAGTGCCTTAAGCTACTTACAAGCATTCAACAGAAACTCACATGCATTTCTCTGAAAGAGAAGCAGTCTGTTCCAACACTTCAATTCACTGTGCGAAGTGAATGGAGTGTTGCTTCACTTTCTAAATTATGTCCTTTCAGAGAAAATCACTTTACTTTGAAAGTGCCTTAAGCAACTTGCAAGCATTAGGAAGAAACTCACATGCGTTTCTCTGAAAGAGAAGCAATCTGTTCCAACACTTCAATTCACTGTGTGAAGTGAATGTAGTGTTGCTTCACTTTCTAAATGCTGTCCTTTCAGAGAAAATCACTTTCCTTTGAAAGTGCCTTAAGCTACTTACAAGCATTCAACAGAAACTCACATGCGTTTCTCTGAAAGAGAAGCAATCTGTTCCAACACTTCAATTCACTGTTCGAAATGTATGGAGTGTTGCTTCACTTTCTAAATGCTGTCCTTTCAGAGAAAATCACTTTCCTTTGAAAGTGCCTTAAGCTACTTACAAGCATTAGGAAGAAACTCACATGCGTTTCTCTGAAAAAGAAGCAGTCTGTTCCAACACTTCAATTCACTGTGCGAAGTGAATGGAGTGTTGCTTCACTTTCTAAATGCTGTCCTTTCAGAGAAAATCACTTTCCTTTGAAAGTGCCTTAAGCTACTTGGAAGCATTAGGAAGAAACTCACATGCGTTTCTCAGAAAGAGAAGCAATCTGTTCCAACACTTCAATTCACTGTGTGAAGTGAATGGAGTGTTGCCTCACTTTCTAAATGCTGTCCTTTCAGAGAGAATCACTTTCCTTGAAAGTGCCTTAAGCTACTTACAAGCATTCAACAGAAACTCACATGCGTTTCTCTGAAAGAGAAGCAGTCTGTTCCAACACTTCAATTCAATGTGCGAAGTGAATGGAGTGTTGCTTGACTTTCTAAATTCTGTCCTTTCAGAGAAAATCACTTTCCTTTGAAAGTGCCTTAAGCTACTTACAAGCATTCAACAGAAACTCTCATGCATTTCTCTGAAAGAGAAGCAGTCTGTTCCAACACTTCAATTCACTGTGCGAAGTGAATGGAGTGTTGCTTCACTTTCTAAATAATGTACTTTCAGAGAAAATCACTTTACTTTGAAAGTGCCTTAAGCAACTTGCAAGCATTCACAAGAAACACTAATGCGTTTCTATGAAAGAGAAGCACTCTGTTCCAACACTTCAATTCATTGCACGAAGGGAATGGAGTGTTGCTTCACTTTCTAAATGCTGTCCTTTCAGAGAAAATCACTTTCCTTTGAAAGTGCCTTAAGCTACTTTCAAGCATTCAAAAAAACTCACATGCGTTTCTCTGAAAGAGAAGCAGTCTGTTCCAACACTTCAATTCACTGTACAAAGTGAATGGAGTGTTGCTTCACTTTCTAAATGCTGTCCTTTCAGAGAAAATCACTTTCCTTTGAAAGTGCCTTAAGCAACTTGCAAGCATTCACAAGAAACACTAATGCGTTTCTCTGAAAGAGAAGCACTCTGTTCCAACACTTCAATTCACTGCACGAAGGGAATGGAGTGTTGCTTCACTTTCTAAATGCTGTCCTTTCAGAGAAAATCACTTTCCTTTGAAAGTGCCTTAAGCTACTTACAAGCATTCACCAGAAACTCACATGCGTTTCTCTGAAAGAGAAGCAATCTGTTCCAATACTTCAATTCACTCTGCGAAGTGAATGGAGTGTTGCTTCACTTTCTAAATGCTGTCCTTTCAGAGAAAATCACTTTCCTATGAAAGTGCCTTAAGCTACTTACAAGCATTCAACAGAAACTCACATGCATTTCTCTGAAAGAGAAGCAGTCTGTTCCAACACTTCTATTCACTGTACGAAGTGAATGGAGTGTTGCTTCACTTTCTAAATGCTGTCCTTTCAGAGAAAATCACTTTCCTTTGAAAGTGCCTTAAGCTACTTACAAGCATTCAACAGAAACTCACATGCGTTTCTCTGAAAGAGAAGCAGTCTGTTCCAACACTTCAATTCACTGTTCGAAATGAATGGAGTGTTGCTTCATTTTCTAAATGCTGTTTTTTCAGAGAAAATCACTTTCCTTTGAAAGTGCCTTAAGGTACTTGAAAGCATTAGGAAGAAACTCACATGCATTTCTCTGAAAGAGAAGCAGTCTGTTCCAACACTTCAATTCACTGTGCGAAGTGAATGGAGTGTTGCTTCACTTTCTAAATGCTGTCCTTTCAGAGAAAATCACTTTCCTTTGAAAGTGCCTTAAACTACTTGCAAGCATTAGGAAGAAACTCACATGCGTTTCTCTGAAAGAGAAGCAATCTGTTCCAATACTTCAATTCACTGTGTGAAGTGAATGGAGTGTTGCCTCACTTTCTAAATGCTGTCCTTTCAGAGAAAATCACTTTCCTTTGAAAGTGCCTTAAGCTACTTACAAGCATTCAACAGAAACTCACATGCGTTTCTCTGAAAGAGAAGCAGTCTGTTCCAACACTTCAATTCACTGTGCGAAATGAATGGAGTGTTGCTTCACTTTCTAAATGCTGTCCTTTCAGAGAAAATCACTTTCCTTTGAAAGTGCCTTAAGCTACTTACAAGCATTCAACAGAAACTCACATGCATTTCTCTGAAAGAGAAGCAGTCTGTTCCAACACTTCAATTCACTGTGCGAAGTGAATGGAGTGTTGCTTCACTTTCTAAATTATGTCCTTTCAGAGAAAATCACTTTACTTTGAAAGTGCCTTAAGCAACTTGCAAGCATTAGGAAGAAACTCACATGCGTTTCTCTGAAAGAGAAGCAATCTGTTCCAACACTTCAATTCACTGTGTGAAGTGAATGTAGTGTTGCTTCACTTTCTAAATGCTGTCCTTTCAGAGAAAATCACTTTCCTTTGAAAGTGCCTTAAGCTACTTACAAGCATTCAACAGAAACTCACATGCGTTTCTCTGAAAGAGAAGCAATCTGTTCCAACACTTCAATTCACTGTTCGAAATGCATGGAGTGTTGCTTCACTTTCTAAATGCTGTCCTTTCAGAGAAAATCACTTTCCTTTGAAAGTGCCTTAAGCTACTTACAAGCATTAGGAAGAAACTCACATGCGTTTCTCTGAAAAAGAAGCAGTCTGTTCCAACACTTCAATTCACTGTGCGAAGTGAATGGAGTGTTGCTTCACTTTCTAAATGCTGTCCTTTCAGAGAAAATCACTTTCCTTTGAAAGTGCCTTAAGCTACTTGCAAGCATTAGGAAGAAACTCACATGCGTTTCTCTGAAAGAGAAGCAATCTGTTCCAACACTTCAATTCACTGTGTGAAGTGAATGGAGTGTTGCCTCACTTTCTAAATGCTGTCCTTTCAGAGAGAATCACTTTCCTTGAAAGTGCCTTAAGCTACTTACAAGCATTCAACAGAAACTCACATGCGTTTCTCTGAAAGAGAAGCAGTCTATTCCAACACTTCAATTCAATGTGCGAAGTGAATGGAGTGTTGCTTGACTTTCTAAATTCTGTCCTTTCAGAGAAAATCACTTTCCTTTGAAAGTGCCTTAAGCTACTTACAAGCATTCAACAGAAACTCTCATGCATTTCTCTGAAAGAGAAGCCGTCTGTTCCAACACTTCAATTCACTGTGCGAAGTGAATGGAGTGTTGCTTCACTTTCTAAATTATGTACTTTCAGAGAAAATCACTTTACTTTGAAAGTGCCTTAAGCAACATGCAAGCATTCACAAGAAACACTAATGCGTTTCTATGAAAGAGAAGCACTCGGTTCCAACACTTCAATTCATTGCACGAAGGGAATGGAGTGTTGCTTCACTTTCTAAATGCTGTCCTTTCAGAGAAAATCACTTTCCTTTGAAAGTGCCTTAAGCTACTTACAAGCATTCACCAGAAACTCACATGCGTTTCTCTGAAAGAGAAGCAATCTGTTGCAATACTTCAATTCATTCTGCGAAGTGAATGGAGTGTTGCTTCACTTTCTAAATGCTGTCCTTTCAGAGAAAATCACTTTCCTTTGAAAGTGCCTTAAGCTACTTACAAGCATTCAACAAAAACTCACATGCATTTCTCTGAAAGAGAAGCAGTCTGTTCCAACAATTCAATTCACTGTGCCAAGTGAATGGAGTGTTGCTTCACTTTCTAAATGCTGTCCTTTCAGAGAAAATCACTTTCCTTTGAAAGTGCCTTAAGCTACTTACAAGCATTCACCAGAAACTCACATGCGTTTCTCTGAAAGAGAAGTAGTATGTTCCAACACTTCAATTCACTGTTCGAAATGAATGGAGTGTTGCTTCACTTTCTAAATGCTGTCCTTTCAGAGAAAATCACTTTCCTTTGAAAGTGCCTTAAGCTACTTACAAGCATTCAACAGAAACTCACATGCGTTTCTCTGAAAGAGAAGCAGTCTGTTCCAACACTTCAATTCAATGTGCGAAGTGAATGGAGTGTTGCTTGACTTTCTAAATTCTGTCCTTTCAGAGAAAATCACTTTCCTTTGAAAGTGCCTTAAGCTACTTACAAGCATTCAACAGAAACTCTCATGCATTTCTCTGAAAGAGAAGCAGTCTGTTCCAACACTTCAATTCACTGTGCGAAGTGAATGGAGTGTTGCTTCACTTTCTAAATTATGTACTTTCAGAGAAAATCACTTTACTTTGAAAGTGCCTTAAGCAACTTGCAAGCATTCACAAGAAACACTAATGCGTTTCTATGAAAGAGAAGCACTCTGTTCCAACACTTCAATTCATTGCACGAAGGGAATGGAGTGTTGCTTCACTTTCTAAATGCTGTCCTTTCAGAGAAAATCACTTTCCTTTGAAAGTGCCTTAAGCTACTTTCAAGCATTCAAAAAAACTCACATGCGTTTCTCTGAAAGAGAAGCAGTCTGTTCCAACACTTCAATTCACTGTACAAAGTGAATGGAGTGTTGCTTCACTTTCTAAATGCTGTCCTTTCAGAGAAAATCACTTTCCTTTGAAAGTGCCTTAAGCAACTTGCAAGCATTCACAAGAAACACTAATGCGTTTCTCTGAAAGAGAAGCACTCTGTTCCAACACTTCAATTCACTGCACGAAGGGAATGGAGTGTTGCTTCACTTTCTAAATGCTGTCCTTTCAGAGAAAATCACTTTCCTTTGAAAGTGCCTTAAGCTACTTACAAGCATTCACCAGAAACTCACATGCGTTTCTCTGAAAGAGAAGCAATCTGTTCCAATACTTCAATTCACTCTGCGAAGTGAATGGAGTGTTGCTTCACTTTCTAAATGCTGTCCTTTCAGAGAAAATCACTTTCCTATGAAAGTGCCTTAAGCTACTTACAAGCATTCAACAGAAACTCACATGCATTTCTCTGAAAGAGAAGCAGTCTGTTCCAACACTTCTATTCACTGTACGAAGTGAATGGAGTGTTGCTTCACTTTCTAAATGCTGTCCTTTCAGAGAAAATCACTTTCCTTTGAAAGTGCCTTAAGCTACTTACAAGCATTCAACAGAAACTCACATGCGTTTCTCTGAAAGAGAAGCAGTCTGTTCCAACACTTCAATTCACTGTTCGAAATGAATGGAGTGTTGCTTCATTTTCTAAATGCTGTTTTTTCAGATAAAATCACTTTCCTTTGAAAGTGCCTTAAGCTACTTGCAAGCATTAGGAAGAAACTCACATGCATTTCTCTGAAAGAGAAGCAGTCTGTTCCAACACTTCAATTCACTGTGCGAAGTGAATGGAGGGTTGCTTCACTTTCTAAATGCTGTCCTTTCGGAGAAAATCACTTTCCTTTGAAAGTGCCTTAAACTACTTGCAAGCATTAGGAAGAAACTCACATGCGTTTCTCTGAAAGAGAAGCAATCTGTTCCAATACTTCAATTCACTGTGTGAAGTGAATGGAGTGTTGCCTCACTTTCTAAATGCTGTCCTTTCAGAGAAAATCACTTTCCTTTGAAAGTGCCTTAAGCTACTTACAAGCATTCAACAGAAACTCACATGCGTTTCTCTGAAAGAGAAGCAGTCTGTTCCAACACTTCAATTCACTGTGCGAAGTGAATGGAGTGTTGCTTCACTTTCTAAATGCTGTCCTTTCAGAGAAAATCACTTTCCTTTGAAAGTGCCTTAAGCTACTTACAAGCATTCAACAGAAACTCACATGCATTTCTCTGAAAGAGAAGCAGTCTGTTCCAACACTTCAATTCACTGTGCGAAGTGAATGGAGTGTTGCTTCACTTTCTAAATTATGTCCTTTCAGAGAAAATCACTTTACTTTGAAAGTGCCTTAAGCAACTTGCAAGCATTAGGAAGAAACTCACATGCGTTTCTCTGAAAGAGAAGCAATCTGTTCCAACACTTCAATTCACTGTGTGAAGTGAATGTAGTGTTGCTTCACTTTCTAAATGCTGTCCTTTCAGAGAAAATCACTTTCCTTTGAAAGTGCCTTAAGCTACTTACAAGCATTCAACAGAAACTCACATGCGTTTCTCTGAAAGAGAAGCAATCTGTTCCAACACTTCAATTCACTGTTCGAAATGCATGGAGTGTTGCTTCACTTTCTAAATGCTGTCCTTTCAGAGAAAATCACTTTCCTTTGAAAGTGCCTTAAGCTACTTACAAGCATTAGGAAGAAACTCACATGCGTTTCTCTGAAAAAGAAGCAGTCTGTTCCAACACTTCAATTCACTGTGCGAAGTGAATGGAGTGTTGCTTCACTTTCTAAATGCTGTCCTTTCAGAGAAAATCACTTTCCTTTGAAAGTGCCTTAAGCTACTTGCAAGCATTAGGAAGAAACTCACATGCGTTTCTCTGAAAGAGAAGCAATCTGTTCCAACACTTCAATTCACTGTGTGAAGTGAATGGAGTGTTGCCTCACTTTCTAAATGCTGTCCTTTCAGAGAGAATCACTTTCCTTGAAAGTGCCTTAAGCTACTTACAAGCATTCAACAGAAACTCACATGCGTTTCTCTGAAAGAGAAGCAGTCTGTTCCAACACTTCAATTCAATGTGCGAAGTGAATGGAGTGTTGCTTGACTTTCTAAATTCTGTCCTTTCAGAGAAAATCACTTTCCTTTGAAAGTGCCTTAAGCTACTTACAAGCATTCAACAGAAACTCTCATGCATTTCTCTGAAAGAGAAGCCGTCTGTTCCAACACTTCAATTCACTGTGCGAAGTGAATGGAGTGTTGCTTCACTTTCTAAATTATGTACTTTCAGAGAAAATCACTTTACTTTGAAAGTGCCTTAAGCAACATGCAAGCATTCACAAGAAACACTAATGCGTTTCTATGAAAGAGAAGCACTCGGTTCCAACACTTCAATTCATTGCACGAAGGGAATGGAGTGTTGCTTCACTTTCTAAATGCTGTCCTTTCAGAGAAAATCACTTTCCTTTGAAAGTGCCTTAAGCTACTTAAAAGCATTCACCAGAAACTCACATGCGTTTCTCTGAAAGAGAAGCAATCTGTTGCAATACTTCAATTCACTCTGCGAAGTGAATGGAGTGTTGCTTCACTTTCTAAATGCTGTCCTTTCAGAGAAAATCACTTTCCTTTGAAAGTGCCTTAAGCTACTTACAAGCATTCAACAAAAACTCACATGCATTTCTCTGAAAGAGAAGCAGTCTGTTCCAACAATTCAATTCACTGTGCCAAGTGAATGGAGTGTTGCTTCACTTTCTAAATGCTGTCCTTTCAGAGAAAATCACTTTCCTTTGAAAGTGCCTTAAGCTACTTACAAGCATTCACCAGAAACTCACATGCGTTTCTCTGAAAGAGAAGTAGTATGTTCCAACACTTCAATTCACTGTTCGAAATGAATGGAGTGTTGCTTCACTTTCTAAATGCTGTCCTTTCAGAGAAAATCACTTTCCTTTGAAAGTGCCTTAAGCTACTTACAAGCATTCAACAGAAACTCACATGCGTTTCTCTGAAAGAGAAGCAGTCTGTTCCAACACTTCAATTCACTGTTCGAAATGAATGGAGTGTTGCTTCACTTTCTAAATGCTGTTTTTTCAGAGAAAATCACTTTCCTTTGAAAGTGCCTTAAGCTACTTGCAAGCATTAGGAAGAAACTCACATGCATTTCTCTGAAAGAGAAGCAGTCTGTTTCAACACTTCAATTCACTGTGCGAAGTGAATGGAGTGTTGCTTCACTTTCTAAATGCTGTCCTTTCAGAGAAAATCACTTTCCTTTGAAAGTGCCTTAAACTACTTGCAAGCATTAGGAAGAAACTCACATGCGTTTCTCTGAAAGAGAAGCAATCTGTTCCAACACTTCAATTCACTGTGTGAAGTGAATGGAGTGTTGCCTCACTTTCTAAATGCTGTCCTTTCAGAGATAATCACTTTCCTTTGAAAGTGCCTTAAGCTACTTACAAGCATTCAACAGAAACTCACATGCGTTTCTCTGAAAGAGAAGCAGTCTGTTCCAACACTTCAATTCAATGTGCGAAGTGAATGGAGTGTTGCTTCACTTTCTAAATGCTGTCCTTTCAGAGAAAATCACTTTCCTTTGAAAGTGCCTTAAGCTACTTACAAGCATTAAACAGAAACTCACATGCATTTCTCTGAAAGAGAAGCAGTCTGTTCCAACACTTCAATTCACTGTGCGAAGTGAATGGAGTGTTGCTTCACTTTCTAAATTATGTCCTTTCAGAGAAAATCACTTTACTTTGAAAGTGCCTTAAGCAACTTGCAAGCATTAGGAAGAAACTCACATGCGTTTCTCTGAAAGAGAAGCAATCTGTTCCAACACTTCAATTCACTGTTTGAAGTGAATGTAGTGTTGCTTCACTTTCTAAATGCTGTCCTTTCAGAGAAAATCACTTTCCTTTGAAAGTGCCTTAAGCTACTTACAAGCATTCAACATAAACTCACATGCGTTTCTTTGAAAGAGAAGCAGTCTGTTCCAACACTTCAATTCACTGTTCGAAATGAATGGAGTGTTGCTTCACTTTCTAAATGCTGTTCTTTCAGAGAAAATCACTTTCCTTTGAAAGTGCCTTAAGCTACTTGCAAGCATTAGGAAGAAACTCACATGCGTTTCTCTGAAAAAGAAGCAGTCTGTTCCAACACTTCAATTCACTGTGCGAAGTGAATGGAGTGTTGCTTCACTTTCTAAATGCTGTCCTTTCAGAGAAAATCACTTTCCTTTGAAAGTGCCTTAAGCTACTTGCAAGCATTAGGAAGAAACTCACATGCGTTTCTCTGAAAGAGAAGCAATCTGTTCCAACACTTCAATTCACTGTGTGAAGTGAATGGAGTGTTGCCTCACTTTCTAAATGCTGTCCTTTCAGAGAAAATCACTTTCCTTTGAAAGTGCCTTAAGCTACTTACAAGCATTCACAAAAAACTCACATGCGTTTCTCTGAAACAGAAGCAGTCTGTTCCAACACTTCAATTCACTGTGCGAAGTGAATGTAGTGTTGCCTCACTTTCTAAATGCTGTCCTTTCGGAGAAAATCACTTTCCATTGAAAGTGCCTTAAACTACTTTCAAGCATTCACAAAAAACTCACATGCGTTTCTCTGAAAGAGAAGCAGTCTGTTCCAACACTTCAATTCATTGTGCGAAGTGAATGGAGTGTTTCTTCACTTTCTATATGCTGCCCTTTAAGAGAAAATCCCTTTCCTTTGAAAGTGCCTTTAGCTACTTGCAAGCATTCACAAGAAACACTAATGCGTTTCTATGAAAGAGAAGCAGTCTGTTCCCACACTTCAATTCATTGCGCGAAGGGAATGGAGTGTTGCTTTACTTTCTAAATGCTGTCCTTTCAGAGAAAATCACTTTCCTTTGAAAGTGCCTTAAGCTACTTTCTAGCATTCACAGGAAACACACATGCGTTTCTCTAAAAGAGAAGCAGTCTGTTCCAACACTTCAATTCACTGAGCGAAGTGAATGGAGTGTTGCTTCACTTTCTAAATTCTGTCCTTTCAGAGAAAATCACTTTCCATTGAAAGTGCCTTAAACTACTTTCAAGCATTCAAAAAAACTCACATGCGTTTCTCTGAAAGAGAAGCAGTCTGTTCCAACACTTCAATTCACTGTACAAAGTGAATGGAGTGTTGCTTCACTTTCTAAATGCTGTCCTTTCAGAGAAAATCACTTTCCTTTGAAAGTGCCTTAAGCAACTTGCAAGCATTCACAAGAAACACTAATGCGTTTCTCTGAAAGAGAAGCACTCTGTTCCAACACTTCAATTCACTGCACGAAGGGAATGGAGTGTTGCTTCACTTTCTAAATGCTGTCCTTTCAGAGAAAATCACTTTCCTTTGAAAGTGCCTTAAGCTACTTACAAGCATTCACCAGAAACTCACATGCGTTTCTCTGAAAGAGAAGCAATCTGTTCCAATACTTCAATTTACTCTGCGAAGTGAATGGAGTGTTGCTTCACTTTCTAAATGCTGTCCTTTCAGAGAAAATCACTTTCCTATGAAAGTGCCTTAAGCTACTTACAAGCATTCAACAGAAACTCACATGCATTTCTCTGAAAGAGAAGCAGTCTGTTCCAACACTTCTATTCACTGTACGAAGTGAATGGAGTGTTGCTTCACTTTCTAAATGCTGTCCTTTCAGAGAAAATCACTTTCCTTTGAAAGTGCCTTAAGCTACTTACAAGCATTCAACAGAAACTCACATGCGTTTCTCTGAAAGAGAAGCAGTCTGTTCCAACACTTCAATTCACTGTTCGAAATGAATGGAGTGTTGCTTCATTTTCTAAATGCTGTTTTTTCAGAGAAAATCACTTTCCTTTGAAAGTGCCTTAAGCTACTTGCAAGCATTAGGAAGAAACTCACATGCATTTCTCTGAAAGAGAAGCAGTCTGTTCCAACACTTCAATTCACTGTGCGAAGTGAATGGAGTGTTGCTTCACTTTCTAAATGCTGTCCTTTCAGAGAAAATCACTTTCCTTTGAAAGTGCCTTAAACTACTTGCAAGCATTAGGAAGAAACTCACATGCGTTTCTCTGAAAGAGAAGCAATCTGTTCCAATACTTCAATTCACTGTGTGAAGTGAATGGAGTGTTGCCTCACTTTCTAAATGCTGTCCTTTCAGAGAAAATCACTTTCCTTTGAAAGTGCCTTAAGCTACTTACAAGCATTCAACAGAAACTCACATGCGTTTCTCTGAAAGAGAAGCAGTCTGTTCCAACACTTCAATTCACTGTGCGAAGTGAATGGAGTGTTGCTTCACTTTCTAAATGCTGTCCTTTCAGAGAAAATCACTTTCCTTTGAAAGTGCCTTAAGCTACTTACAAGCATTCAACAGAAACTCACATGCATTTCTCTGAAAGAGAAGCAGTCTGTTCCAACACTTCAATTCACTGTGCGAAGTGAATGGAGTGTTGCTTCACTTTCTAAATTATGTCCTTTCAGAGAAAATCACTTTACTTTGAAAGTGCCTTAAGCAACTTGCAAGCATTAGGAAGAAACTCACATGCGTTTCTCTGAAAGAGAAGCAATCTGTTCCAACACTTCAATTCACTGTGTGAAGTGAATGTAGTGTTGCTTCACTTTCTAAATGCTGTCCTTTCAGAGAAAATCACTTTCCTTTGAAAGTGCCTTAAGCTACTTACAAGCATTCAACAGAAACTCACATGCGTTTCTCTGAAAGAGAAGCAATCTGTTCCAACACTTCAATTCACTGTTCGAAATGTATGGAGTGTTGCTTCACTTTCTAAATGCTGTCCTTTCAGAGAAAATCACTTTCCTTTGAAAGTGCCTTAAGCTACTTACAAGCATTAGGAAGAAACTCACATGCGTTTCTCTGAAAAAGAAGCAGTCTGTTCCAACACTTCAATTCACTGTGCGAAGTGAATGGAGTGTTGCTTCACTTTCTAAATGCTGTCCTTTCAGAGAAAATCACTTTCCTTTGAAAGTGCCTTAAGCTACTTGCAAGCATTAGGAAGAAACTCACATGCGTTTCTCTGAAAGAGAAGCAATCTGTTCCAACACTTCAATTCACTGTGTGAAGTGAATGGAGTGTTGCCTCACTTTCTAAATGCTGTCCTTTCAGAGAGAATCACTTTCCTTGAAAGTGCCTTAAGCTACTTACAAGCATTCAACAGAAACTCACATGCGTTTCTCTGAAAGAGAAGCAGTCTGTTCCAACACTTCAATTCAATGTGCGAAGTGAATGGAGTGTTGCTTGACTTTCTAAATTCTGTCCTTTCAGAGAAAATCACTTTCCTTTGAAAGTGCCTTAAGCTACTTACAAGCATTCAACAGAAACTCTCATGCATTTCTCTGAAAGAGAAGCAGTCTGTTCCAACACTTCAATTCACTGTGCGAAGTGAATGGAGTGTTGCTTCACTTTCTAAATTATGTTCTTTCAGAGAAAATCACTTTACTTTGAAAGTGCCTTAAGCAACTTGCAAGCATTCACAAGAAACACTAATGCGTTTCTATGAAAGAGAAGCACTCTGTTCCAACACTTCAATTCATTGCACGAAGGGAATGGAATGTTGCTTCACTTTCTAAATGCTGTCCTTTCAGAGAAAATCACTTTCCTTTGAAAGTGCCTTAAGCTACTTACAAGCATTCACCAGAAACTCACATGCGTTTCTCTGAAAGAGAAGCAATCTGTTGCAATACTTCAATTCACTCTGCGAAGTGAATGGAGTGTTGCTTCACTTTCTAAATGCTGTCCTTTCAGAGAAAATCACTTTCCTTTGAAAGTGCCTTAAGCTACTTACAAGCATTCAACAAAAACTCACATGCATTTCTCTGAAAGAGAAGCAGTTGTTCCAACACTTCAATTCACTGTGCCAAGTGAATGGAGTGTTGCTTCACTTTCTAAATGCTGTCCTTTCAGAGAAAATCACTTTCCTTTGAAAGTGCCTTAAGCTACTTACAAGCATTCACCAGAAACTCACATGCGTTTCTCTGAAAGAGAAGCAGTATGTTCCAACACTTCAATTCACTGTTCGAAATGAATGGAGTGTTGCTTCACTTTCTAAATGCTGTCCTTTCAGAGAAAATCACTTTCCTTTGAAAGTGCCTTAAGCTACTTACAAGCATTCAACAGAAACTCACATGCGTTTCTCTGAAAGAGAAGCAGTCTGTTCCAACACTTCAATTCACTGTTCGAAATGAATGGAGTGTTGCTTCACTTTCTAAATGCTGTTTTTTCAGAGAAAATCACTTTCCTTTGAAAGTGCCTTAAGCTACTTGCAAGCATTAGGAAGAAACTCACATGCATTTCTCTGAAAGAGAAGCAGTCTGTTTCAACACTTCAATTCACTGTGCGAAGTGAATGGAGTGTTGCTTCACTTTCTAAATGCTGTCCTTTCAGAGAAAATCACTTTCCTTTGAAAGTGCCTTAAACTACTTGCAAGCATTAGGAAGAAACTCACATGCGTTTCTCTGAAAGAGAAGCAATCTGTTCCAACACTTAAATTCACTATGTGAAGTGAATGGAGCGTTGCCTCACTTTCTAAATGCTGTCCTTTCAGAGATAATCACTTTCCTTTGAAAGTGCCTTAAGCTACTTACAAGCATTCAACAGAAACTCACATGCGTTTCTCTGAAAGAGAAGCAGTCTGTTCCAACACTTCAATTCAATGTGCGAAGTGAATGGAGTGTTGCTTCACTTTCTAAATGCTGTCCTTTCAGAGAAAATCACTTTCCTTTGAAAGTGCCTTAAGCTACTTACAAGCATTCAACAGAAACTCACATGCATTTCTCTGAAAGAGAAGCAGTCTGTTCCAACACTTCAATTCACTGTGCGAAGTGAATGGAGTGTTGCTTCACTTTCTAAATGCTGTCCTTTCAGAGAAAATCACTTTACTTTGAAAGTGCCTTAAGCAACTTGCAAGCATTAGGAAGAAACTCACATGCGTTTCTCTGAAAGAGAAGCAATCTGTTCCAACACTTCAATTCACTGTGTGAAGTGAATGTAGTGTTGCTTCACTTTCTAAATGCTGTCCTTTCAGAGAAAATCACTTTCCTTTGAAAGTGCCTTAAGCTACTTACAAGCATTCAACATAAACTCACATGCGTTTCTCTGAAAGAGAAGCAGTCTGTTCCAACACTTCAATTCACTGTTCGAAATGAATGGAGTGTTGCTTCACTTTCTAAATGCTGTCCTTTCAGAGAAAATCACTTTCCTTTGAAAGTGCCTTAAGCTACTTGCAAGCATTAGGAAGAAACTCACATGCGTTTCTCTGAAAAAGAAGCAGTCTGTTCCAACACTTCAATTCACTGTGCGAAGTGAATGGAGTGTTGCTTCACTTTCTAAATGCTGTCCTTTCAGAGAAAATCACTTTCCTTTGAAAGTGCCTTAAGCTACTTACAAGCATTAGGAAGAAACTCACATGCGTTTCTCTGAAAGAGAAGCAATCTGTTCCAACACTTCAATTCACTGTGTGAAGTGAATGTAGTGTTGCTTCACTTTCTAAATGCTGTCCTTTCAGAGAAAATCACTTTCCTTTGAAAGTGCCTTAAGCTACTTACAAGCATTCAACAGAAACTCACATGCATTTCTCTGAAAGAGAAGCAGTCTGTTCCAACACTTCAATTCACTGTGCGAAGTGAATGGAGTGTTGCTTCACTTTCTAAATTATGTCCTTTCAGAGAAAATCACTTTACTTTGAAAGTGCCTTAAGCAACTTGCAAGCATTAGGAAGAAACTCACATGCGTTTCTCTGAAAGAGAAGCAATCTGTTCCAACACTTCAATTCACTGTGTGAAGTGAATGTAGTGTTGCTTCACTTTCTAAATGCTGTCCTTTCAGAGAAAATCACTTTCCTTTGAAAGTGCCTTAAGCTACTTACAAGCATTCAACGGAAACTCACATGCGTTTCTCTGAAAGAGAAGCAATCTGTTCCAACACTTCAATTCACTGTTCGAAATGTATGGAGTGTTGCTTCACTTTCTAAATGCTGTCCTTTCAGAGAAAATCACTTTCCTTTGAAAGTGCCTTAAGCTACTTACAAGCATTAGGAAGAAACTCACATGCGTTTCTCTGAAAAAGAAGCAGTCTGTTCCAACACTTCAATTCACTGTGCGAAGTGAATGGAGTGTTGCTTCACTTTCTAAATGCTGTCCTTTCAGAGAAAATCACTTTCCTTTGAAAGTGCCTTAAGCTACTTGCAAGCATTCACCAGAAACTCACATGCGTTTCTCTGAAAGAGAAGCAATCTGTTCCAACACTTCAATTCACTGTGTGAAGTGAATGGATTGTTGCCTCACTTTCTAAATGCTGTCCTTTCAGAGAGAAGCACTTTCCTTGAAAGTGCCTTAAGCTACTTACAAGCATTCAACAGAAACTCACATGCGTTTCTCTGAAAGAGAAGCAGTCTGTTCCAACACTTCAATTCAATGTGCGAAGTGAATGGAGTGTTGCTTGACTTTCTAAATTCTGTCCTTTCAGAGAAAATCACTTTCCTTTGAAAGTGCCTTAAGCTACTTACAAGCATTCAACAGAAACTCTCATGCATTTCTCTGAAAGAGAAGCAGTCTGTTCCAACACTTCAATTCACTGTGCGAAGTGAATGGAGTGTTGCTTCACTTTCTAAATTATGTACTTTCAGAGAAAATCACTTTACTTTGAAAGTGCCTTAAGCAACTTGCAAGCATTCACAAGAAACACTAATGCGTTTCTATAAAAGAGAAGCACTCTGTTCCAACACTTCAATTCATTGCACGAAGGGAATGGAGTGTTGCTTCACTTTCTAAATGCTGTCCTTTCAGAGAAAATCACTTTCCTTTGAAAGTGCCTTAAGCTACTTACAAGCATTCACCAGAAACTCACATGCGTTTCTCTGAAAGAGAAGCAATCTGTTGCAATACTTCAATTCACTCTGCGAAGTGAATGGAGTGTTGCTTCACTTTCTAAATGCTGTCCTTTCAGAGAAAATCACTTTCCTTTGAAAGTGCCTTAAGCTACTTACAAGCATTCAACAAAAACTCACATGCATTTCTCTGAAAGAGAAGCAGTCTGTTCCAACACTTCAATTCACTGTGCCAAGTGAATGGAGTGTTGCTTCACTTTCTAAATGCTGTCCTTTCAGAGAAAATCACTTTCCTTTGAAAGTGCCTTAAGCTACTTACAAGCATTCACCAGAAACTCACATGCGTTTCTCTGAAAGAGAAGCAGTATGTTCCAACACTTCAATTCACTGTTCGAAATGAATGGAGTGTTGCTTCACTTTCTAAATGCTGTCCTTTCAGAGAAAATCACTTTCCTTTGAAAGTGCCTTAAGCTACTTACAAGCATTCAACAGAAACTCACATGCGTTTCTCTGAAAGAGAAGCAGTCTGTTCCAACACTTCAATTCACTGTTCGAAATGAATGGAGTGTTGCTTCACTTTCTAAATGCTGTTTTTTCAGAGAAAATCACTTTCCTTTGAAAGTGCCTTAAGCTACTTGCAAGCATTAGGAAGAAACTCACATGCATTTCTCTGAAAGAGAAGCAGTCTGTTTCAACACTTCAATTCACTGTGCGAAGTGAATGGAGTGTTGCTTCACTTTCTAAATGCTGTCCTTTCAGAGAAAATCACTTTCCTTTGAAAGTGCCTTAAACTACTTGCAAGCATTAGGAAGAAACTCACATGCGTTTCTCTGAAAGAGAAGCAATCTGTTCCAACACTTAAATTCACTATGTGAAGTGAATGGAGTGTTGCCTCACTTTCTAAATGCTGTCCTTTCAGAGATAATCACTTTCCTTTGAAAGTGCCTTAAGCTACTTACAAGCATTCAACAGAAACTCACATGCGTTTCTCTGAAAGAGAAGCAGTCTGTTCCAACAGTTCAATTCACTGTGCGAAGTGAATGGAGTGTTGCTTCACTTTCTAAATGCTGTCCTTTCAGAGAAAATCACTTTACTTTGAAAGTGCCTTAAGCAACTTGCAAGCATTAGGAAGAAACTCACATGCGTTTCTCTGAAAGAGAAGCAATCTGTTCCAACACTTCAATTCACTGTGTGAAGTGAATGTAGTGTTGCTTCACTTTCTAAATGCTGTCCTTTCAGAGAAAATCACTTTCCTTTGAAAGTGCCTTAAGCTACTTACAAGCATTCAACATAAACTCACATGCGTTTCTCTGAAAGAGAAGCAGTCTGTTCCAACACTTCAATTCACTGTTCGATATGAATGGAGTGTTGCTTCACTTTCTAAATGCTGTCCTTTCAGAGAAAATCACTTTCCTTTGAAAGTGCCTTAAGCTACTTGCAAGCATTAGGAAGAAACTCACATGCGTTTCTCTGAAAAAGAAGCAGTCTGTTCCAACACTTCAATTCACTGTGCGAAGTGAATGGAGTGTTGCTTCACTTTCTAAATGCTGTCCTTTCAGAGAAAATCACTTTACTTTGAAAGTGCCTTAAGCAACTTGCAAGCATTCACAAGAAACACTAATGCGTTTCTATAAAAGAGAAGCACTCTGTTCCAACACTTCAATTCATTGCACGAAGGGAATGGAGTGTTGCTTCACTTTCTAAATGCTGTCCTTTCAGAGAAAATCACTTTCCTTTGAAAGTGCCTTAAGCTACTTACAAGCATTCACCAGAAACTCACATGCGTTTCTCTGAAAGAGAAGCAATCTGTTGCAATACTTCAATTCACTCTGCGAAGTGAATGGAGTGTTGCTTCACTTTCTAAATGCTGTCCTTTCAGAGAAAATCACTTTCCTTTGAAAGTGCCTTAAGCTACTTACAAGCATTCAACAAAAACTCACATGCATTTCTCTGAAAGAGAAGCAGTCTGTTCCAACACTTCAATTCACTGTGCCAAGTGAATGGAGTGTTGCTTCACTTTCTAAATGCTGTCCTTTCAGAGAAAATCACTTTCCTTTGAAAGTGCCTTAAGCTACTTACAAGCATTCACCAGAAACTCACATGCGTTTCTCTGAAAGAGAAGCAGTATGTTCCAACACTTCAATTCACTGTTCGAAATGAATGGAGTGTTGCTTCACTTTCTAAATGCTGTCCTTTCAGAGAAAATCACTTTCCTTTGAAAGTGCCTTAAGCTACTTACAAGCATTCAACAGAAACTCACATGCGTTTCTCTGAAAGAGAAGCAGTCTGTTCCAACACTTCAATTCACTGTTCGAAATGAATGGAGTGTTGCTTCACTTTCTAAATGCTGTTTTTTCAGAGAAAATCACTTTCCTTTGAAAGTGCCTTAAGCTACTTGCAAGCATTAGGAAGAAACTCACATGCATTTCTCTGAAAGAGAAGCAGTCTGTTTCAACACTTCAATTCACTGTGCGAAGTGAATGGAGTGTTGCTTCACTTTCTAAATGCTGTCCTTTCAGAGAAAATCACTTTCCTTTGAAAGTGCCTTAAACTACTTGCAAGCATTAGGAAGAAACTCACATGCGTTTCTCTGAAAGAGAAGCAATCTGTTCCAACACTTAAATTCACTATGTGAAGTGAATGGAGTGTTGCCTCACTTTCTAAATGCTGTCCTTTCAGAGATAATCACTTTCCTTTGAAAGTGCCTTAAGCTACTTACAAGCATTCAACAGAAACTCACATGCGTTTCTCTGAAAGAGAAGCAGTCTGTTCCAACACTTCAATTCAATGTGCGAAGTGAATGGAGTGTTGCTTCACTTTCTAAATGCTGTCCTTTCAGAGAAAATCACTTTCCTTTGAAAGTGCCTTAAGCTACTTACAAGCATTCAACAGAAACTCACATGCATTTCTCTGAAAGAGAAGCAGTCTGTTCCAACAGTTCAATTCACTGTGCGAAGTGAATGGAGTGTTGCTTCACTTTCTAAATGCTGTCCTTTCAGAGAAAATCACTTTACTTTGAAAGTGCCTTAAGCAACTTGCAAGCATTAGGAAGAAACTCACATGCGTTTCTCTGAAAGAGAAGCAATCTGTTCCAACACTTCAATTCACTGTGTGAAGTGAATGTAGTGTTGCTTCACTTTCTAAATGCTGTCCTTTCAGAGAAAATCACTTTCCTTTGAAAGTGCCTTAAGCTACTTACAAGCATTCAACATAAACTCACATGCGTTTCTCTGAAAGAGAAGCAGTCTGTTCCAACACTTCAATTCACTGTTCGAAATGAATGGAGTGTTGCTTCACTTTCTAAATGCTGTCCTTTCAGAGAAAATCACTTTCCTTTGAAAGTGCCTTAAGCTACTTGCAAGCATTAGGAAGAAACTCACATGCGTTTCTCTGAAAAAGAAGCAGTCTGTTCCAACACTTCAATTCACTGTGCGAAGTGAATGGAGTGTTGCTTCACTTTCTAAATGCTGTCCTTTCAGAGAAAATCACTTTCCTTTGAAAGTGCCTTAAGCTACTTGCAAGCATTAGGAAGAAACTCACATGCGTTTCTCTGAAAGAGAAGCAATCTGTTCCAACACTTCAATTCACTGTGTGAAGTGAATGGAGTGTTGCCTCACTTTCTAAATGCTGTCCTTTCAGAGAAAATCACTTTCCTTTGAAAGTGCCTTAAGCTACTTACAAGCATTCCCAAAAAACTCACATGCGTTTCTCTGAAACAGAAGCAGTCTGTTCCAACACTTCAATTCACTGTGCGAAGTGAATGTAGTGTTGCCTCACTTTCTAAATGCTGTCCTTTCGGAGAAAATCACTTTCCATTGAAAGTGCCTTAAACTACTTTCAAGCATTCACAAAAAACTCACATGCGTTTCTCTGAAAGAGAAGCAGTCTGTTCCAACACTTCAATTCACTGTGCGAAGTGAATGGAGTGTTTCTTCACTTTCTAAATGCTGTCCTTGAAGAGAAAATCCCTTTCCTTTGAAAGTGCCTTTAGCTACTTGCAAGCATTCACAAGAAACACTAATGCGTTTCTATGAAAGAGAAGCAGTCTGTTCCAACACTTCTATTCACTGTAAGAAGTGAATGGAGTGTTGCTTTACTTTCTAAATGCTGTCCTTTCAGAGAAAATCACTTTCCTTTGAAAGTGCCTTAAGCTACTTTCAAGCATTCAACAGAAACTCACATGCGTTTCTCTGAAAGAGAAGCAGTCTGTTCCACCACTTCAATTCACTGTTCGAAATGAATGGAGTGTTGCTTCACTTTCTAAATGCTGTTTTTTCAGAGAAAATCACTTTCCTTTGAAATTGCCTTAAGCTACTTGCAAGCATTAGGAAGAAACTCACATGCATTTCTCTGAAAGAGAAGCAGTCTGTTCCAACACTTCAATTCACTGTGCGAAGTGAATGAAGTGTTGCTTCACTTTCTAAATGCTGTCCTTTCAGAGAAAATCACTTTCCTTTGAAAGTGCCTTAAACTACTTGCAAGCATTAGGAAGAAACTCACATGCGTTTCTCTGAAAGAGAAGCAATCTGTTCCAACACTTCAATTCATTGTGTGAAGTGAATGGAGTGTTTCCTCACTTTCTAAATGCTGTCCTTTCAGAGAAAATCACTTTCCTTGAAAGTGCCTTAAGCTACTTACAAGCATTCAATAGAAACTCACATGCGTTTCTCTGAAAGAGAAGCAGTCTGTTCCAACACTTCAATTCACTCTGCGAAGTGAATGGAGTGTTGCTTCACTTTCTAAATGCTGTCCTTTCAGAGAAAATCACTTTCCTTTGAAAGTGCCTTAAGCTACTTACAAGCATTCAACAAAAACTCACATGCATTTCTCTGAAAGAGAAGCAGTCTGTACCAACACTTCAATTCACTGTGTGAAGTGAATGGAGTGTTGCTTCACTTTCTAAATGCTGTCCTTTCAGAGAAAATCACTTTCCTTTGAAAGTGCCTTAAGCTACTTACAGGCATTCACCAGAAACTCACATGCGTTTCTCTGAAAGAGAAGCAGTATGTTCCAACACTTCAATTCACTGTTCGAAATGAATGGAGTGTTGCTTCACTTTCTAAATGCTGTCCTTTCAGAGAAAATCACTTTCCTTTGAAAGTGCCTTAAGCTACTTTCAAGCATTAGGAAGAAACTCACATGCGTTTCTCTGAGAGAGAAGCAGTCTGTTCAAACACTTCAATTCACTGTGCGAAGTGAATGGAGTGTTGCTTCACTTTCTAAATGCTGTCCTTTCAGAGAAAATCACTTTCCTTTGAAAGTGCCTTAAGCTACTTGCAAGCATTACGAAGAAACTCACATGCGTTTCTCTGAAAGAGAAGCAATCTGTTCCAACACTTCAATTCACTGTGTGAAGTGAATGGAGTGTTGCCTCACTTTCTAAATGCTGTCCTTACAGAGAAAATCACTTTCTTTGAAAGTGCCTTAAGCTACTTACAAGCATTCAACAGAAACTCACATGCGTTTCTCTGAAACAGAAGCAGTCTGTTCCAACACTTCAATTCACTGTGCGAAGTGAATGGAGTGTTGCCTCACTTTCTAAATGCTGTCCTTTCAGAGAAAATCACTTTCCATTGAAAGTGCCTTAAACTACTTTCAAGAATTCAAAAAACTCACATGCGTTTCTCTGAAAGAGAAGCAGTCTGTTCCAACACTTCAATTCACTGTGCGAAGTGAATGGAGTGTTTCTTCACTTTCTAAATGCTGTCCTTTAAGAGAAAATCCCTTTCCTTTGAAAGTGCCTTAAGCTACTTGCAAGCATTCACAAGAAACACTAATGCGTTTCTATGAAAGAGAAGCAGTCTGTTCCCACACTTCAATTCATTGTGCGAAGGGAATGGAGTGTTGCTTTACTTTTTAAATGCTTTCCTTTCAGAGAAAATCACTTTCCTTTGAAAGTGCCTTAAGCTACTTTCTAGCATTCACAGGAAACACACATGCGTTTCTCTGAAAGAGAAGCAGTCTGTTCCAACACTTCAATTCACTGAGCGAAGTGAATGGAGTGTTGTTTCACTTTCTAAATTCTGTCCTTTCAGAGAAAATCACTTTCCATTGAAAGTGCCTTAAACTACTTTCAAGCATTCAAAAAAACTCACATGCGTTTCTCTGAAAGAGAAGCAGTCTGTTCCAACACTTCAATTCACTGTACAAAGTGAATGGAGTGTTGCTTCACTTTCTAAATGCTGTCCTTTCAGAGAAAATCACTTTCCTTTGAAAGTGCCTTAAGCAACTTGCAAGCATTCACAAGAAACACTTATGCGTTTCTCTGAAAGAGAAGCACTCTGTTCCAACACTTCAATTCACTGCACGAAGGGAATGGAGTGTTGCTTCACTTTCTAAATGCTGTCCTTTCAGAGAAAATCACTTTCCTTTGAAAGTGCCTTAAGCTACCTACAAGCATTCACCAGAAACTCACATGCGTTTCTCGAAAGAGAAGCAGTCTGTTCCAACACTTCAATTCACTGTGCGAAGTGAATGGAGTGTTGCTTCACTTTCTAAATTCTGTCCTTTCAGAGAAAATCACTTTCCTTTGAAATTGCCTTAAACTACTTTCAAGCATTCACAAAAAACACTAATGCGTTTCTATGAAAGAGAAGCAGTCTGTTCCCACACTTCAATTCATTGCGCGAAGGGAATGGAGTGTTGCTTTACTTTCTAAATGCTGTCCTTTCAGAGAAAATCACTTTCCTTTGAAAGTGCCTTAAGCTACTTTCTAGCATTCACAGGAAACACACATGCGTTTCTCTGAAAGAGAAGCAGTCTGTTCCAACACTTCAGTTCACTGAGCGAAGTGAATGGAGTGTTGCTTCACTTTCTAAATTCTGTCCTTTCAGAGAAAATCACTTTCCATTGAAAGTGCCTTAAACTACTTTCAAGCATTCAAAAAAACTCACATGCGTTTCTCTGAAAGAGAAGCAGTCTGTTCCAACACTTCAATTCACTGTACAAAGTGAATGGAGTGTTGCTTCACTTTCTAAATGCTGTCCTTTCAGAGAAAATCACTTTCCTTTGAAAGTGCCTTAAGCAACTTGCAAGCATTCACAAGAAACACTAATGCGTTTCTATGAAAGAGAAGCACTCTGTTCCAACACTTCAATTCACTGCACGAAGGGAATGGAGTGTTGCTTCACTTTCTAAATGCTGTCCTTTCAGAGAAAATCACTTTCCTTTGAAAGTGCCTTAAGCTACCTACAAGCATTCACCAGAAACTCACATGCGTTTCTCTGAAAGAGAAGCAGTCTGTTCCAACACTTCAATTCACTGTGCGAAGTGAATGGAGTGTTGCTTCACTTTCTAAATTCTGTCCTTTCAGAGAAAATCACTTTCCTTTGAAATTGCCTTAAACTACTTTCAAGCTTTCACAAAAAACTCACATGCGTTTCTCTTAAAGAGAAGCAGTCTGTTCCAACAATTCAATTCACTGTGCGAAGTGAATGGAGTGTTGCTTCAGTTTCTAAATGCTGTCCTTTCAGAGAAAATCACTTTCCTTTGAAAGTGCCTTAAGCAACTTGCAAGCATTCACAAGAAACACTAATGCGTTTCTCTGAAAGAGAAGCACTCTGTTCCAACATTTCAATTCACTGCACGAAGGGAATGGAGTGTTGCTTCACTTTCTAAATGCTGTCCTTTCAGAGAAAATCACTTTCCTTTGAAAGTGCCTTAAGCTACTTACAAGCATTCACCAGAAACTCACATGCGTTTCTCTGAAAGAGAAGCAATCTGTTCCAATACTTCAATTCACTCTGCGAAGTGAATGGAGTGTTGCTTCACTTTCTAAATGCTGTCCTTTCAGAGAAAATCACTTTCCTTTGAAAGTGCCTTAAGCTACTTACAAGCATTCAACAGAAACTCACATGCATTTCTCTGAAAGAGAAGCAGTCTGTTCTAACACTTCTATTCACTGTGCGAAGTGAATGGAGTGTTGCTTCACTTTCTAAATGCTGTCCTTTCAGAGAAAATCACTTTCCTTTGAAAGTGCCTTAAGCTACTTACAAGCATTCAACAGAAACTCACATGCGTTTCTCTGAAAGAGAAGCAGTCTGTTCCAACACTTCAATTCACTGTTCGAAATGAATGGAGTGTTGCTTCACTTTCTAAATGCTGTTTTTTCAGAGAAAATCACTTTCCTTTGAAAGTGCCTTAAGCTACTTGCAATCATTAGGAAGAAACTCACATGCGTTTCTCTGAAAGAGAAGCAGTCTGTTCCAACACTTCAATTCTCTGTGCGAAGTGAATGGAGTGTTGCTTCACTTTCTAAATGCTGTCCTTTCAGAGAAAATCACTTTCCTTTGAAAGTGCCTTAAACTACTTGCAAGCATTAGGAAGAAACTCACATGCGTTTCTCTGAAAGAGAAGCAATCTGCTCCAACACTTCAATTCACTGTGTGAAGTGAATGGAGTGTTGCCTCACTTTCTAAATGCTGTCCTTTCAGAGAAAATCACTTTCCTTTGAAAGTGCCTTAAGCTACTTACAAGCATTCAACAGAAACTCACATGCGTTTCTCTGAAAGAGAAGCAGTCTGTTCCAACACTTCAATTCAATGTGCGAAGTGAATGGAGTGTTGCTTCACTTTCTAAATTCTGTCCTTTCAGAGAAAATCACTTTCCTTTGAAAGTGCCTTAAGCTACTTACAAGCATTCAACAGAAACTCACATGCATTTCGCTGAAAAGGAAGCAGTCTGTTCCAACACTTCAATTCACTGTGCGAAGTGAATGGAGTGTTGCTACACTTTCTAAATTATGTCCTTTCAGAGAAAATCACTTTACTTTGAAAGTGCCTTAAGCTACTTGCAAGCATTCACAAGAAACACTAATACGTTTCTATGAAAGAGAAGCAGTCTGTTCCAACACTTCAATTCATTGCGCGAAGGGAATGGAGTGTTGCTTTACTTTCTAAATGCTGTCCTTTCAGAGAAAATCACTTTCCTTTGAAAGTGCCTTAAGCTACTTACAAGCTTTCACCAGAAACTCACATGCGTTTCTCTGAAAGAGAAGCAATCTGTTCCAATACTTCAATTCACTCTGCGAAGTGAATGGAGTGTTGCTTCACTTTCTAAATGCTGTCCTTTCAGAGAAAATCACTTTCTTTGAAAGTGCCTTAAGCTACTTACAAGCATTCAACAGAAACTCACATGCATTTCTCTGAAAGAGAAGCAGTCTGTTCCAACACTTCAATTCACTGTGCGAAGTGAATGGAGTGTTGCTTCACTTTCTAAATCCTGTCCTTTCAGAGAAAATCACTTTCCTTTGAAAGTGCCTTAAGCTACTTACAAGCATTCAACAGAAACTCACATGCGTTTCTCTGAAAGAGAAGCAGTCTGTTCCAACACTTCAATTCACTGTTCGAAATGAATGGAGTGTTGCTTCACTTTCTAAATGCTGTCCTTTCAGAGAAAATCACTTTCCTTTGAAAGTGCCTTAAGCTACTTGCAAGCATTAGGAAGAAACTCACATGCGTTTCTCTGAAAGAGAAGCAGTCTGTTCCAACACTTCAATTCACTGTGCGAAGTGAATGGAGTGTTGCTTCACTTTCTAAATGCTGTCCTTTCAGAGAAAATCACTTTCCTTTGAAAGTGCCTTGAGCTACTTGCAAGCATTAGGAAGAAACTCACATGCGTTTCTCTGAAAGAGAAGCAATCTGTTCCAACACTTCAATTCACTGTGTGAAGTGAATGGAGTGTTGCCTCACTTTCTAAATGCTGTCCTTTCAGAGAAAATCACTTTCCTTTGAAAGTGCCTTAAGCTACTTACAAGCATTCAACAGAAACTCACATGCGTTTCTCTGAAAGAGAAGCAGTCTGTTCCAACACTTCAATTCAATGTGCGAAGTGAATGGAGTGTTGCTTCACTTTCTAAATTCTGTCCTTTCAGAGAAAATCACTTTACTTTGAAAGTGCCTTAAGCTACTTGCAAGCATTCACAAGAAACACTAATACGTTTCTATGAAAGAGAAGCAGTCTGTTCCAACACTTCAATTCATTGCGCGAAGGGAATGGAGTGTTGCTTTACTTTCTAAACGCTGTCCTTTCAGAGAAAATCACTTTCCTTTGAAAGAGCCTTGAGCTACTTACAAGCATTCAATAGAAACTCACATGCATTTCTCTGAAAGAGAAGCAGTCGGTTCCAACACTTCAATTCACTGTGCGAAGTGAATGGAATGTTACTTCACTTTCTAAATGCTGTCCTTTCAGAGAAAATCACTTTATTTTGAAAGTGCCTTAAGCTACATTCTAGCATTCACAGGAAACAAACATGCGTTTCTCTGAAAGAGAAGCAGTCTGTTCCAACACTTCAGTTCACTGTGCGAAGTGAAGGGAGTGTTGCTTCACTTTCTAAATGCTGTCCTTTCAGAGAAAATCACTTTCCTTTGAAAGTGCCTTAAGCTACTTACAAGCATTCAACAGAAACTCACATGCATTTCTCTGAAAGAGAAGCAGTCTGTTCCAACACTTCAATTCACTGTGCGAAGTGAATGGAGTGTTGCTTCACTTTCTAAATTATGTCCTTTCAGAGAAAATCACTTTCCTTTGAAAGTGTCTTAAGCAACTTGCAAGCATTAGGAAGAAACTCACATGCGTTTCTCTGAAAGAGAAGCAATCTGTTCCAACACTTCAATTCACTGTGTGAAGTGAATGGAGTGTTGCCTCACTTTCTAAATGCTGTCCTTTCAGAGAAAATCACTTTCCTTTGAAAGTGCCTTAAGCTACTTGCAAGCATTCACAAGAAACACTAATGCGTTTCTATGAAAGAGAAGCACTCTGTTCCAACACTTCAATTCACTGCACGAAGGGAATGGAGTGTTGCTTTACTTTCTAAATGCTGTCCTTTCAGAGAAAATCACTTTCCTTTGAAAGTGCCTTAAGCTACTTACAAGCTTTCACCAGAAACTCACATTCCTTTCCTTGAAAGAGAAGCAATCTGTTCCAATACTTCAATTCACTGTTCGAAATGAATGGAGTGTTGCTTCACTTTCTAAATGCTGTCCTTTCAGAGAAAATCACTTTCCTTTGAAAGTGCCTTAAGCTACTTGCAAGCATTAGGAAGAAACTCACATGCGTTTCTCTGAAAGAGAAGCAGTCTGTTCCAACACTTCAATTCACTGTGCGAAATGAATGGAGTGTTGCTTCACTTTCTAAATGCTGTTTTTTCAGAGAAAATCACTTTCCTTTGAAATTGCCTTAAGCTACTTGCAAGCATTAGGAAGAAACTCACATGCATTTCTCTGAAAGAGAAGCAGTCTGTTCCAACACTTCAATTCACTGTGCGAAGTGAATGAAGTGTTGCTTCACTTTCTAAATGCTGTCCTTTCAGAGAAAATCACTTTCCTTTGAAAGTGCCTTAAACTACTTGCAAGCATTAGGAAGAAACTCACATGCGTTTCTCTGAAAGAGAAGCAATCTGTTCCAACACTTCAATTCATTGTGTGAAGTGAATGGAGTGTTTCCTCACTTTCTAAATGCTGTCCTTTCAGAGAAAATCACTTTCCTTGAAAGTGCCTTAAGCTACTTACAAGCATTCAACAGAAACTCACATGCGTTTCTCTGAAAGAGAAGCAGTCTGTTCCAACACTTCAATTCACTCTGCGAAGTGAATGGAGTGTTGCTTCACTTTCTAAATGCTGTCCTTTCAGAGAAAATCACTTTCCTTTGAAAGTGCCTTAAGCTACTTACAAGCATTCAACAAAAACTCACATGCATTTCTCTGAAAGAGAAGCAGTCTGTACCAACACTTCAATTCACTGTGTGAAGTGAATGGAGTGTTGCTTCACTTTCTAAATGCTGTCCTTTCAGAGAAAATCACTTTCCTTTGAAAGTGCCTTAAGTTACTTACAGGCATTCACCAGAAACTCACATGCGTTTCTCTGAAAGAGAAGCAGTATGTTCCAACACTTCAATTCACTGTTCGAAATGAATGGAGTGTTGCTTCACTTTCTAAATGCTGTCCTTTCAGAGAAAATCACTTTCCTTTGAAAGTGCCTTAAGCTACTTACAAGCATTCAACAGAAACTCACATGCGTTTCTCTGAAAGAGAAGCAGTCTGTTCCAACACTTCAATTCAATGTGCGAAGTGAATGGAGTGTTGCTTCACTTTCTAAATTCTGTCCTTTCAGAGAAAATCACTTTACTTTGAAAGAGCCTTAAGCTACTTGCAAGCATTCACAAGAAACACTAATACGTTTCTATGAAAGAGAAGCAGTCTGTTCCAACACTTCAATTCATTGCGCGAAGGGAATGGAGTGTTGCTTTACTTTCTAAACGCTGTCCTTTCAGAGAAAATCACTTTCCTTTGAAAGAGCCTTGAGCTACTTACAAGCATTCAACAGAAACTCACATGCATTTCTCTGAAAGAGAAGCAGTCGGTTCCAACACTTCAATTCACTGTGCGAAGTGAATGGAATGTTACTTCACTTTCTAAATGCTGTCCTTTCAGAGAAAATCACTTTATTTTGAAAGTGCCTTAAGCTACATTCTAGCATTCACAGGAAACAAACATGCGTTTCTCTGAAAGAGAAGCAGTCTGTTCCAACACTTCAGTTCACTGTGCGAAGTGAATGGAGTGTTGCTTCACTTTCTAAATGCTGTCCTTTCAGAGAAAATCACTTTCCTTTGAAAGTGCCTTAAGCTACTTACAAGCATTCAACAGAAACTCACATGCATTTCTCTGAAAGAGAAGCAGTCTGTTCCAACACTTCAATTCACTGTGCGAAGTGAATGGAGTGTTGCTTCACTTTCTAAATTATGTCCTTTCAGAGAAAATCACTTTCCTTTGAAAGTGTCTTAAGCAACTTGCAAGCATTAGGAAGAAACTCACATGCGTTTCTCTGAAAGAGAAGCAATCTGTTCCAACACTTCAATTCACTGTGTGAAGTGAATGGAGTGTTGCCTCACTTTCTAAATGCTGTCCTTTCAGAGAAAATCACTTTCCTTTGAAAGTGCCTTAAGCTACTTGCAAGCATTCACAAGAAACACTAATGCGTTTCTATGAAAGAGAAGCACTCTGTTCCAACACTTCAATTCACTGCACGTAGGGAATGGAGTGTTGCTTCACTTTCTAAATGCTGTCCTTTCAGAGAAAATCACTTTCCTTTGAAAGTGCCTTAAGCTACTTACAAGCATTCACCAGAAACTCACATGCGTTTCTCTGAAAGAGAAGCAATCTGTTCCACCACTTCAATTCACTGTGCGAAGTGAATGGAGTGTTGCTTCACTTTCTAAATACTGTCCTTTCAGAGAAAATCACTTTCCATTGAAAGTGCCTTAAACTACTTTCAAACATTCAAAAAAACTCACATGCGTTTCTCTGAAAGAGAAGCAGTCGGTTCCAACACTTCAATTCACTGTACAAAGTGAATGGAGTGTTGCTTCACTTTCTAAATGCTGTCCTTTCAGAGAAAATCACTTCCCTTTGAAAGTGCCTTAAGCAACTTGCAAGCATTCACAGGAAACACTAATGCGTTTCTATGAAAGAGAAGCACTCTGTTCCAACACTTCAATTCACTGCACGAAGGGAATGGAGTGTTGCTTTACTTTCTAAATGCTGTCCTTTCAGAGAAAATCACTTTCCTTTGAAAGTGCCTTAAGCTACTTACAAGCTTTCACCAGAAACTCACATGCGTTTCTCTGAAAGAGAAGCAATCTGTTCCAATACTTCAATTCACTGTTCGAAATGAATGGAGTGTTGCTTCACTTTCTAAATGCTGTCCTTTCAGAGAAAATCACTTTCCTTTGAAAGTGCCTTAAGCTACTTGCAAGCATTAGGAAGAAACTCACATGCGTTTCTCTGAAAGAGAAGCAGTCTGTTCCAACACTTCAATTCACTGTGCGAAATGAATGGAGTGTTGCTTCACTTTCTAAATGCTGTTTTTTCAGAGAAAATCACTTTCCTTTGAAATTGCCTTAAGCTACTTGCAAGCATTAGGAAGAAACTCACATGCATTTCTCTGAAAGAGAAGCAGTCTGTTCCAACACTTCAATTCACTGTTCGAAATGAATGGAGTGTTGCTTCACTTTCTAAATCCTGTCCTTTCAGAGAAAATCACTTTCCTTTGAAAGTGCCTTAAGCTACTTACAAGCATTCAACAGAAACTCACATGCATTTCTCTGAAAGAGAAGCAGTCTGTTCCAACACTTCAATTCACTGTGCGAAGTGAATGGAGTGTTGCTTCACTTTCTAAATCCTGTCCTTTCAGAGAAAATCACTTTCCTTTGAAAGTGCCTTAAGCTACTTACAAGCATTCAACAGAAACTCACATGCGTTTCTCTGAAAGAGAAGCAGTCTGTTCCAACACTTCAATTCACTGTTCGAAATGAATGGAGTGTTGCTTCACTTTCTAAATGCTGTCCTTTCAGAGAAAATCACTTTCCTTTGAAAGTGCCTTAAGCTACTTGCAAGCATTAGGAAGAAACTCACATGCGTTTCTCTGAAAGAGAAGCAGTCTGTTCCAACACTTCAATTCACTGTGCGAAGTGAATGGAGTGTTGCTTCACTTTCTAAATGCTGTCCTTTCAGAGAAAATCACTTTCCTTTGAAAGTGCCTTGAGCTACTTGCAAGCATTAGGAAGAAACTCACATGCGTTTCTCTGAAAGAGAAGCAATCTGTTCCAACACTTCAATTCACTGTGTGAAGTGAATGGAGTGTTGCCTCACTTTCTAAATGCTGTCCTTTCAGAGAAAATCACTTTCCTTTGAAAGTGCCTTAAGCTACATACAAGCATTCAACAGAAACTCACATGCGTTTCTCTGAAAGAGAAGCAGTCTGTTCCAACACTTCAATTCAATGTGCGAAGTGAATGGAGTGTTGCTTCACTTTCTAAATTCTGTCCTTTCAGAGAAAATCACTTTACTTTGAAAGTGCCTTAAGCTACTTGCAAGCATTCACAAGAAACACTAATACGTTTCTATGAAAGAGAAGCAGTCTGTTCCAACACTTCAATTCATTGCGCGAAGGGAATGGAGTGTTGCTTTACTTTCTAAACGCTGTCCTTTCAGAGAAAATCACTTTCCTTTGAAAGAGCCTTGAGCTACTTACAAGCATTCAATAGAAACTCACATGCATTTCTCTGAAAGAGAAGCAGTCGGTTCCAACACTTCAATTCACTGTGCGAAGTGAATGGAATGTTACTTCACTTTCTAAATGCTGTCCTTTCAGAGAAAATCACTTTATTTTGAAAGTGCCTTAAGCTACATTCTAGCATTCACAGGAAACAAACATGCGTTTCTCTGAAAGAGAAGCAGTCTGTTCCAACACTTCAGTTCACTGTGCGAAGTGAATGGAGTGTTGCTTCACTTTCTAAATGCTGTCCTTTCAGAGAAAATCACTTTCCTTTGAAAGTGCCTTAAGCTACTTACAAGCATTCAACAGAAACTCACATGCATTTCTCTGAAAGAGAAGCAGTCTGTTCCAACACTTCAATTCACTGTGCGAAGTGAATGGAGTGTTGCTTCACTTTCTAAATTATGTCCTTTCAGAGAAAATCACTTTCCTTTGAAAGTGTCTTAAGCAACTTGCAAGCATTAGGAAGAAACTCACATGCGTTTCTCTGAAAGAGAAGCAATCTGTTCCAACACTTCAATTCACTGTGTGAAGTGAATGGAGTGTTGCCTCACTTTCTAAATGCTGTCCTTTCAGAGAAAATCACTTTCCTTTGAAAGTGCCTTAAGCTACTTGCAAGCATTCACAAGAAACACTAATGCGTTTCTATGAAAGAGAAGCACTCTGTTCCAACACTTCAATTCACTGCACGAAGGGAATGGAGTGTTGCTTTACTTTCTAAATGCTGTCCTTTCAGAGAAAATCACTTTCCTTTGAAAGTGCCTTAAGCTACTTACAAGCTTTCACCAGAAACTCACATGCGTTTCTCTGAAAGAGAAGCAATCTGTTCCAATACTTCAATTCACTGTTCGAAATGAATGGAGTGTTGCTTCACTTTCTAAATGCTGTCCTTTCAGAGAAAATCACTTTCCTTTGAAAGTGCCTTAAGCTACTTGCAAGCATTAGGAAGAAACTCACATGCGTTTCTCTGAAAGAGAAGCAGTCTGTTCCAACACTTCAATTCACTGTGCGAAATGAATGGAGTGTTGCTTCACTTTCTAAATGCTGTTTTTTCAGAGAAAATCACTTTCCTTTGAAATTGCCTTAAGCTACTTGCAAGCATTAGGAAGAAACTCACATGCATTTCTCTGAAAGAGAAGCAGTCTGTTCCAACACTTCAATTCACTGTGCGAAGTGAATGAAGTGTTGCTTCACTTTCTAAATGCTGTCCTTTCAGAGAAAATCACTTTCCTTTGAAAGTGCCTTAAACTACTTGCAAGCATTAGGAAGAAACTCACATGCGTTTCTCTGAAAGAGAAGCAATCTGTTCCAACACTTCAATTCACTGTGTGAAGTGAATGGAGTGTTGCCTCACTTTCTAAATGCTGTCCTTTCAGAGAAAATCACTTTCTTTGAAAGTGCCTTAAGCTACTTACAAGCATTCAACAGAAACTCACATGCGTTTCTCTGAAACAGAAGCAGTCTGTTCCAACACTTCAATTCACTGTGCGAAGTGAATGGAGTGTTGCCTCACTTTCTAAATGCTGTCCTTTCAGAGAAAATCACTTTCCTTTCAAAGTGCCTTAAGCTACTTACAAGCATTCAACAAAAACTCACATGCATTTCTCTGAAAGAGAAGCAGTCTGTACCAACACTTCAATTCACTGTGTGAAGTGAATGGAGTGTTGCTTCACTTTCTAAATGCTGTCCTTTCAGAGAAAATCACTTTCCTTTGAAAGTGCCTTAAGCTACTTACAGGCATTCACCAGAAACTCACATGCGTTTCTCTGAAAGAGAAGCAGTATGTTCCAACACTTCAATTCACTGTTCGAAATGAATGGAGTGTTGCTTCACTTTCTAAATGCTGTCCTTTCAGAGAAAATCACTTTCCTTTGAAAGTGCCTTAAGCTACTTTCAAGCATTATGAAGAAACTCACATGCGTTTCTCTGAGAGAGAAGCAGTCTGTTCAAACACTTCAATTCACTGTGCGAAGTGAATGGAGTGTTGCTTCACTTTCTAAATGCTGTCCTTTCAGAGAAAATCACTTTCCTTTGAAAGTGCCTTAAGCTACTTGCAAGCATTACGAAGAAACTCACATGCGTTTCTCTGTAAGAGAAGCAATCTGTTCCAACACTTCAATTCACTGTGTGAAGTGAATGGAGTGTTGCCTCACTTTCTAAATGCTGTCCTTTCAGAGAAAATCACTTTCTTTGAAAGTGCCTTAAGCTACTTACAAGCATTCAACAGAAACTCACATGCGTTTCTCTGAAACAGAAGCAGTCTGTTCCAACACTTCAATTCACTGTGCGAAGTGAATGGAGTGTTGCCTCACTTTCTAAATGCTGTCCTTTCAGAGAAAATCACTTTCCATTGAAAGTGCCTTAAACTACTTTCAAGAATTCAAAAAACTCACATGCGTTTCTCTGAGAGAGAAGCAGTCTGTTCAAACACTTCAATTCACTGTGCGAAGTGAATGGAGTGTTGCTTCACTTTCTAAATTATGTCCTTTCAGAGAAAATCACTTTCCTTTGAAAGTGCCTTAAGCAACTTGCAAGCATTAGGAAGAAACTCACATGCGTTTCTCTGAAAGAGAAGCAATCTGTTCCAACACTTCAATTCACTGTGTGAAGTGAATGGAGTGTTGCCTCACTTTCTAAATGCTGTCCTTTCAGAGAAAATCACTTTCCTTTGAAAGTGCCTTAAGCTACTTGCAAGCGTTCACAAGAAACACTAATGCGTTTCTATGAAAGAGAAGCACTCTGTTCCAACACTTCAATTCACTGCACGTAGGGAATGGAGTGTTGCTTCACTTTCTAAATGCTGTCCTTTCAGAGAAAATCACTTTCCTTTGAAAGTGCCTTAAGCTACTTACAAGCATTCACCAGAAACTCACATGCGTTTCTCTGAAAGAGAAGCAATCTGTTCCACCACTTCAATTCACTGTGCGAAGTGAATGGAGTGTTGCTTCACTTTCTAAATACTGTCCTTTCAGAGAAAATCACTTTCCATTGAAAGTGCCTTAAACTACTTTCAAACATTCAAAAAAACTCACATGCGTTTCTCTGAAAGAGAAGCAGTCTGTTCCAACACTTCAATTCACTGTACAAAGTGAATGGAGTGTTGCTTCACTTTCTAAATGCTGTCCTTTCAGAGAAAATCACTTCCCTTTGAAAGTGCCTTAAGCAACTTGCAAGCATTCACAGGAAACACTAATGCGTTTCTATGAAAGAGAAGCACTCTGTTCCAACACTTCAATTCACTGCACGAAGGGAATGGAGTGTTGCTTTACTTTCTAAATGCTGTCCTTTCAGAGAAAATCACTTTCCTTTGAAAGTGCCTTAAGCTACTTACAAGCTTTCACCAGAAACTCACATGCGTTTCTCTGAAAGAGAAGCAATCTGTTCCAATACTTCAATTCACTCTGCGAAGTGAATGGAGTGTTGCTTCACTTTCTAAATGCTGTCCTTTCAGAGAAAATCACTTTCTTTGAAAGTGCCTTAAGCTACTTACAAGCATTCAACAGAAACTCACATGCATTTCTCTGAAAGAGAAGCAGTCTGTTCCAACACTTCAATTCACTGTGCGAAGTGAATGGAGTGTTGCTTCACTTTCTAAATCCTGTCCTTTCAGAGAAAATCACTTTCCTTTGAAAGTGCCTTAAGCTACTTACAAGCATTCAACAGAAACTCACATGCGTTTCTCTGAAAGAGAAGCAGTCTGTTCCAACACTTCAATTCACTGTTCGAAATGAATGGAGTGTTGCTTCACTTTCTAAATGCTGTCCTTTCAGAGAAAATCACTTTCCTTTGAAAGTGCCTTGAGCTACTTGCAAGCATTAGGAAGAAACTCACATGCGTTTCTCTGAAAGAGAAGCAATCTGTTCCAACACTTCAATTCACTGTGTGAAGTGAATGGAGTGTTGCCTCACTTTCTAAATGCTGTCCTTTCAGAGAAAATCACTTTCCTTTGAAAGTGCCTTAAGCTACTTACAAGCATTCAACAGAAACTCACATGCGTTTCTCTGAAAGAGAAGCAGTCTGTTCCAACACTTCAATTCAATGTGCGAAGTGAATGGAGTGTTGCTTCACTTTCTAAATTCTGTCCTTTCAGAGAAAATCACTTTACTTTGAAAGTGCCTTAAGCTACTTGCAAGCATTCACAAGAAACACTAATACGTTTCTATGAAAGAGAAGCAGTCTGTTCCAACACTTCAATTCATTGCGCGAAGGGAATGGAGTGTTGCTTTACTTTCTAAACGCTGTCCTTTCAGAGAAAATCACTTTCCTTTGAAAGAGCCTTGAGCTACTTACAAGCATTCAATAGAAACTCACATGCATTTCTCTGAAAGAGAAGCAGTCGGTTCCAACACTTCAATTCACTGTGCGAAGTGAATGGAATGTTACTTCACTTTCTAAATGCTGTCCTTTCAGAGAAAATCACTTTATTTTGAAAGTGCCTTAAGCTACATTCTAGCATTCACAGGAAACAAACATGCGTTTCTCTGAAAGAGAAGCAGTCTGTTCCAACACTTCAGTTCACTGTGCGAAGTGAATGGAGTGTTGCTTCACTTTCTAAATGCTGTCCTTTCAGAGAAAATCACTTTCCTTTGAAAGTGCCTTAAGCTACTTACAAGCATTCAACAGAAACTCACATGCATTTCTCTGAAAGAGAAGCAGTCTGTTCCAACACTTCAATTCACTGTGCGAAGTGAATGGAGTGTTGCTTCACTTTCTAAATTATGTCCTTTCAGAGAAAATCACTTTCCTTTGAAAGTGTCGTAAGCAACTTGCAAGCATTAGGAAGAAACTCACATGCGTTTCTCTGAAAGAGAAGCAATCTGTTCCAACACTTCAATTCACTGTGTGAAGTGAATGGAGTGTTGCCTCACTTTCTAAATGCTGTCCTTTCAGAGAAAATCACTTTCCTTTGAAAGTGCCTTAAGCTACTTGCAAGCATTCACAAGAAACACTAATGCGTTTCTATGAAAGAGAAGCACTCTGTTCCAACACTTCAATTCACTGCACGAAGGGAATGGAGTGTTGCTTTACTTTCTAAATGCTGTCCTTTCAGAGAAAATCACTTTCCTTTGAAAGTGCCTTAAGCTACTTACAAGCTTTCACCAGAAACTCACATGCGTTTCTCTGAAAGAGAAGCAATCTGTTCCAATACTTCAATTCACTGTTCGAAATGAATGGAGTGTTGCTTCACTTTCTAAATGCTGTCCTTTCAGAGAAAATCACTTTCCTTTGAAAGTGCCTTAAGCTACTTGCAAGCATTAGGAAGAAACTCACATGCGTTTCTCTGAAAGAGAAGCAGTCTGTTCCAACACTTCAATTCACTGTGCGAAATGAATGGAGTGTTGCTTCACTTTCTAAATGCTGTTTTTTCAGAGAAAATCACTTTCCTTTGAAATTGCCTTAAGCTACTTGCAAGCATTAGGAAGAAACTCACATGCATTTCTCTGAAAGAGAAGCAGTCTGTTCCAACACTTCAATTCACTGTGCGAAGTGAATGAAGTGTTGCTTCACTTTCTAAATGCTGTCCTTTCAGAGAAAATCACTTTCCTTTGAAAGTGCCTTAAACTACTTGCAAGCATTAGGAAGAAACTCACATGCGTTTCTCTGAAAGAGAAGCAATCTGTTCCAACACTTCAATTCACTGTGTGAAGTGAATGGAGTGTTGCCTCACTTTCTAAATGCTGTCCTTTCAGAGAAAATCACTTTCTTTGAAAGTGCCTTAAGCTACTTACAAGCATTCAACAGAAACTCACATGCGTTTCTCTGAAACAGAAGCAGTCTGTTCCAACACTTCAATTCACTGTGCGAAGTGAATGGAGTGTTGCCTCACTTTCTAAATGCTGTCCTTTCAGAGAAAATCACTTTCCTTTGAAAGTGCCTTAAGCTACTTACAAGCATTCAACAAAAACTCACATGCATTTCTCTGAAAGAGAAGCAGTCTGTACCAACACTTCAATTCACTGTGTGAAGTGAATGGAGTGTTGCTTCACTTTCTAAATGCTGTCCTTTCAGAGAAAATCACTTTCCTTTGAAAGTGCCTTAAGCTACTTACAGGCATTCACCAGAAACTCACATGCGTTTCTCTGAAAGAGAAGCAGTATGTTCCAACACTTCAATTCACTGTTCGAAATGAATGGAGTGTTGCTTCACTTTCTAAATGCTGTCCTTTCAGAGAAAATCACTTTCCTTTGAAAGTGCCTTAAGCTACTTTCAAGCATTAGGAAGAAACTCACATGCGTTTCTCTGAGAGAGAAGCAGTCTGTTCAAACACTTCAATTCACTGTGCGAAGTGAATGGAGTGTTGCTTCACTTTCTAAATGCTGTCCTTTCAGAGAAAATCACTTTCCTTTGAAAGTGCCTTAAGCTACTTGCAAGCATTACGAAGAAACTCACATGCGTTTCTCTGAAAGAGAAGCAATCTGTTCCAACACTTCAATTCACTGTGTGAAGTGAATGGAGTGTTGCCTCACTTTCTAAATGCTGTCCTTTCAGAGAAAATCACTTTCTTTGAAAGTGCCTTAAGCTACTTACAAGCATTCAACAGAAACTCACATGCGTTTCTCTGAAACAGAAGCAGTCTGTTCCAACACTTCAATTCACTGTGCGAAGTGAATGGAGTGTTGCCTCACTTTCTAAATGCTGTCCTTTCAGAGAAAATCACTTTCCATTGAAAGTGCCTTAAACTACTTTCAAGAATTCAAAAAACTCACATGCGTTTCTCTGAAAGAGAAGCAGTCTGTTCCAACACTTCAATTCACTGTGCGAAGTGAATGGAGTGTTTCTTCACTTTCTAAATGCTGTCCTTTAAGAGAAAATCCCTTTCCTTTGAAAGTGCCTTAAGCTACTTGCAAGCATTCACAAGAAACACTAATGCGTTTCTATGAAAGAGAAGCAGTCTGTTCCCACACTTCAATTCATTGCGCGAAGGGAATGGAGTGTTGCTTTACTTTCTAAATGCTTTCCTTTCAGAGAAAATCACTTTCCTTTGAAAGTGCCTTAAGCTACTTTCTAGCATTCACAGGAAACACACATGCGTTTCTCTGAAAGAGAAGCAGTGTGTTCCAACACTTCAATTCACTGAGCGAAGTGAATGGAGTGTTGCTTCACTTTCTAAATTCTGTCCTTTCAGAGAAAATCACTTTCCATTGAAATGCCTTAAACTACTTTCAAGCATTCAAAAAAACTCACATGCGTTTCTCTGAAAGAGAAGCAGTCTGTTCCAACACTTCAATTCACTGTACAAAGTGAATGGAGTGTTGCTTCACTTTCTAAATGCTGTCCTTTCAGAAAAAATCACTTTCCTTTGAAAGTGCCTTAAGCAACTTGCAAGCATTCACAAGAAACACTTATGCGTTTCTCTGAAAGAGAAGCACTCTGTTCCAACACTTGAATTCACTGCACGAAGGGAATGGAGTGTTGCTTCACTTTCTAAATGCTGTCCTTTCAGAGAAAATCACTTTCCTTTGAAAGTGCCTTAAGCTACCTACAAGCATTCACCAGAAACTCACATGCGTTTCTCGAAAGAGAAGCAGTCTGTTCCAACACTTCAATTCACTGTGCGAAGTGAATGGAGTGTTGCTTCACTTTCTAAATTCTGTCCTTTCAGAGAAAATCACTTTCCTTTGAAATTGCCTTAAACTACTTTCAAGCATTCACAAAAAACACTAATGCGTTTCTATGAAAGAGAAGCAGTCTGTTCCCACACTTCAATTCATTGCGCGAAGGGAATGGAGTGTTGCTTTACTTTCTAAATGCTGTCCTTTCAGAGAAAATCACTTTCCTTTGAAAGTGCCTTAAGCTACTTTCTAGCATTCACAGGAAACACACATGCGTTTCTCTGAAAGAGAAGCAGTCTGTTCCAACACTTCAGTTCACTGAGCGAAGTGAATGGAGTGTTGCTTCACTTTCTAAATTCTGTCCTTTCAGAGAAAATCACTTTCCATTGAAAGTGCCTTAAACTACTTTCAAGCATTCAAAAAAACTCACATGCGTTTCTCTGAAAGAGAAGCAGTCTGTTCCAACACTTCAATTCACTGTACAAAGTGAATGGAGTGTTGCTTCACTTTCTAAATGCTGTCCTTTCAGAGAAAATCACTTTCCTTTGAAAGTGCCTTAAGCAACTTGCAAGCATTCACAAGAAACACTAATGCGTTTCTATGAAAGAGAAGCACTCTGTTCCAACACTTCAATTCACTGCACGAAGGGAATGGAGTGTTGCTTCACTTTCTAAATGCTGTCCTTTCAGAGAAAATCACTTTCCTTTGAAAGTGCCTTAAACTACTTGCAAGCATTAGGAAGAAACTCACATGCGTTTCTCTGAAAGAGAAGCAATCTGCTCCAACACTTCAATTCACTGTGTGAAGTGAATGGAGTGTTGCCTCACTTTCTAAATGCTGTCCTTTCAGAGAAAATCACTTTCCTTTGAAAGTGCCTTAAGCTACTTACAAGCATTCAACAGAAACTCACATGCGTTTCTCTGAAAGAGAAGCAGTCTGTTCCAACACTTCAATTCAATGTGCGAAGTGAATGGAGTGTTGCTTCACTTTCTAAATTCTGTCCTTTCAGAGAAAATCACTTTCCTTTGAAAGTGCCTTAAGCTACTTACAAGCATTCAACAGAAACTCACATGCATTTCGCTGAAAAGGAAGCAGTCTGTTCCAACACTTCAATTCACTGTGCGAAGTGAATGGAGTGTTGCTACACTTTCAAAATTATGTCCTTTCAGAGAAAATCACTTTACTTTGAAAGTGCCTTAAGCTACTTGCAAGTATTCACAAGAAACACTAATACGTTTCTATGAAAGAGAAGCAGTCTGTTCCAACACTTCAATTCATTGCGCGAAGGGAATGGAGTGTTGCTTTACTTTCTAAACGCTGTCCTTTCAGAGAAAATCACTTTCCTTTGAAAGAGCCTTGAGCTACTTACAAGCATTCAACAGAAACTCACATGCATTTCTCTGAAAGAGAAGCAGTCGGTTCCAACACTTCAATTCACTGTGCAAAGTGAATGGAATGTTACTTCACTTTCTAAATGCTGTCCTTTCAGAGAAAATCACTTTATTTTGAAAGTGCCTTAAGCTACATTCTAGCATTCACAGGAAACACGCATGCGTTTCTCTGAAAGAGAAGCAGTCTGTTCCAACAGTTCAGTTCACTGTGCGAAGTGAATGGAGTGTTGCTTCACTTTCTAAATGCTGTCCTTTCAGAGAAAATCACTTTCCTTTGAAAGTGCCTTAAGCTACTTACAAGCATTCAACAGAAACTCACATGCATTTCTCTGAAAGAGAAGCAGTCTGTTCCAACACTTCAATTCACTGTGCGAAGTGAATGGAGTGTTGCTTCACTTTCTAAATTATGTCCTTTCAGAGAAAATCACTTTCCTTTGAAAGTGCCTTAAGCAACTTGCAAGCATTAGGAAGAAACTCACATGCGTTTCTCTGAAAGAGAAGCAGTCTGTTCCAACACTTCAATTCACTGTGCGAAATGAATGGAGTGTTGCTTCACTTTCTAAATGCTGTTTTTTCAGAGAAAATCACTTTCCTTTGAAATTGCCTTAAGCTACTTGCAAGCATTAGGAAGAAACTCACATGCATTTCTCTGAAAGAGAAGCAGTCTGTTCCAACACTTCAATTCACTGTGCGAAGTGAATGAAGTGTTGCTTCACTTTCTAAATGCTGTCCTTTCAGAGAAAATCACTTTCCTTTGAAAGTGCCTTAAACTACTTGCAAGCATTAGGAAGAAACTCACATGCGTTTCTCTGAAAGAGAAGCAATCTGTTCCAACACTTCAATTCATTGTGTGAAGTGAATGGAGTGTTTCCTCACTTTCTAAATGCTGTCCTTTCAGAGAAAATCACTTTCCTTGAAAGTGCCTTAAGCTACTTACAAGCATTCAACAGAAACTCACATGCGTTTCTCTGAAAGAGAAGCAGTCTGTTCCAACACTTCAATTCACTCTGCGAAGTGAATGGAGTGTTGCTTCACTTTCTAAATGCTGTCCTTTCAGAGAAAATCACTTTCCTTTGAAAGTGCCTTAAGCTACTTACAAGCATTCAACAAAAACTCACA